>NC_034591.1:14912264-14916634 GCF_900095145.1 Mus pahari
AAAAAAAAAACAAAAAAAAAAAAGAAAAAAAACAAAAAAAAAAAAGAAATATATTCAAAGTGCTATGGCAGCCACTTCTTGCATTCAATTTTATTTCTCTTATGACATTAATCCTAGGCAACTTGAGATCACTCCACCTTCAACTCCTACTCTAAACAGGTCTGTATTTGTTCCACATCAAGTCTTTGTTAAAGCATAAAACCTGTCCTCATTACTGAACAATGGATCATGTATGTATTCTTCTACCCTTTAATCTGTTTTCCTGTAGGAAATTTTTCATAGAAGAAAATATTTCTTAGGCTTTCTGAAATGTATCATCTAAAAAGTATCTCAGTTGGTTAGTTCCTCCCGCTATTGACAATAATGTAATGATGCTTTCATTTTCTTTCTAAATTCAACACAAAGCTCTATGTTTAAGACTTGTGTGTTGGTTGGTATATGTCTCTATTCTATTTCTTTTCTTGCAGGCAGTATTCTTTACTAGTATTGTTTTGTTTATTCCTCAGTGATTAGTAAGTGATTGGTTGCTGCTAAACACACACACACACACACACACACACACACACACACACTCCATTCAGGTAGCATGACTCTTGGATCTTCATTAAGACCCAAGTTTTAAAAGTCTACCCATCAACTTAGGACATAGAACATGGTGTTGCCTCTAAGACTCTGAGAGAGCTTGGGACAAAATGATGACCTAAGAGGAACTTAAATGAACATGTATCTTGATATGTCATGATTTTACTTGACAGATCCCACAACTCAGCTTTCTAATAGTTACAATGCTTGAGCTCTTTCTCAACATTCCATGATTTCAACATCATAATAAATAGTGTTGTGGATACTTTTTGCTAACATCATTCAGACACATGGTACCTTAACAGTGTTCTCTAAACAGTGGCCAAAAGGAATAAAACAAACAAACAAAAGAACTACCTTCATTTTATTAAATATTTCATATGCTTCTAGGCAATAAATAGCCCTTATATTTTTCTTATTCAAAAGTTGTCCATTTTTCCCCATTTTCCTTCTATTTAAAACTGTATCAAATCATTCTATTATAGTGTCAGTTACCGTGTACATTGAATTGCTATGCATAAAACAAAGTATTGTTTTAAGTCAAAAGTAAAACTAGTAAGGGGATCGTGAGGTTGCTCAGTGGTTAGAGAACTAGGGTTTTGTCCTTAGCGTTCCCTATCAGATGTCTCACAGCTGCCTACAGCTCCAGTTCCTGGGTGTCTGAGGCTCTCTGGCCTCTGTGGGCATTATACTCATGGTGCATAGAAATACACGGAGGTGTAACATACACACGTAAATAATTTTTAACTAAATTTTAAAAATACAGAATATAGACAAAAAAGGTATCCATTGTCTCCTTCACTGGTATGGAGCAACTAAACTGTCACTTTAGATTTGGTAAATGTCATCAGCTGTTCCTAGGTGACAGAGCTGTTGTTTTCTGTTTGTGTTCTCTTGAAAAGTGTTGCCTTCTAGTAAGAGCATTTACCATGCAGAATGGAAAATGACCAATGAATTCATAGGCAAATTGAGCAAAGCAATGACCTTGAACTGTTCAAACAGCAGCAGTTTGAAGACACGGGACTAAAATAGGAGCCAATTGATTCAGCAACACAATTGGTGATGCCCATCTCAAAGGATAGAAGGGTTCATCATTTTCAGAGCTAGTTACTGGGTAACTGCAAGTTGTCCAGAAAACTCTGGGCTCGTGATAGGTGCTAGCAGTGGACATAGTGTGGCTTCAGAGCCTTCTGCCATTTGCTGAGTGTCTGGCTGTGTGAGCTTCTCTGTAAGTATCTCCTGAGCAAGGTAGATTGTTTCATTTCTAGCATTCTTTCCTCCAATGTCAATATGGAAGGAACTACTTTAAAGTACTTTTAGAAATATGTCTCGTTAAATAAAATTCAGGGGGCAGAAGCCAGGCTGAGCCCTGCCCCGGCCGGATTATCTACTATTAGGAGATACTGGAGCTCTTGAAGGAGGCATTCATGCAGAACCAGAGCAGCAGGATCACCATGACCCAGGCAACAGCAGGATATCTGAGACAAGTCTCAGCCATCATCCAATCTCATCATCATCATCATCATCATCATACACACACACACACACACACACACACACACACACACACACACACCACACCACACACACCACACATACATATATACACATACATATTATGTGACACAGCACAGTTCCCATTGTCGCTCCAGCAAACAAATATTTGTGGGAGAGGTGGAAAAGACTGAAGAATTGAGCAGCGAGCGAGCAGTGGAGAGGTGGAGCTGGAGAGTCTGGCAGTGATAGGTGTGGGAGATGCCTGTGATAGGCAAGGGAATGTGTTGCTACTGAGTAGGTCCCACAGGGTATGCAGCAGCCTGGAGCTTTGACTCTGACTTGGCCCTGAGCACAATTCCCAGCCTCACAATTGCCCTGGTTCTGAGCAACAATAGTATGTCCAAGATGAAGAACCCATTATTTTATGGACTGGATTTCCTTGAAAGATCTCTATGGTCCATGCTGCCCATGAGGGCACTTGCTATCATACTCTGCCCCAGGCTGTGTTGAAGTTCAAGGTTCATGTCAATGGATGTCTGTGATCCTACAGCAGCAGGGAGCTGTTGATGTCACTGACCTAAGGTACCACCAAAGCACATAAGGATGTCCTTTGTCTGGGCCACTGCCTGAGGCCATAATGATGTCCAGGTCCCTGCTGCCACGGGGGAGGGGGGGGGGGCTGTACTGATGTGAGTAGCCTATGCTGCCACCAAGGGCCACGTCTGAGTCTGTAGCCCTCTCATAGGTGGGGTCTGTGTTGGTGTCCATGGTCTGCACTGTCACCAGAGACTATGCTGAGGGCCATGACACATCCTGATGGAGGAGACCATGTGGATGCCATGGTTCATGCTGTCTTCACAAACCACACATAAGTCCATGGTCTGTGCTCCTCTGACTGTGAAGGGGAAAGAAGCTACTTTTGCTGTGGTACTGATAACTGCAGACTCACAGTTGAGCAAGAGGGACATAAAAGGCTTCTGCAACAACTTCACCCCATCCCTCCACCAAAAAACAAACAAACAAACAAAAACCGAAAAACAAAAAACAAAAAAACAGGCTAGACAGAAAGTCAGCGAAGTATGGAGAAGAAACTGAAGTGTCCAGAGACTGCCCCACCTGAAGATCTATCCCATATACAGTCACCAAACACAGACACTATTGTGGATGCCAAGAAGTGCATACTGACAAGAGCCTGATGTAGCTGTATCCTAAGAGGCTCTTCCAGAGCCAGACATACAGAGGCAGATGCTTGCAGTCAACCATTGGACTGATCACAGGGTCCACAATGGAGGAGTTCGAAAAAGGACTGAAGGAGCTGAAGGGACTTGCAAACCCATAGGAAGAACAAAAATATCAATCAACCAACCAAGGAGTACACAGGGAGGGACCCATGGCTCTAGTCACCTACGTAGCACAGGATGGCCTTACTGGGCATCAATGGGAGAAAAGGCCCTTGGTCCTGTGAAGGCTCGATGCCCCAGTTTAGGGGAATTTGGGGGAGGGGGGAGGGGGAGCGGGTAGGTGGGTGGGGACACACCTTCATAGAAGCAGGAGGAGGGGAGATGGGATAGGGGGTTTCTGGGATGGGGAGAAATGGGGAAAGGGGATAACATTTGAAATTAAATATTTAATAATAATAATAATAATAATAATAATAATAATAATAATAAATAATAATAAAAGAATGCAAACTGAGCAAAGCATAAAGGAAAAATGTGGTAAGGATGTTGAAGAGTCACCTTCCACAATTAAAGGCTTCTGGCGGGGTAGCAGGTGGGAAGTAATCAGTTTTCTCTAAGAGGGTCTCCTCTAGGAGTTTGACCATGCCCCAGTGAGTATACGGGTGACACCAACTGGACTTATTAAGCATTCTGTTTTCTTTTAGTTTTTGTTTGCTTGCTTCCTTTTTTGTTTCCTTTTTTTTTTCCTTTTGGGGGGTGGGGGGTGGTCATTACAATGCTGGAAAGGCAGATCTAGGACTGGATTTAGTGTCCTGGGCAAATGGATGTATCTGGAGGACATCATCCTTAGTGAGGTAACCCAATCACAAACGAAGTCACTAGATATGCACTCACTGATAAGCAGATATTAGCCCAGAAATTTAGAATACCCAAGATACATTTTGCAAAAGACAAGAAAACCAAGAAGGATGACCATCGTCTGGATACTTCATTCCTCCTTAGAATAAGGAACAAAATATCCATGAAAGGATATAGGTACAGAGACAAAATTTAGAGCTAAGATGAAAGGATGGACTATCCAGAGACTACCCCATCTGGGAATCCATCCCA
>NC_034591.1:14917224-14969801 GCF_900095145.1 Mus pahari
TGCTCACAGTTCATGGTGTGAATTCCCAAATAACCAATAAAAATGTTATAAAAACTGAAATAAAATTTAGACTTGATTTCAGTATGGTCCTGTCTTCTAATTCAGGGCTAATTTTACTAATTTTAATAGTACCAACTGTATTTTAAATAATTATTACATAATTACTTTATCCCCTGGTGAGCAGCCTGGTGAGACACTTAATGTCATTTCCTCCCCATTTTACGAAAGAAGACACAAAACAAAATATTTTAAAAAGTATCTCCATTTTTACATGGACTTTTTTTCTTATTCCTTGCTCCTTGTAACTGGTCTTTGATTGCCATGCTGAAATACCACTATACTCCCTTTTCTGAAAGTATAGCAAGAGGATCACCCTTCTCCGAGCAATAAGGCTGGTCAGTCTAATTCACTTCTAAAAGAATGGTTCAGTCCCAGGGCACGGGGTCAGAAGCCTAGTTCAGTTGGAGCATGTGCTGATGCAAAAACAACATACATGACCCATTCTGAGGCAGGAACAAGACACATGTAACCTTGCAAAGAAATTTGAATATGCTATTAAAATTTATGGTTGCCACTAAAGGACTATCTTTTTTAAATTTTTTATTATTTTCTTCATTTACATTTCAAATGCTATCCTGAAAGTCCCCTATAGCCTCCCCCCCCCACCCTGCTCCCCTACCCACCCACTCCCACTTCTTGGCCCTGGCCTTCCCCTATACTGGGGAATATAAAGTTTGCAAGAACAAAGGGCCTTTCTTCCCAATGATGGCCAAATAGGCCATCTTCTGCTACATATGCAGCTAGAGACACGAGCTCTGGAAGTCCTGATTAGTTCATATTGTTGTTCCACCTATAGGGTTGCAGACCCCTTCAGCTCCTTGGGTACTTTCTCTAGCTCTTCCATTGGGGGGGGGGGACTGTGCTCAATCCTATAGAAGACTGTGAGCATCCACTTCTATACTTGCCAGGCACTGGCATAGCCTCACAAGAGACAGCTATATCAGGGTCCTTTCAGCAAAATCTTGCTGGAATTTGCAATAGTGTCTGCATTTGGAGGCTGATTATGGGATGGATCCCTGGGTGGGGCAGTCTCTGCATGGTCCATACTTTCATCTTAGCTCCAAACTTTGTCTCTGTAACTCCTTCCATGGGTATTTTGTTCCCTATTTGAAGGAGGAATGAAGTATCCACACGTTGGTCTTCCTTCTTCTTGATTTTCTTGTGTTTTGCAAATTGTATCTTGGGTGATTCTAGGTTTCTGGACTAATAGCCGCTCATCAGTGAGTGCATATCTAGTGACTTCTTTTGTGATTATCACTAAGGTTGATATCCTCCAGATACATCCACTTGCCCAAGAATTTCATAAATTAATTGTTTTTAATAGCTGAATAGTACTCCATTGTGTAAATGTACCACATTTTCTGTATCCATTCCTCTATTGAGGGACATCACAGTTCTTTCCAGCTTCTGGCTATTATAAATAAGGCTGCTATAAACATAGTGGAGCATGTGTCCTTATTACCAGTTGGAAGATCTTCTGGGTATATGCCCAGAAGAGGTATTGCTGTGTCCTCCGGTAGTACTATGTCCAATTTTGTGAGGAAACGCCAGACTGATTTCCAGAGTGGTTGTACAAGCTTGCAATCCCACCAGCAATGAAGGAGTGTTCCTCTTTCTCCACATCCTTGCCAGCATCTGCTGTCCCCTGGATTTTTGATCTTAGCCATTCTGACTGATGTGAGATGAAATCTCCGGGTTGTTTTGATTTGCATTTCCCTGATGATTAAGGATGTCGAACATTTTTTTTCAAGTGCTTCTCTGCCCTTCGGTACTCCTCAGTTGAGAATTCTTTGTTTAGTTCTGTACACCATTTTTTAATGGGGTTATTTGGATTTCTGGAATTCAGCTTCTTGTGCTCTTTGTATATATTGGATTTTACCAATCCATATTTAGGATTGGTAAAAATCCTTTCCCAATCTGTTGGTGGGCTTTTTGTCTTATTGACAGTATCTTTTGCCCTAAAGAAGCTTTGCAATTTTACGAGGTCCCATTTGTAGAATCTTGATCTTACAGCACAAGCTATTGCTGTTCTGTACAGGAATTTTTCCAATGTGCCCATATTTCGAGGCTTTTCTCCACTTTCTCCTCTATGAATTTCAGTGTCTCTGGTTTTATGTGGAGTTCTTTGATCGACTTAGATTTGAGCTTTGTATAAGAAAATAATAATGGATCAATTCGCATTCTTCTACATGATAACCACCTGATGCGCCAGCACCATTTGTTGAAAATGCTCTTTTTTCCACTGGATGGTTTTAGCTCCCTTGTCAAAGATCAAGTAACCATAGGTATGTGGTTTCATTTCTGGATCTTCAATTCTATTTCATTGATCTACCTGTCTGTCACTGTACCGGTACCATGCAATTTTTATCACAATTGCTCTGTAGTACAGCTTGAGGTCAGACATGGTGATTCCACCAGAGGTTCTTTTATTTTTGAGAATAGTTTTTGTTATCCTAGGTGTTTTGTTATTCCAGATGAATTTGCAAATTGCCCTTTCTAATTGCGTTGGAATTTTGATGGAGATTGCATTGAATCTGCAGATTGCTTTAGGCAGGATGGCCATTTTGACTATACTAATACTGCCAATCCATGAGTATGGGAGATCTTTCCATCTTCTGAGATCTTCTTCAATTTCTTTCTTCAGAGACTTGAAGTTTTTGTCATACAGATCTTTCACTTCCTTAGAGTCACACCAAGGTATTTTATATTATTTGTGACTATTGTGAAGGGTGTTGTTTCCCTCATTTCTTTCTCATCCTGTCTGTCCTTCGTGTAGAGGAAGGCCACTGTGTTTTGTTTGAGTTAATTTTATATCCAGCTACTGCACTGAAGCTGCTTATCAGGTTTAGCAGTTCTCTGGTGGACTTTTTAGGGTCACTTATGTATACTATCATATCATCTGCAAATAGTGATATTTTGACTTCTTCCTTACCAATTTGTATCCCCTTGATCTCCTTTTGTTGACGATTGCTCTGGCTAGGACTTCAAATATTATATTGAATAGGTAGGGAGAAAGTGGGCAGCCTTGTCTAGTACTTTATTTTAGTGGGATTGCTTCCTGCTTCTCTCCATTTACTTTGATGTTGGCTACTGGTTTGCTGTAGATTGCTTTTATTATGTTTAGGTATGGGCCTTGAATTCCTTATCTTTCCATGACTTTTATCATGATGGGGTGTTGGATTTTGTCAAATGCTTTCTCAGCATCCAACAAGATGATCATGTGATTTTTGCCTTTGAGTTTGTTTATATAGTGGATTANNTTNATGGATTTCCGTATATTAAACCATCCCTGCATCCCTGGGATGAAGCCTACTTGGTCATGATNNATGATCNTTTTGNTGTGTTCTTGGATTNNGTTTGCGAGGATTTTATTGAGTATTTTTGCATCGATATTCATAAGGGAAATTGGTCTGAAGTTCTCTTTCTTTGTTGGATCTTTGTGTGGTTTAGGTATCATAGTAATTGTGGCTTCATAGAATGAATTGGGTAGAGTACCTTCTGTTTCTATTTTGTGGAACAGTTTGAGGATAGTTGGAATTAGGTCTTCTTTGAAGGTACTAAAGGCCTATCTTAATAATGTGTTCACATATATTTTACATGAATTTAGTGTGACTATAAAAGAAAGATTATAGGAAAATAGCCTAATGCACAGGAGCGATAATGTCAGGTTTAACTTAGACCATCTTGTATAAGAGTCCCTCTGAGTTCACTCAAAAGAAGTTTTTTCCATTTCAAAGTTTATTCCCTTAATTAGTAAGCAAATTATTAATTCTTCTCTCTTCATGTCCAGTTGAAGTGCAGAGAGAATCCAAATTGCTTGCCACACCCATGTATGTTCTAAAACATCCTCAAAATACATTTCTTGTATTTTTTGAATACTATACACAAAATATAAACTAGATTACTGGTTTCAGTACATCAGAGGCAGTATTTAAGGAGCAACATGAAGTATGCTTATCAACTTAATCCCATTCTGAACTAAAAAATGAAGGCTACTTTCAAAACTTTTGTATAAATAGTCATCAAGCTATACAATTAAACATAGATGGAACAATGTATGACTGAGTATTAGTATGTTCTGACTAAGTTTTTGTGAGAGTATCTTTTATTCACCTGGTATAATTGTTGTCTGGGGGCTTACTTAGTGCCTCTGTCTGCTACCCTAGCCTAGTCATGGGAACTTCTGGCCTTTGTACAGTCTTATCTAGGCCCAGAATGTCTTCAGCCTCAGACTTGGTGCTGAATACGCTAACCATTCTCGTTCTTTCTGAAGTCTAGCTGACTGATTCAACCCTGTTATGGCTCAAACTCCTCTCTAAGATTACTGATTTAGTCTGGCTTCTCTCAGCTTCTCATGAATTTCTCTGCTTAGCCTAAAACTAACTCTAGCAGTCTGTTCTGATCTTCTGTCCCCTCCTCATTCTCTGGCTCCTTCTGCCTTCACCTGTCTCTAGCTTGGTCTTCTTCAACCTGTCTCTATAAAACTCTCCCAGTTAAAACTGCCTCCTTTCTCTACAAAGCCCCTCAAGTAGCTTCCCTTTCCTCTTTCTTCTTGTGAGAAATGGGCATATCCTTCTATTCTGTCCAACCTTTGTCTGCCACTCAATTAGACATCACTTGTAAACATGGGTGCTTTCTTCTCCAAGTAACTTTATCTTCGTTGTTTGAGATTAAAGGTGTGCACTATGAGTGTGTCTGTATTCCAGCAAGAGGCTTCATGGTTTGATCAATATCCTGCAACAACTTTTCATTGTTATGTTATCAGTTGAACATCCTTCATGTTTTTTACCCCACCATCAACATGTGAGTGACAAAATTCCATTGCAATTAGAGCCCAGGTTTCAAATGTACTGTTCCCAGAGATAGCATGGAGCTCAGGGTTCAAATGTAGGGCACTATTTACAGAGATACTGTTCTAAATCTCCTAATTGCTGTGACAGAATAGCAAAATGACCGAAAAAAGGAAAGGTCGATTTGGGCTCACAGGCCAAGGGTGTAGGCCAATATGATCACATCGCATGGTCACATCGCATCCAGGAAGAGGAGGGTAAGCAATGCTGTTGCTGTTTGCTTTCTCCCTTCTCTTCATTCAAGGACCTTAAGCTCTTGAAAATGTGCTGCCCACAGTTAAAGAGGGTCTTCCCACATCAATTAATCATATCCAAAGAATGCCTCACAAACATGCCCAGACCCTAACCTAATCAAGTTAATGGCTCCCACGTCTGCCCAGAGAGTTGCCACTTAGGTGATTTTAAATCCTGTCAAGTTAATAATCAGCATCAATCATCACAAATAGTAACACTATCTGTTTTGAATTCATTTCCTATTTGGTCCACAATATTTTCCTAATCTGCATTATGCTAGGTACAGTGTAAGAGATTTAGCAAAAAGGATTGGTGGGGAGGAGTCATCATGTTGGTTTTACAGTACAATGATAAGAAAATCATCTATTTTGATCTCTTCCCATGCAGATGCACAAATCAATGCCTACAAACCATCTAGAGAGCATAAGGCAAAGATTAGTGAAGTCAGACTTTTGTATTGCCTATGTAGTTACTTTACTATAATAGAATACCCAAGATAATCAACCTGGAAGGAGGAAGGCTTTGGTTTGAGTCACAGTCCATGGTCTATCATGAGGCCATACGCTGGGTGCTCATGGTCATGAAGCTTCTCCCTTTATGGCAGCCAGGGTACAATGAATGGAAAGGAAGCAGAAGTGAATGAGAGGCAGTACTTCAAGGATACTCCTCCATTGCCCTCGGCCCCTTCACTATCCTCAGTCTAGTAATGATTTTACTATTTTCCAACAGAAAAAAACCTGAGTATCTGAGTGAAGGTTTCCATTGCTGTGAAGAAATACCATGACCAAGGCAACTCTTATCAAGAACAACATTTAAGGGGGGTTGACTTACAGGTTCTGAAATTCAGTCTATTAACATCATGGTGGGGAAACAGGGCAGGCAAGGTGCTAAAGTTGTTGCAGGATATTTGATCAAACCATGAATCCCAGTCTGTGATTTGCAAACAAACAAACAAACAAAAAAACAACAACAACAAAAAAAACAAAGCCTGTTTCTAGCTGTGGCATGGCTCAACCTTTAGCACACGTTTTTAATCCCTCTAGCTGGAATACAGACACACTCATAGTACACACCTTTAATCCCAAACAATAAAGATAAAGTTACTTGAAGGTAAAGTTCTACACCATGATCCAAAGGCTAACAGGAGAAGACTGACTTCTAGGCAGCTAGGAGAAGGGTGTCAAAGCCCACCTCCCTAGAGACATACTTCCTCCAACAAGGCCATGCCTACTCCAACAATGCAACACCTCCTAATAGGGCCAAGCTTACTCAAACCACCACACTGAGCACCAAGCATTTAAATTGTGGGCCTTTGAAGAATATACCAGATACAAACTTGAGCAGCACTTACTAACTCCTTGGTTTTAAAGCACCACACTAGGGATTGGATGGACATAGGAGAAGACCATGTAGACAAAAGCAATAACATTATTATGATAATAATAAGGAGAAGGAACACTAGGAGTATTTCAGGGTAGCAGATAGCCATTGTTCTAGACAGAGTCTAAAAGAGAACACCTGGTACTCATTTCAGAAGAAAACTCAGAGTACAACAGTTTTCTCACATTAATTTGACATAGGAGTCAAATTAATAGGTTCCACATCAGCTAGTCATGATAGTTTCTTAACAACGGTTAATTAGGAGACTCAACGTTAATTTCTCTCTAAACAAAGTCCTGTGATCTGTGAGGGCTGATCCTGGGAGTCTTCCTGTGGCACAACCAGTCTTTTATCCCACAGCCAATGCCAAGAAATTGAGGAAGTGCCATCAGTACCAAGCTGGCCGCAGGCTGCTTTTCAGTCACATGGTTCAGTGGATGTTTTTATGGCTTGCTTCTCAGTTCTTTGTGTGCAGAGACATTGGTTTCAATAGCTCAGCCTCTGCTATCTAGCATTTAGGAAGACACTTGAATTATGTACAAATAGTAAAAATGCTTATATGCAATTCTTTTTTTTTCCTCATTTTGTCTACATTCCCAGTGGTTCCCAGTTTGGGCCTTCAAAAATACTGACTATTGTCAGTATAGTCTTAATTTTAGTTTTATGTAAAAATTAATAAATTATGGGCCCTAATTTTAGATAGTAAAAATAAATTTGTTTGATAGATAGACAGACATATGCCGCAGACGGACTTTTCTGGGGTCCCTGATCTGCGGGGAACGGGTCTCTGGTTGCAGGTGAGCGAGGATTTGGTGAATGAGGGGTGACAAACAGACACGGACACAAGAGAGTGTGGTATCTGAATGCAAATTGTCAAATTGAGCATCAGACTATTTATACAGAAGAAAACAGGGAAGTAGGTACACAAAAAACAGAGGAATGCAAACCTGGAAGGGCTAGCAGGAAACAACTGGGATAACATACAATGTTTTAACAACTGGGATCAAAGACAGCCCCACCTAAAGACAATTCAAAGTCAGCAGCTGGAGGCAAGGGCTTCATCTCCTTGTCAAAGATCCTATAGTCCACCTTCCCCTTAGGCCATTGTAATGCTAGTGTATGGGTGTAAATCAGCTACCTGTGGTTCTAAGTATCTACCCTGGTGCCTTTTTAGATCACAAACTTCCTTCTTCCTGGTAAATTCCTTTGTAAGGCAGTGACTAGCTGCCTAGACCCAAGGGTCAGCTCAAGGACTGACTACCCAGAATCTGATAGGAAGGCACATGGATCTGTTTCCCAGCTAAAGCAAGGACACTGGAACATTCTTTATACAAAATGCCACCAATCCAGGAGACTGAGTTTCCTTGAACTTTTGCCTCGGGACAGCGCCCAGGTTTTGGGGGCCTGTTGGCGTCTGTCACTACTGGAAAGAATGTAGCAGACATATAGATAGATGCACACACATATAACTATATAACTATATAACTATATATATATATATATATATATATATATATATATAGTTATATATAGTTTTATATATATATATATATAGTTATATATATATATATATATATATATATTGAATTTTATCTAAATTTCTTCCCTGAAAATCTATACTTTACTTGCAATTTAGAACAAGTGTTTACTATTATATAATTATTTAGCCTTGACTTATTTGAATTAAGAAGATTATGCAGGCACTGTAATAATGTATTAAATCATGATGGTCCAAAACTGAACATGGTTCCTGAAATTGTTCCCTTGTAACTCCTGGCCATTATTTTAACCACCATGGAATTTTGCTACTATTAACCTTCTGACTTGGCTTCACTGTGGCACCTCTGTCTGACTCCTGCTTCAATCAGATTTATTAACCACATGTAGCAGTGCCCTATACATCAAGTCTGTCACAGAGCAACAGCCAAGATGTGCACCCCTGGCTTTTAACTTAACCAGTTGTTCTGGCAAGCAATAACTATGTATATCCACATTCATTTTTGCTGCAGAAAAAAACACAATCTGATTCATAACTCAGTTTAGAAGAAATTATGACCTAAGATATCTATCTCTTCAGGGTAAAAAATGTAGCATTTTAATTCTGATAGTGTAATATAATTGAAAGGATTTTTCAGTGGCTTGAAACAGGCATTGTGAAATAATTTTGTATAAAATGCAGAATGTATAATAATTCTATATAAAAGGCAAAATGATAACAGATAGACAGCAGACTTTATATATGAGTACAATATAGAGATATGTACATCATTTAAATTGTATATTATCAGTGGACTTGTATAATACGGAAAATGTGGACTTAATATAATGTAGTCTTTAATGTAATAACTTGAATGCCTTCAATTCTAGTCCTCAATCTCCCACATTCATGGTCTCTGATTTCCATCTCCGAGGAAAAGATTATGGAAAAGAGATCTAGTGTTTTTCTATAAGATATTATAGTAAAAAACTTTCTACATTACCTTACTTAAGCATTATAAAACAATAAGACCTATGTGTTGAAGTTTAGTAAACCAACCCCAAAGCTGTACTGAGTGGGAACTTTGGACGTCAAGTCAGAACCTTTTCTTGTTATTACTGTTTCGACTTTTTAGCATGGTCATTTGAATCAGTCATGTGTTACATGGCCCAGGACGGACCAAAAGTGAAAAACTCACTGACTTCTAGCTCTCTTCTTCTTAAGTGACTTCCCCACCAACTGTTCTTGTACATTCTCTAGTAGGGTAGGAAGATATTAACTACAAATGAACAAAAAGACAATAGTCTGTAAAAACTGTTTTAAAGCAATTGTTTGATGTTCTCTGGAAGATCATTTATGCTTTGCATAATAAGTTATTTCTACCATTCATTCTGCCATAATATTTCATTATAATGTAGCCAGTTGTGGGGAATTAGAGTACTGGGGAAACTAAAGTTGACATCACCATGAATTTGAGGCTAGCATGGGCTAAAGAGTTAAGCTCAATCTCAGGCAAAACTAATATTTTTATTATAATGAATAATTTACTCTCTTGGTCACATCAAACATAACTGTAAACACAACTATTTTCCCCAGTTTCAAGCTCATTTCCATATCATTGATGAGTAGTCCATCCTCCCCCAACTAATTTGGCATATTGATTTTGTGATTCCTAAATTTTAGTGTTTTTGCAGACTCAACTCTGTGTTTTAGGTAGCCAGTCACCCTACTGCTTGCAACATCCCATAAATATATTGTTAGAGTTGCTTAGAAGGGAATCTGTTCATTTCAGTTCTGACTCTTCATTTCTCATCTCTGATTAGTTTAACTCCCACTGCTATGGATAATATTTTGTTTTAATTAAACTGTCTTTTGCATGGTAAGATGTCTGAAGCATATCAATTAGCCAATTAGTTCTGATCAGTGAAAGACTTCAGCTTCATTCTACCAGGGGAAGAGCCATGCCTACAACAGCCTGTATCTCTGGATTATAGAAGCTAAGGCAATGCTGTGTCCTATGAGGGTCTGATTCTACAGGGTTATTTTGAGGATTAGGGATACTTATGAATTCAGTGGGTACAAACTAGCATGAGCTCACCTCAATACATGCTAGGCAGTATACTTCTGTATGCTTCTCATCATGGCCAGCTCTGAAGACCTTGACAAATTTCATTTCCTGGCTTCTGTGTAGCTGGGAGATACTACAGTTCTGGGGAAAGGAGGGCGCGCGTGCGCACGCACACACACACACACACCCCTGGAGGAAGCTGTTTGGGAGTATGCCATGGAAGAGATACTGGGACCTATGCTCACCCTTCCTCTTGTGTCTCTTTTGCTTTCAGATACAAAGTGAAGCATTTCCTTTGTCATGATACGCTTCTTACCACACCAAAAAGCAACAGTCATTCATGTACTAGGATGTATGAAATAACAAACCAAAACACCCCTTCCTCATTACAAGTTAATTCCAGTAATGGGAAGTTGACTGACACACTATAATGACTGGGTAGATATTCTTAATTTCACTACCTGGAAGTATGTTTGCAAGCAGAAAAAAGACTTCCCTTCAGCCCTAGGGTACAGGGCAAAACATAACACGTGGCAGACACCTGGATTTCTGCTCCTGTCCTCACTATCTGACAAGTCCCTTTGTGGAGCCAGCACAGTCCTATAGCATGATCTTGGTTATGCTTCACATCATTATGTCTATTGGATACCTGTAAGACACTTGGCACTCTGGCCACCAGTCGCATAGAATGCCCTTGGTAAAGTCTAGCTATTTTCCTACCCAGGCCTTTCCCAGCCAGGTTTCCCCACAAGTCAATCACAAATCAGTGAAATGTTTCAGAGAAAAAGGCAGATAGAAAACTTCTTCTAGCATTTCTTTATAATGGTCTCCACCTGCTTTAATTATTTGTAAGTCTGTTTATATCTGACATAATCCAAATAGCTTAATTACCCTAGGTACATGGAAGTGTGTGTGTAATACATGTGCATGTATGTTCAAGAGCACACACACACACACACACACACACACACACACACGTAGTGTTTAAAGAAGCTCTTAAATTCCCAGTTTATGCTCACAGTCATGTACAAAGGTGAATGGAACAATGTCTGTCTTCTTTCAAAGAAACTAAAATCAATGACTGAGGTCCAGTATGATAACAATGGCAGCCTCAGAGTGGAAAGGATATTCAAGGTGAGGGCTGATGAGACAGCATGTCAGGAGCACCGTTCCTTTAGCTATGATCCGGGAGTTATGATAAAGGGCAAAGAAAGCAGAGAAAGAGGTTTGAGATAGGTCAAGGCACAGAGGTGCAAACCTCTGGAATGGGATGGAGGGTTTGTGCAGCCTGAGTTGTGGAGGCACACTGGTCAAGTTAATATTTAGAAAATAAGCGGATCACTAAGACTGAACCATGTAAATAGTTGGTGATCCAAGTTTACCTATTTAAATTGAATCTTTGGTCTAGGGCTAATTTCAGGGTGAAAGTGCACAGGCTAAGTCAAAGCAAAGAAAGGGTGGGCATGAGGCCACTCAAGAGGTGAGCAGCCAAAGTAATGGGTATTATGAGTACACTGTGGAGTTTGCAGGTCTGACTGCGTGCTAATGGCTAATGGATGACATATTTAACTCTAAAAGTTAAGTGAGAAAATTATAACCAAGAAATAGCACATATTTCATTTTTTGCCTGCATTTAGGACACTTTTGTGAAAATTATTTGCTATCTTGGAAGAAAAAAGAAAACTCTGCATTTCTCAGGGCCTGGCGCTTTGGAAGCTAGCTCCCGATATTTGCACATATTAACCTACATTTTTTTCTCTGCTGTTGTACATCTTTCCTTAATTATTCCTCAACTGTGTCTGGATCCCAGAACTGGTTGAATCAGCAACATCCATTGACAATAGCCCAAGGATTTCAAACAATTTAATGCCCATGAGTACATTGTTTAAGGGAGTAAGATGTGTGAGGTGCATTTACTGGGGAAAGAATATAGCACAACCCCCATGTGCCCATCATTATCCTATCCTTCCAGGATCTACACATCAAGATCTACACTATGAAGCCTGCCCTAATTTCTGAAGCCTTTCAGTGATCGACCTACAGACACCTGCTATTGCCAGGACAAATGGGTTAGCGAAACAGTACCATCTGTGAATGCATGGGAAGCCTAAACATGTTGAACAGTATTGGATTAACATTGAAGGCGCTGAAAGAGTTTTCTTTCTTTCTTTTTTGGAATTGAAAATAAATTCCCTCATACAATACATCCCAACCACAGGTTTCCCTCCTTCCACTCTTCCCAGCTCCCTTACCCACCTACTCCTCTCCCCCAGATCCAACCCTTCTCCATTTCCTCTTCAGAAAAGAGCAGGCCTCCATGACACAACAATAAAACATGACAAAACAAGATAAGTAAGACAAGGCAAAAGGTCTCATACTGAGGCTGGACAAGGCAACCCAGCAGGAGCAGCAGCTTCCCAGGAGCTGGCAAACATTATAAGGACATGCCCACTCCCACTGCTAGGAGTCTCACAAAAACACCAAGCTAACAGCCACAACATATATGCAGAGGACCTATCACAGACCCATGCAGAGCCTGTGCTTACTGATTCAGTCTCTGTGAGCCCATGAGTCCCAGTTAGTTGATTCTGTGGGCAATGTTCTCCTGATGTTCACCATTCTCTCTGACTCCTACAGTCCTCTCTTCCATGGGATTCTCCTGAGCTCTGAGGGGAAGGACCACATGGAAACCTCCAATTTAGACTCTTAACTTCTCTCCATAATGTTTGCCTGTGGGTCTCTGCATCTGCTTCAATATGGCTATGGCTCTCTGAATAAGGCACTGATCTTTGAGTACAACAGAGTGTCACTAGGAATCATTTTGTTGTGGTTTTGGTTTTGTTTGGTTTGCTTGTTTAGACCAGCCATGTTTGGTTCTACTCAAAGTCTCTAGGCTATCCAGTCTCTGGTTCCTAGCCAGCTAGGCTCCCTCTCCTGGAGTGAGGCTCAAGTTAAATCAGACATTGGTTGGCCACTCTTAGAACCTCTGTGCCACCAGTGCCCCAAAACATCTTGAAGGCAGAACAGATTATAGGTCAAAGGTTTTGTGGTTGGCTTGGTGGCCACATTTCTGTTTTGGTAGCCTACAGAGTACCTTCCCAAATCAAAGAGACAAGAATGTAGGGGTGAAGCAGGCACCAGCTTAACCCCTCTTGATTCAGTAAGCTGTGTGGATTTTATCCTCAACAATGGGTCATTGTGAGCTTTGAGAGGGAGCCTTTCTGTCCTAGTATCATCCTGAATTATATGGAGACCTCCATAGGACCTCCTCAGCCAAAACCTCAACCAAATGCAACTCAGTACTGAGACTAGAAGCCTTGCCTAGTTACCAGAAATGGCCAATTTAGACTCCATAACCCCCATTACTACAAGTCCTCACTAGATTTACCCTCATGCATGCCAGGAAATTTCCACTGTACTAGTGCTACCCCCACTCCAAATGGCCCTCAATTCCAGTTGTCTCATTCTATATTCCTTCCCTTCATTCCATCTCTCCTCTTCTTTTCCTGGTCAGTTCCTGCCTGCCTTCCTCTGTCCCATTGTCTCTAGCAAGTATTTGTTCAGTTCCTCTTAAATACATACAAGAATAAAGCGCAAACCGAGAAACTGCTTTGCATGTACACCAGACGTGGACAATAATAATGATCTTTATTTTTCTTGGTTGTCTGAATGAAAGCTTTGTTTACTTTGGGTCTCTCTAACCTATCACATTCTCAATATAACACCAGCTCTCTTTGGCAGAGGCAATTTCCCAGAATGCATTTCTTCTTTGCTCTTCTCCCTCAGATGCCAGGATCTTGCATAATAGCATTTACTCCCACATGCTTAATTTGCTGTGCAGGCCATACCATTGAAACATATTTTCATTTCTCCACAAAGGCTACTGTGCTCAATCTATGAAGTCTCCCATTAGAAAGTAAAGAAAGCTTTCCGAAACTATTGGCCTCTGGTTTACTTCTCACATCCCACTTCCTTAAATACTTAAATGCCAATTTTTATCCATGAAACCTTAAGTCTTCTCGGTTTCTTGGCTACAGATTTTACCTGTATTTCCCCCTTCCCCTTACCTGTATTTTTTTTTTCAGTTATAAAGAACACCCAGCAGACACTGGACTATTTCTAAAAGCCTCAAGTGTTTCCTTGGGTATTTTCAGGATACAGCTTTCTTATCTACAATCTACCAAGAGTCTCAGTGTGCCTTTCTTTTTATTAGGGGAATGTGTATGTATTCATGTTGCATATACTTCATTGAGTGTTCAACCTTGTGTATCAATGCAATGGCCAGAGGTCAATGTTGACTCTTGCCCTCTCTATTTTTTGGCAAAGTATCTCTCATTGACCCTGGACTGATTGAGCAATGCTGTCTGACCAGTAAATCCCTAGGCTTCACCTGTCTTCTCCCTTGGTTCAGGAATCAAAGGCATGTGCCACTGTGACCAACTTATATGGTTCAGGGGATCAGATCTCAGGCCCTTTTGTTTGCAGAGGACTAGACTGACATACCCTCCATCCCCTCAGCTTATCTCTTTGGAAATAGCTCCTCTCTCAAGGCAAACCAGTGGCACAAAGTCTTCTGGGCAATTACTAGGCTCATTGTCCTTATGTGTAAGCTGCCCTTCACTCTAGCCACAGCCCTCTGGGTACTCTGCTGTTTAGAAACTATATCCTTGGACTTAGATTACAAGTTTCTCAGTTTCACAAAGCTTCTATAAAGTTCAGCCAGGCATCATTTTGTGCGCTGATTGAATACTATGTGTCACATTTCTTTGAAATTCTGCCGTGGACACATCAAAGACTACATTTTCAGGGACCACGCTGGTTTGCCAGGGCAGGAGGTCCTCTCCCTTTTCCCTGCCTGCTGTGGTCTTGAACATGCCTGCAAGCAGCAGTTTTATAGATTTAAACCTGCTTGGAAAAATATTAAACATTCATTTAATATGAAAATTGTTAAAGGTTTTTTAAGTATAGTCTAAGGAAAGTTTTGTAAAACCATGCCTATTAATTTTTTTCACTAAGTCAGATGCTGAAATCAGAGAAATCTGTGTATTTGATAAAAGGTAGCAATGATAATAGACATATTGAAGTCCATGTAGCTATGACGCCTGGTTTTTTACTCTTAAAATCCCTTAAGGATTTTTATCTTTCTCATCATTTCTTTGGGTGTCATATTTTAAAGTCCCATTCCCTGGGTTGCCCAGATGCAGAGAATATAGGTTCATTTCAAATGGGATTATATTTTCCAATTAAAACAAAAACAAAAAAACAAGCAAACAATAACAACAAAAAACTTCATGCTATTATCCTGTCTTTTGATTTCAAATCACTGTCAATCTCCTCCCCCTAGGGTCTCTCTCTCTCTCTCTCTCTCTCTCTCTCTCTCTCTCTCTCTCTCTCTCTCTCTTCTCTCTTTTCTCTCTCTCTCTCTCTGTCAGGATGTAGCCCTGGCTAGAGGGTTTCAATTGCCACTTTGCTGTATTTGATATCTCCTGATGGCACAAATCCAGAAGTAACTGAAAGAAAGAAAAGACAGACTGACAGTTCTCATAGTGGACAGGCAAGATCAGCAATGCAGATTGATGGTTCCTGGGGATGGTTCATCTTCCTCCTTGCTTTTGTGTGTTTTGTAGCCTCCTTGAGCCCCATGTTGGGCGCCAGCTATCAGTCCCACTCTGGTCTCCCTCTCTTACTGGCATGATGGCCCACAATCAGACCAGTGGCCTAAAAGGGAAAATGGGGTAGGAATGGCCAAGAGTGATGGAGACCTCATGTGATGAGGGAATACAAAAAGAAACAGACATCTGGGAAGACAAGCTTCAGGGAGTTCATCTAATTGACGAGAATGAAGACTCTTCAGGGAGAATGTATATCATTGGTTGAGGCTGAGATGATGGGAATGCATTATTTCCATGAAGAGGAATCCCAAGTGCTGCTGGACATGACCTTATAAGGGGAAAGCAAGCTTAACCTGGCTACATGACTTCCTCTAGTGGAACAAAGGTGGGGACACAGGTCTACATGCGTCAGGACATGCTGGTCCAGTGGGGTTAATACTCTGGCCAAGCTAAGGACAAGATTTCCAGGGCTTGGATATGCTTCAACCCCACTCTTGCTCCAGGCTTACCTCCACAACTCCACAACTCCTGCAGCCTCACATGCCTATATGATAGAGAGATACAGAGACTAACACAGAGATAGAGGGACAGAGAAAGAGATACAAAGAGAGAGACAGAGACCCAGAACAGGAACACAACCCTGAAGTGTGAGTATGAAGGTCCAAGGATACATTCAGGAGTCAGTTCGTTCCCCCACCTTATTCAGGCAGTGTCTCTCCTGTTGTTTTGTATACTCCAGGCTTTCTGTCCCTCAAGCATCTGTCCAATCCTCTTGTACCCAACATACCCACCTCTGGTAGGGACTCTGAGATTACAGATGCATGCCACTGTGTCTGGCTTTTTAAATGTACGTTCTGGGAATTGGTTTCAGTTGTTCTGACTTGTGTTACAAGCACATTTGCCTACTAGGAAAATTCCCCAGCCCTGTTCATCATTTAACTTTTAGTAATAGCTTTTGTCAGAAAAATATGAAGTTCTTCATGCAACTATAACAAAAATGAATTAACACACACACACACATACACACAAATGTAAAGCAAGGTAAAGACTGAAACCCTTTAAGTCTTAAAGAAAGTACACATGCATGCATCAATTTAATCCTTCAAAAACTGAGATTTAGACAAAAGTATACCAGGAACACTCCACCCACGTGGAGTCACACATCTGATTTCAATCAACTACATTCATACAAATAAAACTTCCAAGCAAAGCAATTCAATTGTTCTTTGAAACTTGGACTAGGAACATTTTTTTTGTCTTTGAAAATAAGAATTAAAAGTGGATTAGAATCAGAATCACACCACATCTTACATTATAGCCACCTAACTTTATATTTTAGTCATCTTTGCTCTGTGTTTTCCTTATAGAACCCTCTTTGTTGAGACTGCCGTAAGTGTCAGATCCAAAATAGTGCAGTCTGTGCTTCAGAATAGCCTGGAAGCATGAAACTGGTGACCTTTAATTTAAACTGGTTTCTGCAAAACTTAATGTCACCCAAAATAAAAACTGAATATATCTGATTCTTTCTAACCAAGATCAACACACACAGAGACACACACAGTCAGACACACACACACACACACACACACACACACTTTATACAAAACTTAGAATCCAATTCTTTTCCCTTATCTCTTTCTATCTTTCTCTCTTTCTCTCTTCCTCTCTCTTTCTTCCTTTCTTCCTTGCTTTCTTTCTTTCTCTCTCTCTTTCTTTCTTTCTTTTGATAGTGATTGAAAAAAAATGTCAGTGGGGCTTTCTTGTTTCTGGGGTATAGGGCTGGAGCTCTTGGCGGGGCTAGTCTGCTTCCTCTTCATTATCACAGGTTTCACAGGAGTGGCCTTGGCTCTGCAAGTGGCTACCAAGTTTAGATCAGAGTGGTACTGATTCTTATAGGTCATGTTCCTGATATTGCTGAGTGTTGCCTGGACATTCTTGTTGATGATGGTGCTCAGGAAAGAGATGACTGGTTTTCTCTGACCCAATCTAGACTTCAGAACCAATACAACTCCTTTCCAGTGGGTTGCGGCTCCACTCCCACAGTCGTTTGGTGAATAGGCCTGTTGTAGCAGAAGGAGTTGCAGGCTTTCAGCTGCTGGGGCTAGGGGCTATACATCTGCATATTCCTCTTGATCAGGAAATGGAGCAGCTCTATACCTCCATCCATCCCAGATGATTTGGATATGCATGGATTCCCATCACATGCTGACTGGAGCCCAGTTCCTCTTTATTTTTACTTTTGAATAATTCTCAGCTATGAAATTACATTTCTGTCCCAAATACAAACAAGCAAGGAGACAAGTCTTCACCTAGTGTGACATGATTTATAAAATCATTCAATATAAGAAATATTTCAATTGGACTGGATAAATGACCCAGTCATTAAGAGGGCCTACTACTCTTAGAGACACTCCTGGTTTGGTTTCAGCACGGATATCCTCTAGGTCACAACAATCTGCAAATCTAATTCCGGTGGTTCTCATGCCTTCTGCCCTCTGGAAGCTCCTACACATGCACACACACGCACACACACACACACACACACACACACACACATGCACACACACACGCGCACACACACACACATACACGCACACATGCACACACACATACACACATGTTTAAAAACCTTTTTTGAAAAAAATAAATATTTTTATTGACTTAGAACAGGTAATATGTCTACCTCCTAGCAAAGATTAGGTATTCAAGTATGTATGGAAAGCGGAAGTGATGAATGGTTTGAGTGGATATGTGTATGAAGAATGACATGTGAAAAGGAAGTAAAAGACAGGGAAGGTAGATAGTAAAGTCATCAGTCAGAAAAGGGAACAACAGACAAGGTTAAAAAATAATAATAATAATAAAAAAACAAGCTAAGAGCTGGAAATCAGAGAGCAGAGTCTGGGCCTAGCATTGGTAATTTAAAAGACATTTTGTATCATTTCTATCAACAGCAGAAGGACACTTCAAGTCAGAATTTCCAAATTACACTTTGAAATGAGACTGTAAGTTCATTCCTTCATTCTACCTTGAAGGAATCAGCACACAGTTAGAAGCAGAATTATTTGCTTACTGATGAAACTAGGAAGAAAATTTTAACTATTTTGTAAAAACCAATTGTTTTTAATATACCTCTGTGTATCTGTGTGTCTCTCTCTCTCTCTCTCTCTCTCTCTCTCTCTCTCTCTCTCTCTCTCTCTCTCTGTGTGTGTGTGTGTGTGTGTGTATGTGCGTCTGTGTGTGCACGCGCATGTGCACGCTCGAGAGTGACCAAGGAAGCCAGTAGCATCAGATGCCCTGGGGCTAGCTATACAAATGCTGGGAGTCGCCTGATGTGGGTGCTGGGAATTTAACTGGGTTCTCTGGAAGACCAACATCTACTCTTCATCAGCGACCCATCTCCAGTCCAGAATTTCAATCTTAAAGGGCAGTTTCAAAAGGATTGTTACTCACATAGATTGCCTAGCTCTGTTGATTTACATACAGAGATTTTCCTGAAAAGCACTAACGAATTATATTGAGTGGTTAGATTTTTCTTCTAAATGCTTCAGTATAATCCATTTTAAAAATAAGCATAATTACGTGATATCAAATTGGCTGATAGGGTGAAAGTCAACTGTGCGTGGGGGTTAGATATTAGATGGTTATTTTATATTGTCTCTTTTGAGAGCATTAGAGAATTTTGGTATAAGCAGATGCCCTAGGGAGCAGTCCAGTAAAAGTCCAAGAAGGAAAAGTAATTCGGATGCTGTGAAATCTGTCCACAGTCATTATTTCTGCATTTGCCTCAATGGCTGCGGCTGCTCTAACGTTCACTTGGTTTAGATGTATGTTTCTCTTGTCAGTGTACAGAAATGTAAAACATTCACCTTTTCAAAAACTAAAGGTCATACTAAATGGCTTGAGGAGTTTAAGAGCACTCAAATGTCTCAAGATCTTTGCCTATTGGTTGAAATATTAGCTTAAGAATAATTGCATAAAGCAAGACTAGAAACACTTGAGAAAGGGAAAACACAAAAGTGAAAATAACATATTCAATTAGGTTCTATGGGACTCAGTGAGTAGTTAATTAAGTAATCTTTATCTTTACTGTTCACCATGCACCCTTAATAGGAAAGCAGAGGAGTATTAAATTTGTGGAATTTGTCCCATGTCAGTGTATTTTCCAAAATGTGTAAGGATGAAGTAGCTGATAATACTTTTGCGCTTAAGTGATATCTGCCCCCTCTATTTATACTTTATTTTTACTTTTTTTTTTTTTTTATAAGGCTTATGTTTAGGGCCCTGGTTGATGTGATGAAAGTAAAATGAGCCTTGGGAATGCAGCTCTTTGTGACTTTGCTTACCAAGGAAAAGTACATGTAGGTGGTGAGGAGACAGGGCTCCACCTCAACAGCTAGCCATGCTGTTGTCATGCTTCAAAACATGTGTCTGTGCTGATCAAACTCAAAAGTGTTTGCCACATTGAGAGGGTTTTAATTACCAAAGAGGCATACATTTTAAAACAATATCAGATTGATAAAAGTAAAAATCCCTTTCTGTTTAATGAAACATAGGGATACATTAATTATTAATTTGGTGCTTGAAAATGCAAAGGCACTTCATATGCTGTTTTATTGGACTAGATGCCTCCTCTTGTCCGCAGCTTCTGACTTTGAAGATATGCATGAATTTGTAGAGTTTTCACCTTCTGAATAAAAACCAGAAAAAAGGAACAAGTCATTGACTAGCAGGTTTTTTCCCACTTCTCAAAACAAACAAACGAAAAGAACAAACAAACAGAAAAAGGGACAACACTACCAAACAGCTGATTGTTCCTTGGAGTCTGTAAACACAACTATGTATGTTCTGACTGTAAGACAGACTCTTTACCATATTCATGTTACATATAAAACTGTAAGGCAGAAATGATTAAGGAATACATGTCCACATGTGCACAACACATCTATATAAACACAGGAACTAGAATAAAAATTGCATGTGGAGCACGATTCTCCGTTTATCCACCCAGTTTCAGCTATTGATAGATTGGTGTTGGCCCCTCAAGTTGGCTGTGTTAAAAATGTTACTCTGGTTCTCAATATACTACAACTGAAATAATACAGAGTTTAGCATGGCCTCTGCAAAGATAGTATGCATATTCATGAAGCATTTCATATTGTGCACCAGCTCTGACAAAGTAGGCCTGACAAAAGCCAACTGTAACTTGGAAAGGTCTTCCTGAGGCTGTTGCGTTTTGCAGTAGGTTGTAGACAGCTAACGACCCTTCCTCACAACCTCGTGGCATCTCTACAGCATCACAGATGTGTCAATAATAACCTCGCTGATAGCTTCTGTATTGTTTGCCATTATCTAAAACATATATTAGGGCACTAGAAAGCCAGCAGAAACATAATGTGTGTACTTGATTTAAAAAAAACTATAAGGAGACTAGAAATTGAACACAGATTAATATTCCAACACCTAAATTATATTCGGACATACTATTCAAACAAGGTTTCCTGGATTAATGGATGTATGTGAAAGAGAATACTTGGTTTTCAAACTGGTACACCCTGAAAACTATATGTACGCTTCAGAAATAGAAGTGGATTTGAATCCTCACTTAAAATGATTGTGACCTGAGCAATTTTACATCAGATTCACCTTTCACCTGTGGAAGTTATTGTTCTTACCCCGGACAGTTGTCTGAGGATAAAGTGAGGTCAGAATCATTTAGCTTACTGCCTGCTGAGTTGCTATAGGGTTTGCACAGTATTTGTTTTCTTCCTTTCTCCTGTTATTGTTATACTTCCTGTGACGAGAGCAGGAGAAAGAGCAACAGGGAGAAATGGAGGGGAAGGAGGAAGAGAGAGGAGAAAGAAGGAGAGGAAGAGGAATATGGATAATTTGGAGATGTATTTCAATTGAATAGTATGTGTCTAGCAGGCATGAGGGTCCGGGTTTGATTTCAGCATTGAAGAAAGGGTCTATTTTATTTTAAGAGTATAGCACATCTACAGCTCTGTCAGAAATTTTAGATCTATCTTATAACATAATTCTCATGATAGCCCTGAGTAGGTATTATTCCAAATTTGAAGATAATGAAACAGACTTAAAGAGATGAATTATCTTACTGAAGAATCAATCAGCTATCCGTTAGAGTCCAGATCCAAATCCTCAATCTGCATTTATATCTAAGAGTATCTGACACCAATTTTAAAAACGAGAAAGTTCCATAAGGCTTCCAAAAGAGTCCTGTTTTGCTGTGGACAAAAGAATAAAGTAGGAAATTCATCATGGAACTTTGGGGACACTCGTGTTAGTGCTTGTAATCCCTGACCACTCTTGTTGACCCCTAAAGCAAAAGAGCTGGAGAGCAGGTTGAAAGATCCCTTTCAGGTGTCCTCAGACACAGGAAACAGGAGAAGGACATGGCCCCCTGAGGTTCCTGGGGACTTTGAGTTGCTCAGCAGAGCGGTAATTCAAGAACTAGAGGTGGGTCTCTCGGAAAACTTTTGCAGTGAATTGTAGATTGTAAATGTGTATCTGACACATTTATGGTTGTAGTTACTGGTTATCTCCTATTAGAAAATACAGGTTACTTCCTTTATAATAGTTTCAAATGGTCATTCAAAGAGAAATATGGCTATCAGAGTACTTCTTAGAATGGAATTGAACTTTAAATTTCTACTTAAAACACTATAGAAATGCACTCTATTGGGGCACTGTGATGTGTTGATATAGAGGCATATTATATAATGTTTAAATTAAGTTAAATCAACCTGTACTCCTCAAACATCTGTTATATCTGTGTTGAAAACTTTCAAAATCTTTTCCTGCACGTTTTAAAAAATGTGCAATATGTTATCACAATCTGAGGTAACCACACTCTACAGTGGCACCCCAGAACTTCTTGCTCCTGTCTAAGACAGTTGCCACAGATGAACCTTTCTTTATTCTCCTCTCCCTGACTCTTCTCAATCTCTGTGAGATTAACATTTTCAGATTCTACATCTGAGTGAGATCATGTGGTACCTAGTTCTACAAATGGCTTTTTGACTTGGTGTGGCACAAATGTCAGAATTTCATCCCTTTGTGTGGCTGAATAATATCCTAGTGTATATATGTACCACACCTTCTTGATGTACCGACCGGGGGAGGTAGCCTTTGTATTTTAGAACAGCTTTAGGTTTGTTAAACATTGTGAACAGAATTCAGGTTTCCATATGCTGCGTTCCACCGCACCCGCCTCCCACTACCCAACCCCCTTCACTGGCATCTTACTCTCAGACGTGAATTTGTTACAGTTGAGTCGATACTAATGTGATATCAGCAAAGGCCAATCGCTTATTTCAGATTGCCCTCTTTGTATTATTTGGTTCTAGTGGAATTTAACACTTGTCTGTGTCATGTGTACAATGTGTCCTGAATAGTTCCACTGCCTTAAAAAAAATCCTGTGTCTCCTTTATCCCTTCTTTCCCAACCACTGACTGTGTCACTGTCTTTACAGTCCTGCCTTTTTTTTTTTTTTTTTTTTTTTTTTTTTCGAGACAGGGTTTCTCTGTATTGCCCTTTGATGTCCTGGAACTCACTCTGTAGACCAGGCTGACCTTGAACTCAGAAATACACCTGCCTCTGCCTCCTAAGTGCTAGGATTAAAGGTGTGCGCCACCACGCTCGGCCAGTCCTGCCTTTTTAAGAATACCACATAGTTGGGGTCCTATAGAGTACGAAGCACCCCCTCTTCTGTTTGCTTTTTCTAGTTAATAATGAACACTCAAGGATTTCCTGTGTCCTCTCATAATTTTCATCTCAGCATAATGTCCAAGTCTGTGAATACAGCCATGGATATCTTTAATCCAATCTCCTATTACTCTATTCTGGATTCTTTCCTGTTTTGCACAATTATATTTAAGTTGCAAATTGTGTACAAGTTTTGATAAAACTTTTCAACTCATTTAGATAAATGTTTAAGACCCTAGAGACTAGATGACATGATAAGACTCTATGGAGCTTTGTGAGAAATTTCCACCCTGCATCCCACAGTGTCTGTACTTCACTTTACCCTGGCAGGAATGGGAGGTCCTACTGCTCTGCATCTCTCCCAATGCTTGCTCTTGTCAGTGGTTTGTATTTTAGACATTGTAAATGCAGTGTCTACAAAGGCAAACATTAAACTGAGTTTTGCAATTGCTACAAGGGAAGGCCCCTTAAAACTAGACTCAAATAGAAGAAATGTTCTTTGCAGACTGTTCTCCACAAGCTCAGGACCATGACCTTGGTGTAAGTAATGAAAACAGATCAGATGAACAGCATCCTGTACATTGTGGAGACGTGTTAATTACATCAATGCCCTGCTCGGTGAGATGATGCTCACACTATTCTCAGGAGGTCAGGGTACCTGCGGAAAGTGCTGGGTAGGGCAGCTTGAGATACATGGTACACAGATAAGTCAGACATGTTTATCCATATGGTCAGGTGTGTACCTACTACCTCAGTCAAAACCGTTCAAAGAAAAGACCTGAGCAAGAGGAAGTACCAAAACTGTCAAATAATTGAACACATGTTATGTTAAGCAAATTCCATTTTTGTGTCTCCAGAATGCTAAAGTAATGGCCCTCTTCTCAGATATAAACACAGAAATTATTTTACTAGAATTTTTGTATTAGGGGTGAAGATTATATGGATTGCTATTTATAAAAGGCTTAGCATACTGCCCGACATAGCATGACTGTTTAATATTGAGTCAGCTCCCCAGTGGGGAGCTGGAAGTCAGGGAGGAGGTCTTGGCTGAAAAGCATAGAACCTATGTCTGAAGTGAAGGGACCTTTGAGCAAGCTGACTAGATCTCCTGGGGACCCACACAAAGTGAAACAGAAGAGAGTCATAGCTGGATATGCAAAGACCAGGAAGAGGAGGAATGCTACACTGCAAAAGGACATGACAGCACAAGGGAGAAATGAAGAGAGACACAACGTTTTATGGTTCTGGCAGATACTGAAGCCAAAAGCCTGAGACACAGTGGCTCCTTTATCCTGATTTATTTCAACTGTGTTCTCGTGTTCTCTCTCTCTCTCTCTCTCTCTCTCTCTCTCTCTCTCTCTCTCTCCCTCCCTCCCTCTCTCCCTCTCCCATCTTTCTCCCTCTCTCTCACCTTTTATCTCTGAAGAAAGCACCACCCCCTTTATGGAGTTGTTCATTAGTAAGATGATATGGTGTTAATGAACTCTTTCAGTTTCTCCATCTGTGAATTTGCATTGCACCTGTCCCTGCTGTACCTGGGTATCTTAACTGCAGTACATGGAGGGGAAATATTCACATGTGCTCATTATTCTAAGGACACTTGGTAGACTTGGGTCTAGTTGTAGCAGGGTCAGGAGAGCTATGAAGCTGTGAGACCACTCATTCAAAACTAAAAACAAGATGTTGGCGAATATAAAGGGTGGGAGAAAGAAACTATTATTATTCAACTTCAACTTAAGGTGAACTACTTTATACACTACTAGAAAAAAGTTAATTTTCAAAAATTGTTTCTTTAGTTTTTATATAGAAATAAGTAGATTCTTTTTACAGAGTAACACCAACCATCTATTGATATTCAATCAACTGAAATAATTTTATTTTAAAATATATAATATACAAATAAACACTAACATAACTTCTATATTTTCATTCTCACATCAAATTTTGTATTTATTGTACACTCTTTCTTCTACTGTTTTTTGTTTTCCATTTAAAAGCATTTTCAGACGGGGGTCATTTGAAATGTAAATAAATAAAATAACCAATAAAAATAAAAATAAATAAATAGAATAAAGACATTTTCAGATTGCTAGTCATTTTGTAGATAGATTCCCTGGTACCTGGAATTTTAAGACATCTGTTTCTTTCAACTGAAATTTCTATGTTTCTAAAATGTCGGTTGGTTACATGTCATGCATTCAGTTTTAGTGTCTTATAAAAAGTTGAGATATTCTACCAAAATCATGAGTCATATTTTCTTGGACGTTTTTCTTAAAGAAAATACATCTTTAAATTTTAGAACATGGTGGATTTCTCATTTCAAACTGTTTGTTTTTGAGAAGTTTCAAAGACGTCAGCATGCTCTGAGAACATTGATCAATGTTCACTCAAGCATACATGAGGCTCTAGTTTCAAACACAGGGAATCAAGGAAATCAAGTAGAGGTTGGGTGAACATCACTTTGACATCATCAATAATATCTGATCAACTTTCTAGGCTACAGTTTTTGTCCATCAAAACTCTTTGATGGACATTATTCTTACCATGCCAGTGAAGATTAGGTTCGCAGCATTGCTTTCTGTGGGAGAGATGAGGGACAACTGTCACGACACCTCTCTCAAGGAACAACTGAGATGATTTGTGTTCTACTCCCAGCAGAGGGCCCAGCAGTTACTATTTTCAGTGCCACCATGTTACAAAGATACTGCATTGTCAGTTCCTCTACAGACTCCCTCAAATCTAGACTCTTAGAGATAAAACACACAACAACCCCAAGAAGCTGTGACAAATAAGATTCAGTCAGCTCTTGGAAGCATGCACAGATAGCTTGGGTTGTCTCAAGCACATTAATCATATTATGACACACTCTAGAAAAAAGGCATTCATAATTCAATAATGTGGGCATATTAGACATCATGTTACATACTTAATTAAAAAAAAATATTCATCAGTGTCTCAAACTCCCAATCTCAGGGGAAAAAAAAATGGTTAGTATTGCAAAAAAGGATGCCCACTTGAATAGTACTTACTCTGATCTAGACCACGGAAACTCTGACAACCCCGCACGATAGATCTGTGAAGCAGATACTATTATTACTCACCCACCCCTTGATTGTATGGATTAGAAAACGGAGGAATAGGTAGATTATAACTGAAGGATTCAAGGTCCTTCCATTCTTGAGGAGACAAAACCCATCCTCTACTCTCTTAACCACTGCACATGCAATCTGTCATTCCCATGAGAGGACTTCAGAAGAACTAATTCCACGCCCCACCCCACCCCACCCAAAAAGCCCACCTACAATCTCCTTTGGAGACCTACACTACACTGTTTTAATATTCTCAAAGATTTGTTAAGTGGTTCAAAAGACAATTTCTCATTCGGTTGTTTGTTTCCTCCTGAATCATTGAAGTCAAGGGGAAATCTTTTATAGTACAGCATCAGAGAAGTTCATTCTTCACAGACGCTCCCCCCAAAGAATCAGCTCACATATAATTGAATACAAATAACTAGAAGGCCATAAAAATTGATCCTTATTCCTCACAAAATCAATATTTGACATCAGAAAATTCCCCAGGCACGGGTAAAAGCTTAGCTAACAGAAACATGTCCGGCAAACAATGGACTGACTTCGACTCTGAATGTTGTTGTGCTAGGTCTGGTACATGTAACCGCCAAGAGATGCCTGGAAATGACCTTGATGTCAGCAGTTTTCCCACCATAGCGCATCACTGTGTTGGTTACTTTATTCTTTTCCTGTTGTATTTCTCCTTATGTGATGTTTTGGTTCAACACTCAGAGCGCAGAGTGCCAACCCTTCCTAATCTCGTGATAGCCTGGATATCATTATACCACCAAGGAATGAATGAATGGCCACAGAGAAACAGAGGCCAGGCAGAGCGCTGCAGTGACCTTACTTCACATCCAAGCTGCATTGCCAGCTAACCACTCTGTCAGTTTGTGAGAATTCCTTTCAACTCAGAGACTCTGTGCCATCTGTGCCAACAAAGTGACAGTAAGTGAAAGAAAAAAAAAAGTGAAGATGAGAAATGTTCTTATCATCTGAGCTAATAAAGATCCATTCTAATCATAAAGACACAGTCTCTCTCATGTTTCTTATAAACTCAAGGAGGCTCCAGCATCCTGTCTAAAAAAAACTTTCATCACATTGAAGCACGTTTCCGGTTGTATCCAACTTAGTCATCTCATTAATGAAAGCAAAATTACAGTGCTTTATTTGTGTGTATTAAATTATCTCTAAATGGATGATTTCAAGATATGAGTAACTTTTCTGATTTTTTATGTAAGTCCTTTCCCTTTGTCATAAGGATGTGTGGAGGTTATTTAAAGGAACATCTTTTAGAGCAATTGGCCTGTTAATAAATTCAAGGTTGATTCATCAAGGAAGTTAGTGTTTAGATCCCATGCATGTTGCACACTTTCACTGACCTCCGTAATTCTTATACTCTGTAATAGAGGAGGCAGGAGGAAGCGATGCTGATAAATTGTAAAGATATTAGGATGTGAAGAAGAAAGCCAGGGCAATAACACTTTCCTTCAAAAGGAAAATTTCCACTGACTTCCAACAAGGATATCCTCCTGAGAAAGTGAAGTATGCTCATAGGTCGTCTAGAAAGTCGGATTTGCGTGGCTCTTACTATAGGTGATCATCTAGCTTGGGTTCTCCGAAGGTTATAAAATGTGCTCAGCAATCATCCTAAGTGCAAAGCAAATACAGCTGTGGGTGAGAGGTCAGGTCTGCACACCTCAAACTGGGAATCATAGCTCGGGCTACTTTTACATGGAGACCACTTCTCTTGAGAGAGTGGACGTCCCATCCTAATACAACACTATGAATCTGTTCTCACTGAAGTAAGTAGCTCAAACTGTGAAGGTCACAAAGAGAGGGCACTTACTCTACACACACACACACACACACACACACACACACACACACACACACACGCTATGTAATACTAGAATACTTCCAAGTCTTAGGTAGAAATAGTAGTGGGGATGGGTCTTGTTCAGACCATTCTGAAGTCAATAGTGTCTGTAATAAAAACTTAAGTGTTTTTAATCTCTATTATATTTGCATGTTGATACTTCTTATTTATGTTAAGGGACTCTATTTTTATTTGTATGTTGTTATAAAACTCTATTGTTTGGATTTTGTAAATATACTGTATATTGACATAAAGAAAAAATATTATATATACAATTGTATGTATAACAATGCAAATACAACATGATCAGAATTTAGGAAATATCATTCTTCAAGGATCAAACAGCTTTTCTTATAAATATCCCTCTTGTATTTTGATAGCTGCTGATACACTCATTCTTACACATGACTCTGTAGATCCCATTAGAGTCATCAGCCAGGGGTAGCAGAATTAAGTCATACTATAGAAGTAGGCTGAAAGCGAACAATGTTTAATTCTAGTCTTATGATAGCTGCCCATTGAGTGGCTTCCAGCCAGTTCAGATGTTCTTTGACGTACATGGACATTTGCTGAGCCACCCACATTGTTAAACAATAAAGTATTCTTCCCTTTAAGACACTGTATCCTGGTTCTTTGTGGTTCAGTGATCCATAATATAAAGCTTGTCCCAACTTACTTGCTCTAAACTCCTCCAGTTTTGGTTGGAGAGATGTGCTAGATCAGTAGCTTTCTGGTTGAGGTAAGGATGGTTGTCTGGATGAATGGATGTGCAAATGTGCATACATAAACTAGAATATTGTTTCAATTATTTAGAATATTTTTTAAAATAGGAAGCATGGGGACACTGATGTTTTCATGCCACGGTTCCCATTTTTAACTCGGGAAACTCATTTGAAATATCATCCCCTTGCTTTTGGACTACCTCATGAACCATTTGAATATGGGCTAAAATGATAAAAGTATTGGCTAAGGGTGGGCATGTTGATTTCAAATGTAGCCCCTCTTCACACCGAGTAACTCACATGGATTTTAGTAAGTTTTCCTGGTTAAAGCACTCACAAGTCAGGAATTTTCTTGTTAATGATTCCAGCAGCATCACCACAAAATACTATTCTGTATTTCAACGTATAGATAGTGTCTTTCTAAAAAGGGCCACAGCCTTTGTAAAATCATTCTGATAACAAATTCCTTGTAGTTGTTTGTTGGCCATGCATATAGGATAATCAAGATGACTGATCCTTGCAAGACCCTGCCAACTGTGCTTCTGATAAATGGACCAGAGCTGATTGCTTTGATCTAACATTAAACAAAGTAGTCAACAACTCAGATGAGTTTAGTAGCTGCTTCTGCGGAAATAACAGTCACAGTGAGGCTGTTTTATGGTTAAGCTTTTTCATGCTTAGCATAATTAGAATACCTGAAATCAGGGGAAATTGTTGATGTCTCATGTAAAGACTGGAACCTTGGGGAAACTATGAACAGATTTCTAGTCCGTGTGTGAATTTACTGTGTGATACCATGATGATGTGATGGTACCATGCCAGAGTGCTGCATTTGTGTTTGCCCATTTTGAGCATAGGAACATTAGTAGGAATTGGTTCTCTCCTTCCACCATGTAGGTCTTAGGGATCAACCTTGGGTCATACACCTCGGTGTGAAGTGCTTTACACAGTGAGTCATCTTAACAGTCCGTAAAAACATTTTAAACCCATTTTCTCTGTAGCTCACTAAAAATTACCACAATACAACTAGTAAGATGGTTCAGTAGGGAGAGTTTTTGCCACCAAGTCTGACCACCTGATTGTGACCCCAAACCCCACATGGTGAAAGGAGAGAACCAAGCTCCACTCATGAACTGTGGCAAGTAAGTATCCCACCCAAAGATCCATCTGTCTGTCTGTCTATCTATCTATCTATCTATCTATCTATCTATCTATCTATCTATCTATCTATCTATCATCTATCTATCTATTGAGGGAGGGAGAGAGGGAGGGAGGGAGGGAGGGAGGGAGGGGAGGAGGGAGATAGGTAGATAGGTAGGTAGATAGATAGATAGATAGACAGACAGACAGACAGACAGACAGATAGAGGCAGATAAGGAAAGAAAGAAAGGAAGAAAGAAAGAAAGAAAGAAAGAAAGAAAGAAAGAAAGAAAGAAAGAAAGAAAAGGTTAACAATTTTTACTTACCATAACTGCAAAAGAAAAGGTAGAAGAAATATACATAACATTTTTAAATTCAAAAAACTTCAAAGAGATGTGAATTTTCAAAAGAATCTTTAAACTACATATTAGCATTCAAACAAGAACTTATAAGGAAAAAAAATAAAGGGACATGCAGACTAGAAATGTCTAGAGCTTAGAAAAGAAAGGAAAGTGGAAACACTGGAGATATAAAACCCACAGAAGGAGCATAAACATCCATTTTAAAAATCTAGAAATGAGTTTTAACAAATAGGTGTGTGGACGGAACACTGTAGAGAAGACAGCATGAGTACACGTTGTGTTCCACGCATGTCACGTGTTCCACACGGTTGGAGTTTCAAAGGGACAAAATGCATTTTTAAAAAGGAAATATTCCTGAAATTTAAATTTTAGCTTTATGTTAATTTCTAAGTTAATAAAGAAATCCCCGGTTTTATAAAATCGGATAGAAAATTATATCAAAGTGAATCTTAGTAAAAGACAATTTTATGGATTTTTTTTCTTTAATCAACTTATATTGTACAAAGAATAAATGCAGGTAAATCTTCGGAGTGTTTAGTGCAGCACTTGGGGACAGACTATAGAATAGTGTCTTTTCCATGCTAGGGTAAAATAAGTTTGACCTAAATATTTTATGTTTAGGTAAATAATTTCCCAAGTACATCTGGGTCATATATGTAACAAAAAGATGTTCTTGGGAAGGCAGTAGAGCATAAAGCTCCACTTTTTAAAATACTTACCTTACTGAATTTTATACACCAGCCAGACAAAAGAAGTCCATCATGGTGAGCCCTGACTAATTTAACTCTGTGGGGATTCAAGGTGGATATTTCCTATAAATAGAGTAACTCTTGAAGTTTTCATTTTTTTAATGAAAAAAAATTCTGACCTGAAAGTAACCCGTATGTTCAAGATGCTGAAGGAGTTCATGCAGCCAGATGACTGGATGGACATGCCTGGACTGGACGCTGAGCCACAGCAGATTGCTAGGTGACTCTGTACTTTCAAATCCCAATAAGGAAGAGTCTCCTGGGAGCCTCTGGAAGCCTTCCAAGTGGGAGGTTTTTACATTTCCTGAGACAGTTTGAGGTGAGGATTTAGTTTGAGGTGAGGATTTTCAGTGAGAGTGACTGGGAGAAATAACATGGTTTCACACAAGAGAAGGGAGGGAGGCTTGAAGTCAGCACCTTCCTGGAGAAACATGAATGCTGTGGAACTTATCCTAGTAGCTTTTGAGGGTGGAGAAACGGTTCACCACGGCTGTTAATATTCCTGCCAACTCCCATCTTCATGCCCTCACTGCAGGTCAGTCATAGATGACCCTAACTGGGCTTCCCTGAAACTGGCAAACTCTCCTTTCCTGCTAAGGACAATTTTGCCGATTCCTGAATTCCCTAGTCCCCTTTTCAATAAATGTTCTGTCAATAAATCCTTGGGCAAGGATTTCCCTCATAGGTCTTTCAAGGGAACCCAATCTAGGACAGGGGCTTCAGGGAATTCTTACGAGCATAGGCAAGACAGGAAACCAGATAGATTCTTATGGTGGTTAATGTATGTATCCGTATCACAGGCCACGGGCAGGTCTGAAAACCAGTTCTGTTGGTCAGTTTATGGTCTTGCCACCCAGGTAGTATGATTGACTCTACCAAGTCAAGGAATGTCCATGAGAGCAGCTTAAGTCATTGATAGGTCATGAAAGTGAGGCTGGATAGGGAATTAAAAACAGACGGTATGGAAAAACAGGAACAAATAAGAGAGCCTAACACTGGGGGTGGATAATATGGCTTCTTTTTAAACTAGGCATCCAAACATATACAATGCATTATATATACTATTGATTTAAACACACACAAACACTCCCAGATTCTGTTATACTTTAGTATCTATAGGGATGGGGGTTAGTTCCAGGAACCATTGTCAGTACCAAAAGTCTGCAGATATTCAAGCCCTTCATGTAAAATGGCATAGTTTTTGTATTTAATGTAAACATACTGTCTTGTAAATTATAACACCTAATACAATGTAAATAGCTTATATAATATCTTATTAAGGAAATAATGACAACAAAACATCTTTTCATGTTAGTACAGATGCAGTTATTTTCCGACTGGGTCTGACCATTGGTTACTTGAATCCTTTGACCCAAAGCTCCTGAGGCAGTGCTAGGTGGGGAGCGGAGGGGGTGTGCAGAGGGTGGGCATGAGGGAGTGGAGATAACACAACAGATAACAGTAAAATGTCTACAATGAAGGCCCTTCACATAAAGTGAACTACTCCAGAATTATAGAGCAGTTTTTATTTCTCATTAAGCATATATTTGAAGTAGCAGCTAGCTGAGCAATACAACACATTGATATTAGTTAATATTTTAATGGTTCTAAATCCTTGGGCCAATGAAGCTTTATCAGTAGCGAAACATACAATTATGCAGTGTCATTTCTTCCTGCTTCCTGACACAGCAATAGGGAATGATTTCTGCATGATATGAGTTTGGATTTTTTTTTCTCCTATAGAACAGCAAGTGTTCTTTAAAAAAAAAAAAAAAAAAAAAAAAAAAGTTGCCCTAAAGCCCATGGGTGAGTTATAAGTGTTCTACTGATAGATCAATAATGAATTCAGAATTGGATATCTTTGCTTAGCTCTTTCCCAGTGGCTCTCTCTTTTATAAGCATGAGCTTCCATTTATGATTGAAGGCCCTGTTCAGACAGTCAAGCAAATGAGTTGCTAATGATTTGTAAATTTGTAATTTGTAATTGGAAATTTGTAATTGGAATAAATTTGTAAACCAACCCTGACACATTTACCCTAGTTTACTAATGTGTCTAATTGTTCTGACTGCAACTCCATCCCGGATCAGAGTTGAAATTTGAAACGTCCAGTGCAAGCAAAGACTAAAGTAAGTAGGCCATTATTTAATCACCTAAAGTGCCCTTGGTGGGATTGGAAGTCTCCACTCTAGTGAGACACAGGCATACAGCATCTCTGTTTGCCTGGAGAGAAACCAAGGACCTGAGCAATCCCTTCCTGTCACTATGAGTCTCCTCCACACATCATCTCCTACAGATGAGATGTCATGTTCTTCCAGTGGAACAACAGGCCATAAGTATAACTCTGTGTTTCCCAATGCCTACATCACAAATTCACTTCTAATGACCTCAAATTATTTTTGACTGAATAATTTTAGTATTAGGTCAAACATATAGGTGAGGGGAAAGTCATTGGATCTTGAAAATATCCTTATGAGAGTCTATGACAGATGAATGGGAAATGACTGGATGGCTTGGTATTCACTAGAATTCATTTCTTTGAATTCTTTGTGGAATATTTTTATTGCAGATGCTATTTTAGTGTCTGAGTAGTGATATTACCATAAACTGAAAGGATTAGGCTCTGACCTCGTGATTTTGATAGGTTAGAATTAAGAAAGACATTGCATGCTTAACCTGGAAAGAAAGTATTAAAGCAGCTGCTCTCAACCTGTTGGTCGTGACCCCTCTGCAGCTCAACCTCTGAGTCATGACCCCTCTGGGGGTTGAATGACCCTTTCTCAGGGGTCATCTATCAGATCCTGCATATCAGGCATTTATATTTTGACTCAATAACAGCGAAATCAGTTATGTAGTAGCAATAAAAATAATTTTATGGTTGGGGTCACCACAACATGAGGAACTTTATTAAAGGGTCAGAGCATTAAAGGTTAAGGAGCATTACCCCAAAGCTTTACAGATTTCTTTCTAATACCATCTGATGTCCAATACAGGACTTCTTTCCATAACTGGCATAACTTACATGAAAGCTAATTTTTATACAGTCCGTTTATCTCTCCAGATTCTGTATCTTATATCTGACCACAAAAATGTCTTGTGAGGGTGGAGTCTTGGGTTTGATTTTGTTTCTTGTTTTGTTTTTAAGTTTTGGTTCCTTATTGCCTGCCATTCTGCAAAACCCGGTGTTCAAACAATCATCATTACCTTTTGAACTTCATCTATGGTCAGAAGGTCATAGAATTGAACATTCTAAAATGTTCTTCCAAACACACTTTTTAGACTTCAAGTAGTCAATGTCTAGCATGTGTTTCCATTATTATGGCTCCACTTGGAAGTTTTCAGAGTCTGAACAGGAAGGTAGGGTCAACAAGAGGGCAGGAGATGGCCTCACTGACTTGGCAGTGACTACAACTACGACACAGTTTCTGGACTGTCCTTTAATTTGAAAATTCCAACAGCCCACCTGGGATGTATTTGATTAGTTAAAAGGCACTTACAATTTAAAAAAAAAAATGGTGAAACAAAATTCAACTAGCTCATTTTTCCTTGACCAAGAAACTACCATTTGCGGTTTCATAAGAAATCCAGGCTGGCAAAATGGCTCAGTGAGTAAGAGCACTGACTGCTCTTCTGAAGGCCCTGAGTTCAAATCCCAGCAACCACATGCACATGGTGGCTCACAACCATCCATAATGAGATTTGATGCCCTCTTCTGGTGTGTCTGAAGACATCTATAGTGTGCTTATTTGTAATAATAAATAAATCTTAAAAAAAAAGAAAGAAAGAAAGAAAAGAAATCCACCATAGTTGGGAACAACAGCTTCTCATCCATTGATGTTCTGTCTATTTAATATGTATGTTCCAAAACCATGAGTACAAAAACAAATACTTCTAATACACAATTATGTTAAGTAGCCCCATTTGAATTTTTTCTCTGAAATAAATCTAAATAAACATTGATAAACAGGACAAAGTATATTAGTAATATGTTGTCTGAGCATGTGATTTGGGGAATTAAAATCACAGCCAAGAGAGCAAATAAATATTATAAGCTACACTGTTTCATACTTGCCAAACTCTAAATCATTCGCAAATCACTGGATGATTGCAGCCAGAGAGCGCTATCGTTTCCCTTGAAATCTGAAATCCACTTATGAGGCAAAATGGGAGGAGATGTGACTATACATATGTGATTCACAAGAAAGTATTAAGGTTGCATAAAATGAACAAAAGAGGTGTGTGCTGAATTCCTTCTGTGTACAGACATGGTTGTCAAATTAATCAAATTTTCCTAAGATAGATTGGTATAAGCCACATAGGTTCTATCCTCAAGTAAATGACAATCAAAGAGGATATGTAGGAAATAAGTGTGCAGTAACTCTACCCCAAAGAAAAGTAGGGGTTCTAAGAGAAATCTAGGGGAAAGAGTATCTAGGTAGGAAAGGGGAACTACAGCTCTGCTTCCTAGAATTGAATTGGGGTTTGAATTGGTTAGGAACTGGACAAGCATAGGAGAGGCCAAGCTTCAGAAGAAAGACACTTTACTAAATATTATAGTCATGCCCTCCAACGAGGATCCTTTCCCTCTAGCTGAGGGTTATGATCAACAGAAGCATGAAGTAAGCTAAGAACTAGTCAGTGCTGAAGAAAGTAGAAAGGTGAGGGCTGCTACGAGGAGCAAGCAGGGAGGGGGAGGGATTTGCTACAGGGAGAAGAGGAAGAAAGAGGGGAGGGGAAGGAGAAATGGGAGGAGGGAAAGACAAGAAAGCTCCCATTCCAGAAGTAAACATGAGTGGCCATCAGGTTTACCAAGGCATGCAAACATTATCTACTAATGCCATGTAGAACTATGCCCACCTTTCCATCTCCTCAGATGTCAGTACTCTATTCCTTCCAAAGCCATCTTGTGTGGGTAGGATGAGGATGGTTGTGGTACATTTTGTTTGGTTTGGTTTGGTTTGGTTTAGTTTGGTTTGGTTGGATTTTGTTTCGGGGTTGGTTCTCCATGAGAGGAAAGAAGGAAGCTGAATTCTGTGATTGGGTTAAGTAGCTTTGATGGAGAGTTCACTAGGAAATGATGGGTAGATGTACCTAGAATTATAAACAGCTTAGAAAGCCAATGTCCACATTATGTGTAAATCTTAAGGGAACCTCTCAGAGGGCACACCCACCCATCCATGGCTTTGGGAGACTCTATCTCTGAAAATGCTTCATATTTAATGTGTCCCCAATTGTGCAACTCTCACACTGCCCCAAGCCTTTTGTGTTTTCCTGGTTTGTCTGTGATATGCACGTGTTGATGAGTAAGGATCTCAGAATGCAGCTTGGGACCAAACTGTAAAGAACTTCCAGGTTCAAGTCAAGAATTCAATTTAATTTGACAGCAGAATCCTCTGTAACTTAATAGGCCAGAAGGAAGGGTGGGGACGAAGGAGTAAGAGTTATTATGTCCAAGCTAAAATCCCATTTCACTACAGCAAGGGACTTCCTGGACATCCCATTAGGTCTCTCTTGGGTACTTCAAACTTGACCGTGAAATTTCTTCCCCTCACAATATACTTACACCTTGTTTCCTATTTTGTTAGTGGACATCATTTCCTAGCCGGGAATCTGGGACACAGCCTGTCTCCATTTTCCCTTGGTGAACATAACCAGGGCAGTGACAGTGATGTGTTGTCTCTCTGCAATTCACCTTTCCTTTTATCTCCACCACTACCCATTTACTCAGGCCACCCTTGGCCTTTCACTGGCATCTCTCCAGAGTAATGTGGTAGAGGCAGATGGGGTTGCCTGAGTTCATGTCTTAAACCATTCCTCACAAGTTATGTGCTTCTACCCACTTCAAGTCCATATTTGCCAAATGTGGAAAATGAAAACACTTAGAAAGAATAAATGAGTGAGAGTATTGTGGGAAAAAAAAACAACAAAGAATGAAACTCATGACCAATCCTTGGCTTTATCTAGATAGGAATCTAGAAAGCAATACTTCACAAAAGGATGACAGAAAAGTAATGGAAGCTATACATGGTTTTAAGTTTTTTCAGAAAAGATAAAACCAAACAAGCTGATTAGTAATGATATTAAAACCATACTATCCTCCCAACCTATGTCATTGGCCACATTTCAAATATTCAGCAGCCACATGTGGCTGGTCGCTCCCATTGTCTAATGGAGCAAGCCTAGAGAGTATGACTGTGGACTGAAGAAATGACAAAATAAGTGAGAGCAAGTCGTCAGAAGGATCCCTGAAGGAAAGTATGCTGAGTTTAGCCTGGCCATAGAGAACTGCAGGAAACAGAAAATTCTGGAAGGAGAAAAACATGGTTATTTTAAAAAGTAGAATTTGGGGACTACGCTTCATAAACAGTCATTAGGTCATTTTACTATAACTCACTCTAAGTAAATACTGAGCACCTACTATGTCTGGTGATGCTTTATATAGTGGGACTCTCTGTGGCTGCACAGTGGCTAGTTGCTCTTCAGGCACTCCCCTCCGTAGCCTTCCACATCTTCCAGTTACAACCCGTTGCCATGCTTTGATTAACACTTCTCCAAACATTGTACTCCATAATCTCTCTGCTTATGTCTACCACAGACAGACTGTCATTACTCAGTGACTCATTTCTGAACCCACTGTATTGTTCTAGTTACTAAGCCATGGAGGCCTCTTCCATCCTCTGTACTAAAGATGCAGAATGTTCCATAGATGATTCTTAGATAATGACTCAGGTAATATGCAAGTTTCAGCTCCTAAGGTTGTCAGGGTACAGCCAGAAAATGAAAATTTCAAGAACACTGTTTTGGGGGGGGGGTTGTTTGTTTGTTTGCTTTGCTTTTTGTTTTATTTTCTTTGTTAGCCCATCACCAATAGTCACACTGTTTCCAGTTGCATATACTCATGTAAGATGACAGACTTGAAATCATTTTTGACATAAATCGGATAACCAGAAAGGTATGGTTTCCGCCCACAGCTACTCTTCTGGTTCACTGGCAATGTGACGGTCAAGGTGGCTGTTTTAGAAGACTTGCATATCTCCTTGCGGAGATAACTTTCAGTTAATTCATCTTCAAAGGAAGCTGCTCCTATCACTGAGTAATGAACAGGAAGAGATTAATTTTAAAGAGGAACAAAACAGAACCGCCTAAAGAGCCCACTAACGATGCTGTTTTCGCCATTTCCTGGTCTTGGTGCATTAAGTGTCCATGAATGATGGGACAAATTGTGAGCTCTAGAAATTCACATTTTTCTAAAGGACATCCATTTCCTTGCATTGCAAAGCAGAAGTACAGGTGCAACAAGAAAAGCAACAGCCCCAGCTGCTCCTTGGCTGTCATTCCTTAAAGAGAATCGGAGCCCAAACCTTGATTTGGAGGGAGTATAGAACTGGGTAGAGGACAGCAGTAGTTTTCTTGACTTCAGCCCCAATTCAGAGAATGGTATACTCATAAAGAAACCTTAGCACACAAAGCTAGGGAGTGTCCCCTGCCTACAACTTGTGGTGCTAATGTCCTGGCAGAAGTGACTGAACTAGAAAACCTACACTAGGTTAACATACTACAGGATAATTTGGGATATGATATAACGTGTATAAAAGCAAAAAACAGTTGCCAAAAAAGTAAATTCTCCTGCATAGGTGTATGCATTCCCAGAAAGTTCAGCAAGCTCTTGATTTTGTGTCTTAATACGCATAACATGAAGACACTGTTTTGTGACTAACCTTTTCAGGGAAGGATCCTTGAATCATCTATTAGGATGTAGATGATAGGTAAACATGACCTTCTTTTAGCCATAACATACATTTACTCTTGTGTTCCACACTTTTATGCTTTTAGAAGACAAGTTCTATGCCATCTGCTGGAATAAATAACATGCTTCTTGTGTCAAAAGTCCCAGAAAGTGCTCAGAAAGGATCTGTTCACTCTGCTGTCACCTGATGACAGCTTACCTTGGGCCTTGTAGCATCACGCGTAACATCAAGGCTGAAGGGCTCAGAGTGCTATCACCTGTGTTATAAACAGAAACTAATAAACTCTTGGTTCTGAGATTGCATCTGAGTCATTTATGGTGCTTCATTTGACAATCTGAGTCTTTTAAAAGAATTGTGGGTAGAATCGTCTTTGGACTCCGTCAATGGCAAGGGAAGGTTAGACACCATCTGTGACGTTTAGGTTTAGGGAATGTTCTTTATCTATTTATCAAACTATACATCTTCCCAGATGCACTGCAAAACAAATGCTAAGAGAACATCTCATGGACATATCATATTATTCCCTTTTTAAAGTGTATTAAAAGTACTCCCAGCCATTTTGTATAACACAGGTTACAGTGATGCAATTGGCTCCAACATGCCTGCACTTGTGCCTTATATTGACTATTCACGCTTACGTCTCCCATTTACTGTCAAGATCTGGACACAGGAGCTGATGAAAAGGGGAACAAAGTACCAGAATGCATTTCACTGCATGTAAGTGACAGAAGACTTTATTTTCAAACATGGTGTTTCCAGACAAACAGCCATTGGCTTGCCTTGCCACCATTGAGAAGCAAGTGTTGCAGAGGTTCCAAGTCTTTTGCAAGATTTCCAAATGCTTTTATGGGTCAATTTGCAGCGAGTTAAAAGGGGGGAGATGTTTTGTGTGGAAAGGAATGTGCTATCACAGGATGGATCTGCAGTCTGCCTGCCTCAGACAGTGGTGGTAAAGAAACAAATTCAGAAATTGATGGAAGGCAACCCAGGTGTCGCCTAGGCTGCTCCATACCCCAAGAGTGCTGGACAGTTTCATTGTCCTCCCATCTGCAGCTAGATTTGTGATAACGGGGCTTCCTATATATCTGGTCTCATGCCTTTCCCAAGGATTCCTGTATCATTCTGACTGTCCTGGACCTTTTGTGTATCCCAGCCCTACAGAGAAGTGTTGAGTCACTCCAAACTGCAGTGACTTAATGAACATTGTATTTGTCTCCTTTCTGTGGGCCAGCACCACCACCACCAAACTCCCATAAATGTCTCAAAAGAAAACATTTCTTTCCAGGCTGAAAAGACATCTGGGGCTGCATGGGGACTTGGCAGGAGGTGTGATGTGTCACGGGGACATAGTAGGCCTGCAGAAGCATTGTCTGTACATAGGAGCTGTAGATAGCTAAGTACAGCGGAGCAAGTACTAAGAGCAACCTGTGTTACAAGATGGGTCTTGTCTTAGTCAGGGTTTCTATTCCTGGACAAAAACATCATGACCAAGAAGCAAGTTGGGGAGGAAAGGGTTTATTCGGCTTACAATTCCATACTGCTGTTCATCACCAAGGAAGTCAGGACTGGAACTCAAGCAGGTCAGAAAGCAAGAGCTGATGCAGAGGCCATGGAGAGATGTTCTTTACTGGCTTGCTTCCCCTGGCTTGCTCAGCCTGCTCTCTTATAGAACCCAAGACTACCAGCCCAGAGATGACACCACCCCACAAAGGGACCTCCCGCCTTGATCACTAATTGAGAAAATGCCTTGCAGCTTGATCTCGTGGAGGCATTTCCCCAACTGAAGCTCCTTTCTCTGTGATAACTCCAGCTGTGTCAAGTTGACACAAAACTAGCCGGTACAGGGCCCACCAGGGAAAACTCAAGCCATGTGATCTAATGATGAACACATGAAAAGAGACTTGACAATAATGAATTTCTCTTTTTTTTTTTGCATTTCCTTTTCTTTATTAATCCCTCTTGGATATTTTTGTTTACTCATTCTTAGCTTTATGTCCACGAGCCTCATTTGAGTTCCCACATAAGGAAAATCAAGTTCTTCAAATTCCCTACATCTCGTTGGTCATTTGCCGGGCTATGGCTGCAGGTATAATTGGCAGCTGAGGGTGAAGGTCTGTTGCCAGGACTATCTCCTCATTAAAATGTCCCCTCTTCAGGGTTCTCTGTGACAGAGCTGGCATGCTCAGGCAGGAGCGATCCAAGTGCCTTTCACCTCATTTGTGTTCACCGCTTTGCTCTTGGCTTCCTTGGGAATTCTTTAATTGGGTTACCATTGTCTTTCTGACAGGAACCTACAAAGTGGGGACACATTTCTAAATCGGAGTCTTCATCGCCAGCCCTCAGTGGGCTGATTAAGCAAAGGCAGATGCTTGACCAGCCTGGCCTTTAGTATAAACACAAACAAGATTTGGGGCCAGCCACTTTACCTGTACCCTGTTTAAAAGAATTCCAGAATGAGAAAATGAATGAGCTCCCCAAAAGATCTCTTCCTGAAGGAATCTCTTGAGACCTGTTCATTGAAGTTCATTGTTTACAATGACATTTCTCTGCTGTTTCCCATTACACCCCATCCTCTGCTGGGAGAACACGAAAACCTCTTGAGAAAAATGTGTTTACGTCTTTCCATAGGACTTACCAACTTGGGGGGGGGGGAAGCGGAGACCTACATAGTCTTAATATCAGAGTAGCACAAACAAACAAATCTGTTTATTTTGCCTTTAGCAAGGAGATATTTGTTTTCTAGGCTCTAGGTTTTTGTTTTTGTTTTCAGCGTACCCAAGGATGGATGCCTGTGTTGGGTGCTTTATGACTGAAATAGAAGCAAATCGTAGGGTTCTCTCTGACCTCAGGCAGAACTTCAGAGCGAGGTGGTGTTTACGGCGAGGGTCTGCAGGCACATGGATTCCAGGAGCTTCTGCCTGCAGTGTGTAGCCCACTTGTTCCTGTGCTTCGTTCTCTTGGCCAGCGGAGTTGTGAAAGTAGTACGGAATGTACCAGGGTAGGCTCAGCTGGAGGTGACCTAAAGGAAATCTTGAGAAAACTGGCAGAGAGCTCTGCACTGCTGTGCGGTATGCAGAGCTAAAGGTGCTGAGGTCCTCAGATAGACAAGAACATTTTTCTGAAAAGTGAAGAAGGCTAACAGCTTGAAGCTGGTGCCTTGTCGTTATGAGATTTCAAGGAGAGTGACTCTCCCTGAAGTATGTCTATGAAATCCAGGCCCATAGCAATACAATGGGCAATATTGAACATTTATTATAAATCAGAAACTATGCTAAGCCCTCCGAGCACACTATCTTACTTTTAATCTTACAATAGCTCCTAAGTGCTAAGTGCTTCAGTTACTGCATTTATAGACCAGGAGAAGGAAGTGCAGTACGGACCAAGACAGAGTGTCATTTCAAGGAAGAGTCATTGTCCTTGCAATGTCATAACAACGAGGCCCCAGCTTCAAGCTGTTAGCCTCTTTCAGTCCTCTGAAGAATGTTCTACCCAAGGACAGCAGCCCCTTCAGCTCTGCCTACCTCACAGCAATCCTAAATCACGCTCCGAAATCTAGAACTTGGGCATTGAGTGACTAAGCAGAGTGGAGTGGAGGTCTCAGGCTTGTGCCCAGGTTGGGAGCAGGGTTTGGATCCAGGGAAGGGTAACAAAGGTTGACACATTTCCATACGACAGAGCCAGGGTGTATTTTCAGCTGACTAACCATCAACTCTTTGTGCTTTAACTAAAAATTTTTCTGCCTTTGTTTCCCTTTCTTCCTTCTTCATTCTAAAAGAACAGATAAATATGTTTCTCTCCTTTCCCAAATTCATCTAAACTTCCAGTGCTCTGACATCTTCAGGCTACTGGAGAACAACTGGCTCATTGTCATGTCTAAATCCCACTGTTACTTTTTATGTGTTGGTAGAGGCTATCATAGGAGACAGAGTGAGCAACCTTTTCACAGTCTGTTCATTTCCACAAGCAAGTAGAGAAACATTCTCCCCCATGGAAAAAGAAGGAGGAGCTGGGAGCAGCTGCCCTAAACAGCCAACCTCCTCTTCAGTCACTGGCAAGTTAGCACTGAAGCCTGTCACTTGTCTCTGAAAACTAGAAGTAAATGTAGCCTCCATGTCCTCAAAGGCGCCTGTGTAGCCAGCAGCTATGAATGATGAGTTTCTGTTTTCTCCTTGACCCAATCATTTCATTGTCTTTTCAGATTATCCAGTATCAACTGCTCTGATACACTCTAAGAAGGCAATCCATGCCAGAGTTCCAGTCCTGTACAATTTGACCAAACACAGAATACATACCTTGATCCTGCCAAATTATCTATAGCCTTAAGGCATGAAGTATGTAGGCTTGGGTTGTCTTGACTCTGAATCTAGAGCTGAAGACAGGAGCATACAAAGGCAGTGATTCCTGGAAGAAGTTTTATGTCAATCAGAATTTCCCCTGCAGCACAGTAATCATTTTACCATGACAGTCTGATAGTTGCCTCCATAATATTTGTCTCCATGAGGCAGGCATCGGGTCACCTTTAAAACTTGTATAATTAGATTTTTTATTATATATTTTCTTTATTTACATTACAAATTTTATCCCCTTTCCTCATTTCCCCTCCAAAACCCCATCGTATCCAATCCGTCCTCCCCCTGCTTACTAAACCACTCACACCCACTTCCCTGTCTTGGCATTCCCCTACACTGGGGCATCAAGCCCTCACAAGACCAAGGGCCTCTCCTCTCATTGATGTCCCACAAGGCCATCCTCTGATGAAGCCTTGAGTCCCTCCTTGTGTACTCTTAGGTTGGTGGTTTAGTCCCTGGGCACTCTGGGAGGTACTGGTTGGTTTATATTATTGTTCTTCCTATGGGGTTGCAAAACCTTTCAGCTCCTTGGGTCCTTTCTCTAGCACCTCCATTGGGGACCCTGTGCTCAGTCCAATGTCTGGTTGTGATCATCCACTTCTGTATTTGTCAGGCACTGGCAGAGCCTCTCAGGAGACAGCTATATCAGGCTCCTATCAGCAAGCACTTTTGGCACCCACAATAGTGTCTGGGTTTGGTAACTGTATATGGGATGGATTCCCAGATGGGACAGTCTCTAGATGGCCTTTCTTTCAGTCTCTGCTCCACACTTTGTATCTCCTTCCATGGGTATTTTGTTCCCCATTCTAAGAAGGACCCAAGTATCCACTCTGTAGTCTTCCTTCTTCTTGGGCTTCATGTGGTCTGTGAATTGTACCGTGGGTATTCTGGGCTTCTGGGATAACATCCACTTATCACTGAGTGCATAACATGTGTGTTCTTTTATGACTGGGTTACCTCACTCAGGATGATATCCTCCAGATGCATCCATTTGCCTAAGAATTTCATGAATTCATCATTCTTAATATCTGAGTAGTATTCCATTGTGTAAATGTACCACATTTTCTGTATCCATTCCCCTGATGAAAGACATCTGGGTTGTTTCCAGCTTTTGCCTATTATAAATAAGGCTGCTATGATTTTTTTTTAATTCTCTCTTTTTAGTTAGTGGTCTGTGCTTTTCTTTGTTGACCAGACCCAACCAGGTGCTTCTCTATCTGATAGAACTCACTGGCCCTTATGTCCAGAAAATTACAGAACCTAAGACAACACATTTCCCATCTCTTACAGACAGAGTCCCTTTGTGACTTCATGATGAGGGCACTCCAGACTAAACTGACTATGAATGGAGAAGAATAACAATATTTAAAGTTACCAAATAAATGGCTAATTATTGACTAAAAAGATCAGCACAAATGATTGAAAGTTTAAAAACAAAAACAAACAAAAGAAAAACAAAAACAGAAAATTATGAGGAAATGTTAAGATGAACAATGATTGCCACTGAGTGCTAAACTACAGCACCTGGGTTGCTTTAATGCTAGAAGGTATATTTTATACTTATGAAGAGAATCGAGTCCAATGTCAATCTATCCTTCGTGAAGCCATATGGAGGTTCCTGGGCTCTGCCTTTGCTGCTCCTCAGTGATGGACTGTAATGTCAACACCAAAGGAACCCTCTCCTTCACACGGAGCTTTGGGTTGTGGGTTAAACACAGTAGCCGGAAGCCAGCTAAGCCAGTAGAGCACCCACTTAGGAGTGGAACCCCCGTTGTGTTGTTATTTGGTTTGGTTTGGGTTGGTTTGGGTTGGCTTGGTTTGGTTTGGTTTTTTGAGGGTAATAAATGAGAACGCAGATTTACTTCCAGTGTTCACAGCAAGAAGAAAGGCTTGGCATTTGCAAACGTGAGAGAGAAACATGGGATCTATAAACCATGATGGTCTCCCCCGTCCCTTTTGGACCTCTGTGCTGTTTATAGGCAACTTCATTAAAAAGCAAACGTGGAAGTTAACAGCAAGCAAACTTCCAACCAGGTTATTTTATTACATAATTAACAAGCTATAGTTCAGAAAGTCATGGGGGAAGAATTCAAGCTTCCTGCTGGGATTTTTAACATTATCTGATATTACATATTTTCATATCTTTTCACACTCACCCTGCTGCTACTACTGTAAGTTAGAATGCAAATAGGAACTTTTACAACTGAGATGGGTCATTCTTTTAATATGTGAGCTGCACTTTGTCTTCTCCTGAGGTACTTCTCCTGCAATACAATAAAATAAATATTCATGGGAGGTCACAACTGTATTAGGAAACATTAAAAAGTAAATTTTGTAAATTGTATCAGTTCCAACATCAAATTCTGCAAAATTATGACTAATCACAGGAAGTGCTATTAATTACCTACTTTACTAACTAGATACAAAATACTCATAATGCAACCAATGAAGAATACCTCTTTAAAGACATTGTTTGAAATCAATTATCCTGTGTTCCTAAGGTCCTTGGCTGATGACAAAGAAGTCTCTTCTCCTGAGTTGTTCTGACGAGGTACAAAATGTGTAGGGAATTTTATTACTGTATGGTAAGCATACTTAAAGTGAGAGCCTTACTGCTGAATGTAATACGGGCTTAGGAGATGAAGGCACACAGTTCCCTTACAGAGCATCTGAGGTCAGGCTCAAGCACCCAGATCAGCTAGCTCTCATCTATTTGTACCTTCACCACTAGGGGTTCCCACATCTCTGACCTTTGTGAGCATTGAGCACCTTCAGGCTTATGCATATATTTACATAATTAAAATTAATTATTTAAATTAGAACCTTAAAAGTATTTTATTATAGAGCCATGTGAACATTATTATCTAACTATCAAGGAGCTAATATATCTATTAATTGTTAATGAATGAACTTTATTTTTGTAAGGTCAAGTTTGAACTGTTTGGCCAAAGAAAAACTTACTTTTACCTGACTATTTTTGTCAGTGGTAAGCTGTATTAATTTAGTAGTAACACGCAGAATATCAAGCTGGGTTCAGCCAAAGTCTCTTAGTGTCAAAATAAGGAAGGTTTGACACTTAATTCTTTTTGAGGCTTTTTGTTCCCCGTTGGATATTTTGTTTACATTTCAAATGTTATCCCCTTTCCCAGTTTCCCTTCTGCAACCCACCCCCCCTGTTCTATCCCCCCTCACCCTGCTTTTATGAGGATGCTCCCCCACCTATCCACCCACTGCAACTTCAGCGCCCTAGAATTCCTCTACACTGGGGCATCAAGAATTCACAGGACCAAGGGCCTTCCCTACCATTGATGCCAGATAAGGCCTCTTCAGCTCCTTCAGTCCTTCTACTAACTCTCCCATTGGGGTCCCTGTACTCAGTCTGATGGTTGGCTGTGAGCATCCCCATCTGTATTGGTCAGTGTCTGGCAGAGCATCTCAGGAGACAGCTGTATCATGCTCCTATCAGCAAGCACTTCTTGACATTCACAATAGTGTCTGGGTTTGGTGTCTGCGTTAAGGATGGATCCCAAGGTAAGGCAGTCTATGGGTGGCCTTTCCTTCAGTCTCTGTTCCACTCTTTGTCCCTGTATTTCCTTTAGACAGGAACAATTCTGGGTTAAAATTTCGAAGACGAGTAGGTGGCTTCTGTATCCATTCCTCTGTTGAAGGACATCTGGGTTGTTCCCAGCTTCTGGCTATTATAACTATGGCTGCTATGAACATGGTGGAGCATGTGTCTTTATTACATACTGGAGCTATAACAGAAGTGGTATAACTGGGTTCTCAGGTAGTACTATGTCCAATTTTTTTTTTGAGGAACTGCCAGACTGACTTCCAGAGTGGCTGTATCAGCTTGCAATCCCACCTGCAAAGGAGGAGTGTTCTTCTTTCTCCACATCCTTGCCAGCATCTGCTGTCAACTGAGTTTTTTATCTTACCCATTCTGAATGGTGTGAGGTGGAATCTCAGGGTCATTTTTATTTGAATTTCACTAATGACTAAGGATGTTGAACATTTCTTTAGGTGCATCATGGCCATCTGAGTTTCCTCAGTTGAGAATTCTTTTTAGTTCTGTTCCCCATTTTTGATAGGGCTCTTTGGTTCTCCGGAGTATCCAGTCTGTTATTCTATGTCTTTTTATTGGGAAATTGAGTCCATTGATATTAAGAGATATTAAGGAATAGTGATTGTTGCTCCCTGATATTTTTGTTGTTTGAGGTGGAAGTATGTTTGTGTGGCTATCTTCTTTAGGGTTTGTTGAAAGATTATTTTCTTGCTTTTTCTAGGGTATAATTTCCCTCCATGTGCTAGAGTTTTCCATCTATTATCCTTTATAGGGCTGGATTTATGGAAAGATATTGTGTAAATTTGGTTTTGTCATGGAATATCTTGGTTTCTCCATCTATGATATTTGAAATTTTACTGGGTATATAGTAGCCTGGGCTGGCATTTGTGTTCTCTTAGGATCTGTATGAGATCTGCCCAGGATCTTCTGGCTTTCATAGCATCTGGTGAGAAGTCTGGTGTAATTCTGATAGGTCTCCCTTATATGTTACCTGACCTTTCTCCCTTACTTCTTTTAATATTCTTCCTTTGTCTAGTGCATTTAGTGTTTGGATTATTATGTGATGGAAGGAATTTCTTTTCTGGTCCAATCTATTTGGAGTTCTGTAGGCCTTTTGTATGTTTATGGGCATCTGTTTCTTTAGGTTAGGGAAGTTTTGTTCTATAATTTTGTTGAAGATTTACTGGTCATTTAAGTTGTGAATCTTTGCTCTCTTCTATACCTATTATCCTTAGGTTTGGTCTTCTCATCGTGTCCTGGATTTCCTGGATGTTTTGGGTTAGGAGCTTTTTGCATTTTGCATTTCTTTGGCAGTTGTGTCAATGTTTTCTATGGTATCTTCTGCACCTGAGATTCTCTCTTCTATCTCTTGTATTCTGTTGGTGATGCTTGCATCTATGACTCCTGATCTCTTTCTTAGGTTTTCTATCTCCCTTTGTGATTTCTTTATTGTTTTTATTTCCATTTTTAGATCTTGGATGGTTTTGTTCCATTTCTTTACCTGTTTCATTGTGTTTTCCTGTAATTCTTTAAGGAATTTTTGTGTTTCCTCTTTAAAGTGTTCTAGCTATTTACCTTTGTTCTCCTGTATTTCTTTAAGGGAGTTATTTATGTCCTCCTTAAGTCATTATCATGAAATCTGATTTTAAATCAGAGTCTTGCTTTTCTGGTGTGTTGGGGTAACCAGGGTTTGCTGTGGTGGGAGAACTCGGTTCTGATAATGCCAAGTAGCCTTGGTTTCTGTTGCTTACATTCTTGCCCTTGCCTCTCACCATCTGGTTATCTCTGGTGTTAGCTGGTCTTGCTTTCATTGACTGTGGCTTGTCCGTGTGTGCAAGCCTGTGTGTCAGTACTCCTGGGAGACTAGTTCTCTCATGAAGCAATTTGTGTAGGTTGAGCTGTGGCACAGGGTCAGCTCCGGGGTTCAGAAGGAAACTAGAAGGCTCCTTGGTTCCTATGTCCTGATGGCTCTGGGTGAGTCCCTCTTGGACCAGGAATTTGAGCACAAGTGGTAGTCTTAACTGTGCTCACTCCTGGGAGACCAGCTTTCTCCTGGCAGTATCTGGGTATGGAGAGATGTGGCATAGGGTCCAAGGTGAGGTGTTTCAGAGGTTCAGTCCATTATTATCATGGCAGGAAGCAGGGCAGTGTGCAGGCAGACATGGTGCTTGAGGAGCTGAGAGTTCTACATCTTGATCCTAAGGAAACCAGTGGAGAGACTCTGGTTTGACACTTTAGTACATTAACAAAATACGGCTTAAGTCTAGAGTGTCACATGAAGTGCAGGTCACCTGTTCATTGAACATCACTTTTTATTTCATATGTGCCCTCCTGTACATTAGGAAGTTGAACTCTGAAGGTTTGAGATTGTTCTGGTTTGGTTTTATAGTTCTTTAGAACCAGGTAAGCCAGTGGGAAACGTCAAAGTGCACATGGATTTCCCTGCGTTTCATCTCCTTGGTGCTGAAAAAAAAAAAAAAAATCTGCCTTTCGAAATGTTTAATCATTTCCTTAGGAATTTGAACCTTCACCCGAGTCTTGTTTTGGCTTCAGTATCAGTGTCAGCTCAGTTTTCAACCTATGCTGTCCTCGTGCTTCTAAATTAGAGTGCACACTACCATTATCAGGTTTCAAAGCATAAGGGCGACTCGGGCGGTTTCCATTGATAATGCAAGCTGCCTGTTTGACTTCAAAGCTGTAATGCCCAGATACGATACCACATGAATTAGTTGCCTTCAAGTATCTGTATTATGGTTTAGTTTTTCTTGTGACCGACTAGTCACATAAATGCTTCAGGGGTGGGCTTTCTGCTTAAACACCTCCAAGCAAAACTGGTCCTCTGATTAGCAAAGCCAGCTCAACACCTGATGGTCAAAATCGCTGGCATTAAGTCTTTGAAAGGGAGCAGCCTGCTTCCATTGTACAATCATTCTAAGTTTGAGAAGCGAGTTAGCGACCACTGTGTTCCTTGCTCTCTCTAATTAGCAGTTATTAGCGTCTATAGAAAGTCCAAAGTAAACAGGCCAAGTGTGATGTGCCTTACACCTCCGTCCAGTTTCTGAGGTGTCCTCCTGTTAGCAAGTGTCTCAAATAATCGCCAGACTGCTCGCACACGCACCCCCACGTGAAGCTGGTAATCAGGAAGGCTAATCAAAAGTGCATTGAATCAGCAGGAAGTGAAATAAAGACATTCATTCACCAAATAGGAGTTTTCTTTTCCTTAAAAGTAAAATGAAATAAAATAAAACTCCTCACACAACTCCATGATCCCAGTGGACAAACTCAGCTCCTATAGAACCTTCACGTATGACCCTGCGCCTGACCCGAGAGGAGAGTTCAGTGCTAACATCTCCTTGAGCTAGCCTGAGGAAAATTCTGAGACCAGTGCATTAGGCCTGATGGACGAGCCCGGCAAGGGCTTTCTGTTTTAGGGTGTATGGGGAAGCTTCTCTTGTTTGTCTTGGGCTGCTGCTCCAGTCCTGGTTGGAAAGACAATTCCTTGAGATGATACCTGTGAAACCATTTGTATTGTAACCAAGGACATCATAGGCCTAAGAGATTACAACACCGGAGGGAACTGGAGAGCCTTTTTCTAGAGGAGGGGGTGGATATCAGGAACTCGATAATTTGCAATAGCCTGAGCACTGCGTCTCTGTCTGCCCTTAGATCTTAAGATTCTCATTTCAAAAGTATTCTAGAAAAATATAAAATTCCTTTCTCCACTTCAGATTCTACTTGTGAATAATCCCCCAGAGCTGGTTAAGGTTCATCTTATCACAACATAAAAGAATGTGAGGAGGCACACGCCTTTAATCCCGGCACTCAGGAGGCAGAGGCAGGTGGATTTCTGAGTTCGAGGCCAGCCTGGTCTACAGAGTGAGTTGCAGGACAGTCAGGGCTACACAGAGAAACCCTGTCTCAAAAAAAAAAAAAAAAAAAAAAAAAAAAAATGTGAGGAAATTTTAGTTTCTTCAGAAGAAATGACTTACAGTTAAAATCTAGAGATTAAATATATTCATAAATACAGAGGTTTTTTTTTTTTAAAAAAAAAACAAGTTCTGTAGAGTATTACTTAGTTTTTAAAATTAACACTTTGCCCAAATATCTCAGGGAGCTATGCTATTTGTATTTAAGCACTCCTGATAGGAGACCTACAGTCTGTGGAGATTTTTGCTGTAGAATATGCATGTGTGCACTTAACATGTTTTAATTCCTATGTTAAAAAACGAAAACTATGTCTTCCCTCAAAAAAAGAAAATGAAACAACAAACACATTTTCCCTGACATTTATTCAAAGAGTAGCTCACAGAACAGAGTCATCAGGCAGCTGGTTAGGCAGCCCCCCCGATCTGAGTCAGAGCCGCCGACCTCTTTGTCATAGCCAAGGGGTTTAGGAAAGCACCAAGCTGATCATGTCCTCAGAGGGGCTGAGGCACAGAGAAAGGGAGCCCACCTGAAAAGCCTCATTCAAACCACAAGTCCATTGCTCAGAGTCATGAGGCCTTTGGCAACATGACATAGGCAACTTCTGAATGCCATCATTTTCTAATGTGGGGAAGAAGAAACACTTGCATACTGTAAGAGTGTAGGGTAAAATCAGTCTGTATTTTGTTGTAAAAGCACAGGCACAGGCATATAGCAAGTTTCAGTCACTTGTGAAACAGGGGCAGTAGTTCCTCTGTTTAACATTTCCAGTCTATTTCTTAATTTTTATCTTCAGAATTATTTTCACTTTCTCTGTCTACTTCTGTCTCTGTCTCTCTGTCTCTCTCTCTGTCTCTCTCTCTCTTTCTGTGTGTGTGTGTGTGTGTGTGTGTGTGTGTGTGTGTGTGCATTTTGTGTTGCCCAGCTATTCCTGGCCCTGGGGCCTGCTGTGGAGTGTGGTTAATGTGCTCAGTGAGATTCCACTGGAGAGAACTAACTACATGTCCTTTATATTGTGTTTATTATATCTTAAGAATAGAGAAAGCCTTCTTTCTCTGCCCTTTGGAAAAAAAAATGTCTTGAATTAATAAAATCTAAATGATTGAGAAAATAGCAGTGTTTGGAGAACAAAAGGTACACAAGCTTTTTACCTTTTCTTAAAATTGTGCAGGGCAAAAAGTAAAACAAAGCAAGTAACAAGCGACAGTGTGACAAGGAACGAAATCTGTTTGTCCATAGGAGGTTTTGGGGGGAAGCTGACTTCCCTCCTGGTGAGTGCTCTACTCTGAGCCACCCAGCCTCCCTCTACCTCCAGGCCTGCTCACAAATGCTCCCCATTGCCTGTAACTGCTTCTGAGAAAAGGAAAAACCCCTCTGGCACAGAACGGCACATGGACATGAAAACCAGAGGAGAGAAGAAAGGTTCCAACAGGCTTTTGTTTAAGGGCAAAAACCTCACTGTGGTCACTTCCGGAAAGTCTTACAGCAACCTAGAAAAGTTCCTTTCCCATCAGATTTTAGAAAGCAAAGAAGAGCTCCCATTTCTGCATTCACTGTAGAAATTAAATTATAAGATGTAATTATGAGGGTAAAGCTTTTCCAAATTTATTTCCTTTCTCTTATTTCTTTTTTTTTTATTTCTTTTTTTTTCTTTCTTTTTTTTTTT
>NC_034591.1:14970441-14995810 GCF_900095145.1 Mus pahari
GAGGCGCTGAGTCTAGGTCTTCATGGGTCTCCGTACCTGAGCACAGCAGGAGCTGATGGGAGGTGAGGCGCTGAGTCTAGGTCTTCATGGGTCTCTGTACCTGAGCACAGCAGGAGCTGATGGGAGGTGAGGGGCTGAGTCTAGGTCTTCATGGGTCTCCCTCCGTACCTGAGCACAGCAGACAGTGAGTATCTGCCTTTACTTAAGGGTCAGATAGAAGGGAAGAATTTCTAAAAATTCTAGAGTGAAATTTTAAAATGGACTCCGGGTAGTATACAGTTAGAATTTTTTTCCTACTCAGACTTACAATTCTTATCCTTACATGGAACTGTGTATTAAACGATAACCAAAGAACCATAAAATATGGTCATGAAAGAGGGTTAAAATGTGTGCCAGTTTTATGCAATTAAAAAATGTGATGTAAAATAGAATTTCTCTACTGCACGTTTGGCAAGAGGTGGCATATAAAATATCCCAGACTAGAGTTGGGTATCTCCCTACGTCACAGTTTTCTTTTGGCTTGCAAAATCCTGTTGACAATTTTTTTTTTTTCACAAATGTTCATCACTGACACAATGTATGGCAATCCTGAACCAAACGCTCCATAAAAGAATCTCAGGTTGGAGAAATATAAAGACAGTTTAAAACCGGGATCTAATTTGACACTTTAAGCTGCATCTGTGTAGAATTGCACACGTGAAGCCTCTTCCACACTGTCCGGAATTCCACCACACCGTCACTGGTGCTTTCCCTGTCACACTGGCTGTTAAAAGAAGCACTAAAATTTCTCATAGATGATTGAAATTAACTTCTCTCACCCTGTTTTTGATCATGAAATCAAGATGTTGGACACATTAAAATGCATAATTGTGGTTATTTTCATCCTTCTGTTAACTACAAAATATTCCTAATTGCTAGTAATTCTCTTTGTTTTAAAGTCTTGTCTGTTTTCTACTACTAGTTTTCTTGTGGGTTTTTGTTTTTTTTTTTGATATTTTAGCTTACAACTTAATCTGTCTTAACATAAAAAATAAACAGCATATATTGGATCATCTTTTTAATTCATCTTTATAGTATTGGCCTTTGTGCTGACATATTCGGCTCATCTACCTTTAATATAATTAGCGAAGTGTGGGAACAGATCTACTGTTTTGTTTTTCTTTCTGTTTCCCATTAGGTTTTCACTTCTTTCTTTCATCCACTCTGGTGCTCTTACGTTTTCACTCCTCTGGTGAATTGTTAGCTCTACAAGTCAACACTTAATATCGGTGCTTAGTGTGCTTTCTTCAGGATAATATTTGCACATAGTCATTATCATCTACAGTTACTGCTGTAATTACACATAAAGCATAAGAACCTCCACATGTAGAGGTTCACTTTCTATAGCCGATGTTTCCTCCCATATATCCATGTGCACTTAAAGTCTATCCATTCCTGCTTTCTATATTTACATCATATTTATATTATATTCTTGACTTTGACTACTTTCACAGTTTCTACGTTTTCTCTTTGGTGATAAGCTAAGAGTATGTTTGATTTATCCTGCTTTGAGTTAAGTGCCTTCTTGAGTCTTAGTTTTTAAACCATTTAGAGGGATTCTTTCTTTCCTTGATTTCTAGAAATTCACCAGCATGCACTAGATTAGTTTATATTTCTTACAGGCCATTGGGGTTCTGTTCATTCACTAGAGTCATTTTTTATTCATTATGATGATAATGCAAAGTCCTTTTGTACTCATTTTCATAGACCATCATCTTGAGTTCAATTTCCATATATTTCTAAGGTATATATTCTGGAGGTATTTCTCTGTGGGAGTTTTATTCTCTTTTATATGATTGTATTGTTATTTGTTTGTTTTTTTCAAGAAAGCAGAGTTTTGTTCTGGCAAGAAGTCAAAATATTGGAACTTCACACACTCTGTCAGATTTGGTAACGGCACTGATTTTAACTTTCTCCAAGGAGGTGTTTCTTACTTTAAAGGCGTGGTCCTTCCTTAACAAGGAACAATTGCCCTGTTACCTCAAATACTTAAGCCAAAATACTCAAAAAAGTCTCTACATTCTGACATGGAGCTACACACCGACTCTCCTGGCACTGAGTGCTGATATCATCTTCCAGTTCCTCTGTGGCAGGTGAGGTCTGTGCCATGTCTTAGAGATCAGCCCTCAGAAAATGCACCCAGTGAGTGAGAGCAGGCAGACCCCACCTCCCGAGGGTGTGTGACTCCTCTGATCTCAAACAAACATGTTCTGTCTGTCTTCCTTTGTAGTCATCTCCATATCTTTTGATCTAGACTGAAAGAGTTCCTAAATCCGTCCCTGATTCAAAACAATACAAACTTTGTTTTTAATTTTTTCAATGAAAATGAAAAACCAAAAACTCACTTTTATGCTTGTCTTGAATCTCCTTGTCTTTTTGGCTCCGAGAATTTCCATAAAGCACAAGGCATTGATTGGTACATAACTGTAACCCTAGCCTCTCAGGATGTTAAGGCAGGAGGCGCCTTTCCCCATCCCCACCTTTTAATGCAGGTTCTCCTACTGAGCCTGTAGCTCAGCACTTCCACAAAACTAGCTGGCCAGTGAGCACCCATTATCTACCCATCTCTACCTCTCCACCACTATTTCGTGAATTTTATGTGGGTCCTGGGGATCAACTGAGACTCCTTCTCAGCCCCTATTCTTTTTAGTTTGTTTTAATGCAGTATTGTTAACTGGAGGCTCTACAGTGCTCACGGCCACCACAAATACTCAGGCATTGTATTTGGTACACATGCAGGGTCTGGATTGGCTAATCCCTGTTCTACCGACCGACGCTTGACTGCTGTCCTCCAGAATTGCATATGTCATGCTCTCAGAGGATGATTAGAAATACAGTTAACATGCACCTTGAAATTAGCTCATTGCTTCCTGTCTGAAAATCCTTTTTCAAGCCTTCCCTTAAACTTCACTATTAGTGTGGGTGCATGTCATGGGTTGTAGAGGTATTCATGTGCTGCGGTACACATGGAGGGCAGAGGACAATGTCTTGGACTCACTTCTCTCCTTCCACCCATGTAAAGGCTTAAATTTCCAACTTCAGACATCTTGGCTCGACTTTCCTGACAGTCAGCCCTTCAGAACCAATGCATAAATCTCTGGCACTCTAAATTTCTACACCGTATGTTTATGAAGATGTGACTGTTTCCCATAATCCCACAGCATGCCTCAGGAGAAGAGTTCCAATGTGTGCTGTCCCTGTCTCCATTGCTTTTCTATGTGGCAGCAAGCTTCCCCAACCCCTTGCTGATGGGACGGACACGTCCTGTAAATACAGGTAACACAGCTGTGTTTTGTAAACACTTGTTATACATAAATAGCTCAGAGCACTTTAAAAAGGAAGGTAAAATTGTGGTCACCATTGTCCCTACGGTTATCATTTAATGCCTTGAAGAGCTCAAAGAATAACTGGTGTTTGAAGCCTGGACTGGCTGTGGCTCTAAGTGCTCAGTCAAGAGTGAAATAAAGGTAGATGAAGAACACAACCTAGCAGGCAAATGTTATTTGAAATAAAGCAGTAGTGTAGGTTAAGAAGGGATATATATATATATCTGATTATATATATAATTGGTGCGTAAAACTGAAGGTATTAAAGGACTCCAAGTTATTGCCAGGGATATCATTTATGGAGTTCTGGGTAGGAAAACTTCATGATGTAATGTGATAAAGTTCTTCTACTGTGATTGACAGGCTTGACTTATAAAAGCCTTTGCTGACTGCGCAGATGCCTTCCTATAGGTGATTTTAATCATATGTATTTATACATAGGTATACAGTAGTAAACAGAGGTTCTTTCCTAAAGGTTCACTTAAAGGACACGGTTTGCTTTGTTGTATGTTCATACACAACTGCCTCAGGCATACTGGTCCTCCTACTCTCTTGGCTAGATGTGTTGCCAATGCCTTTGACTAGAATCTGTCCAAGCCTGATGGCTGTTAGGGGGAGGAGTGACATACTTCATTCCTTGTAGTTGGGTTGATGCAGTTAGGAATCCTATGTTTTGAGGTGAACCATGTGTATACATAGTACATGAATGAAAGAGTCTCAAGTTGCAAGTATTATCGGAAGAGCAATGTGTGCATAGCCTACAAACCAATTACAGTCCTTGATAGCTAAACTGTTTCTTATGCTTGCCTGCCTTAAAGGCGGAGAGGAGCTCCGTGGCCAGGTGTCCTCTTAAGGAAGGCAAGCAGCTTTCACATCAGTCATCAAGTTGCTAAGGATGGATAGCAATAGTGACCTGATTTTATTGTTTTTCTATCTTTTGTGCCCAGAATCCAGGTTTTCTGACCTGTATCTTACATTCCAGGATTCTTCAATAATCCCGACAGATGGGAATTACATGAGAAATCCCCCAACACACTAACAACTTCCAGGTACACTGTTTGTAACAATGGTTTACATATTTGGCCATAGTTTGAAAAAATTCATCCTTGAGTGCCTTCAGACTTATTGGATAAATACCATCTTGTCCCTGTACTTGATTTACATCCAGTTTATCAACCAGACATGAATACCTCATGCAGTCCGTTTTGATCTATTGCCCCTGATCTGTAGAAGTCCAACTTTGCTCCTTTCTCTCTACCTTAGATTTTGTTTTTAACAGTAGGGATTGAATCCAGGGCCCTACATAAGCAGGTCAAGCCCAGTGCCAGAGGCATCTCTAGTTCTTTGTTGATCTTTCTTATGGTTCAAAAAGTCACTGTACTAAAATAAGGTCCACCACTTTACAAACTTCACTCTATCATATTTAATTTTCATTCTTCATAGTCTATGACCAGGCTAAGCATTTTGATTTTGTTATTTAAGATACATGGCACTGAACAGCACTTCGATGTTTAAAAAATATATATATGCTATAAAGGATCATTAGAACTTAATCTGTGACTGATGGGGTAGAAGAGTATCAGAGGCCTCATTATACCCCTATATATAATAACTAGTCATCAAGAGTATAAGATAGAAGTGCCAGTACGGTATTTGTTGGAAAAATAAAAGCAGTCTCAATCACAAGACACGGATGGACATGCAACTTACTATCTCCCTGCATGGTTGGCGGATGATTGTTCTTTGAATCATCTTCCTGAAAAAAGCTGGGCAACGTTCTTAAACTTTATTTAGTTTTGATTTCTCGAGAGAACAGTTGTTTGTTCTGAGGGCCCTCTCATTCTCCGAATTTACATATTTTCTATTTGAAGCACTCCCCAAATTTTTCACTGTGTGAAATGATTCTTCACTTCTTGTTCCCCAGTTCCTGCCAAGAACCGTGGTGTGTACTGTTTGGTAATTGCCACTGTTAAGCCCTCTGAAGGGCCTTTGTTCAAGGGTTAGATTTACTGATTCTAGTTTCTGTTGTTCTGGTAGCAATGAAAAGGCAAATGATGAGCAGGCTTTCAATAATCAGGCCTTTATCGGTGCCAGCACTACGCTGAACTAGCTGCACCCTCAGCCACTGTGGCATGCAACTATAGAAACTCAAAGGGATTGAATAATGACAGGAACTGCAGAGCTTTAGAAAAACACCCATTGTACCCCTGTGTCCTCTGGCATGGCCACCCTGGGAGGACAAACTAGGTCATTTGAATGCCTGCTTGTACTTGACTCCATCTGGTCAGTAAGACCTCTATCTTCTTTAGGCTTCCCACAAGTGTTTCTTTGATGCCATAACCAGTGGGGCTGTTGGCATAATTCCTTATGCAAGTCTGGCCTACTTATTCCTGTGGTTTGTAGGTATCTGGTTGTTAGTTTCCTCACCTTAGGAAGCTTTGCTGTGTGGTCCTGGTAGTACATTTCATACTGCTGTGTGTGTGTGTGTGTGTGTGTGTGTGTGTGTGTGTGTGTGTGTGTGTAAAGGACTTCCTTTTCATATGCAAACACTGCTATTTTGCAGGTGGTAAGTGAAATGGGTTCTCTGTGAAGTTTGACAACAAGGTTAGTTCTTTTGGATCTTCTCCTTCCCTCACAGGAAAAGCATTTGTCATTCAACTCCAGAGAATGGCACTTTTGCCAAATCCAGCTCCTTCAACCTCTCTTCCTAACGTATTTCTCCATGACGCTTACACTAGACCACAGCATGTGCTAAGATGTTACCCACTGTATTCTTCAATGTCATCCTTGGCCCTGTGCTTCCCTATGCATGCCTTGGAATAAGCACATGCATGCACACATGTATGTATATCAGCTAACAAACATAGACCAACATCTTACTTGAAGAGTTACCAATTTTAAAAAAGTCTTTTCTCTTTGGGCTCATGAAATATGGGTCTTGTTATTAGTATTTATCCCAACTTCCTTTTTCCAAATGCAATACTATTTTTTTATTTAGTTAATTAAAAAGCATCTACACACCTTAGAATTCTTACAAGTGCTGAGACTAGTTTGACCTTCCTTTTAGAACTAGGTGCTGGAGTCAAGACACTAGAGGTTCCAGTTCACTCCACCAATGCCTCTCAGTTCCAGTCCCCTCTCCCAGTACTCTTTCCTTCCACACCCCTGCCTGATCCTTCCTGTTCCTATACCCACCAGCCCCAGTCAACCCCCAAATCTATTCTATTTCCCCTTCCTAGGGAGATCCATGCATTCCCTGCTAGAACCCAGACCCACAAAGACAAACATGGCATGTTATCTATTAAGTAACAAAGAGGGCTCAATATCCTGTTTGTTTTTTGTTTTTTTGTTGTTGTTGTTGTTTTTTTCAAGAAACTGAGATCACAAGATTTTTGTCTTGTTTTTCTGAAGTTTTCCTATGAGCCATCAGAATTCTCCTGACAGAATTCCACTTTGGGGCTGTGTTGTGGCTGATTAACAACATTGGCAGGCATCCCTGACTCTTACCGTGGTGAACTTGCAGCAGAAAGCATCAATGTTCTGCCTTCTCCTGTCTCTGCCTTCTTCCCTGCCCTTCCAAGCCACTCCCTTCTGTGAACTGATCCCTGCTAGTTTACAATGTTAAGATGGAGTTACCTATTTGTGGGCATTTGTTTCCTTTGAAAGTTTCTATAATATACTTGGTTATTGCTTATGAAAAAAATTAAAATTTCTGCCATTCTTCTAGTTATGAACTCTTGCTTCCTGCTGCTTTTCTATTGCCACTTCTTTTGCATTGACAATAAATTTTGTGTCAGAGCAAATCCCAGTGTAATCTTCTGAAAGACATTTTAAATAGCAGTTAAGCTGGGTCTATTGCCAGCCATGTTTTTCACTCAACTTGAGGGAAAATACAATGTAAAGAGCAATGAGCAGTTCCCCAATCACACAACAACAGGAGCATATCAGAGTCGGGTGTCAGGCTGAAATTTGTGTTTGAAGCTAGCCTGAGCTACATAGTGAGATTCCATTTCAAAAAAAAAAAAAAAAAACTTGCTCCAAAGTTAAAATACATTCTGTTTCAGAACTCAGAACTCTGTGTATGCACATGTATGTGTAAGTATGTGTTCAAAAATATGCATGTATATATACACTAGAGATCAATCTCAAGTGTCATTCCTCAGAAGTCATCCACCTTGCTTTTTGAGACAGTTGACATGGAACCCACCCAGTTGCCTAGGCTAGTCACCCAGCCAGCCCCAGAGACCAACCAGCCTGTGTCTTCCTTCCCAGTGCTGGGATTTCAAGTGAGCGGTAGCTATCTACAGCTATAATATGTAAGATCCTCATGCTTGCATGGAAAGCCAATTACTGGCTTAGCTATCTCCCCAGCCCCCGCCCCCATCCCAGCCCCAGCCCCAGCTTTAGAACTTTAAATATGACAAACAAAATTTGATATCAAAATGTATATGATATAAACAATTTTAATCTAAACCCTACAATTGAAGTCGGTGTGACTGTCAACAATATAGCCAACGAATTGGAGCCAGCTTCCTAATTAGAAACATAAACATAATAAGGTCTGCTCCATGGATGCTCGTATTGACAAAGACACAGCAAATGAAAATGAGTCAACATTTATCAAGATCCTCGGATGTACTCTGAGTTATACAATGCCTTAGACTGGCTACTACTCTCAAATAACCATGTCTGGGATAACAAACAAATGTGTATTCATATATATTCACATGAATATACATGTGACTCTATAAATTAATACAGACTATCAGGATGAGATGTGACAGTAAGGAGTGACCACTGGGATAAAGACAGCCCAGCAAAGTTACTAGAGAGAACTGCAACTGTCTTCCTTCTCCAACCACGAATAAAAATCTTGGAATAAAAGCAATGTTTACTTTTGTTAGAAAATCGGCTGATATTTTTACAGATTGCCAGAACCAAGAACAGGCAATTTTAGAAGTCTTTGCCTACTATGTGTCAAAGAAAATAATCTTTCCCTCATTGTGTATTTCAGAAAGTGGGATGATACTTAGCAAACTTTCCCCAGACAACTGTATCTGGTTCCTTTACCAGAAACTTAGACTCCTTAACTTGTCCTCACCTGATATTAGGACTGCTTTGTAAGAAAATGAGGAGGTAGGCTCTCAGTAACCACCTATGTTAGTCCTTGTGTGCTGAATGAAGTACCTTACACTTGGTAATGTACTCACAGGAAGTCCCAAATTTAGAAGCAGGCAGATGGGTTCCCTGGTGGCCTGTGGGTCACTGACAAAAGAAAAACAAAGGACCAAGTAGCTCTCTGGAGCCCCTTCTATGAAGATATGCCTTCCTGTTGTGAGCATGAATCCCTTGTGACTCAGTCACTTCCCAAAGGCCTTCTTCCAATGCTGTCACAATGAGAATTAAGTAGCACATGGATTATGAATGACCCTGTGAAAAATCACAGTACCATTACTTGGAGCTTCCTAACTACTGTCTTTTTTAATTCTCACAAGTTTTAAATTATTTTAAGGAACAAATTTTATATTAGAATACCACCATAAACCCATGCTTAAATATTTATTTAAATGTCAGTGTTTATTTTCTAGTGGTTTGTATAACATAAATGTTAGGTATTTAACATGTAACTGGGGAACAGATTCATAACTAACCCTGAACTCTTCATAACAGATACGCCCTGTGTTCTTGGGCAAGCCACAGTTTAAACAGAAAAATGTTCAGAATGATTCTGTGTATGTATAAGATAGTATCTCAAAAATAAAAGGGCAGCTCCATGAAAAAAAATTGTATTTTCATGAAATACCTTGTGCCTATTCTCATTTCTTGACTCTAAGTGGACAGTGAAAAGAGACATTATTTTCTGTACATCTTAGGGAGTCTAAAGGCAACAGTACCATTGGTCATACAGGAGACCTCATTCCCACAAACAGGAGCAAGTGGATCTATCCAAAATGATGATGGGAAGCTCTAAGCTAAACATTTCAAAGAGTAAGAGTGAACCTCTGCAGACATCCTGCTTTTAATATAATCTCAAAGGGCTCAATAATTTAACACACTTCAAGGCCTAAGGCATGAGACATAACTTCAGTAACAAAGTGAACTTTGTCAATGTCTCATCTCTGGGGTGGATATAGTGTTAAAATTTCTCCATTTAATATATTCTGTATCCAGAGGTAGAATAATAAATGGTTTATTATAAATCACATTTATTGACATGTATGTGTATGCATATGTGTATGTATGCCAGAAAGGGTGTTGGGATACCTTAAAGGAGCTGGCTGTCTCCTTCTGCCATGTGGGTCTCAGGACTGGACTCAAGTCATCAGGCTACATAGCAAGCATCTTTACCCAGAGAGGCAGCTCAGAAGCCCAGTTTATTTTGTGTTTTAATATTCACATCTTACAATATGCATCACTGCCTTTGTATGGCATCCTGTTTTACTGTCTCCTCTCCAACCTCAGCCTCATAACTGGGAATGCACATTAATACCTTTAGGTGAGGGTAAGGTCGATGAGAACCTGTAGAGGTCTTCAAGTCTTAAGAACCCCTCCTTGATATGGACTAATCCTGAAATGATTTACTCTTAACTCACATTTGTTGTTGACTTAAGGAAGAGGAAGGGGAGGCAGACCTTCCCTACAACCTGAAAATACTTCTCAGGTATATGAGACAATGATAATGATGACGAAGTTCAGCAGCTTTTAACAAACTCGAAGGAGGTTTGGTTTCCATAGTTGAACCTTTTAATGAAATCTATTAACATACAGCATTGGCCCCGTCTCAGGTTAAATCAGGGCATGTGTTTTCAGATAATAGAATCAGTGAAACCTCATTATTTAAATGTCTAAAATAATTATCAGTTAGAATTTCTGAAAAGATAGCTTAGCAATTTCTAGTATTTACCTCTTCCACATATTTTGCATTCAAGAACTATTAAGAGAATTAGTTTTAAACATCCAAATTTTTTGTTCTGGTGCACATAGGTCATTTATCAATGAGCCCAGGGGTCACAATGTTAAATTTGCCAGATATAATAAACAACAAATAAGACACTGTGTATCTCAGTGTCTTCTAAAAGAACAAAAGAGAATGTTGTGTTTATGAATGACTAATGTATGTTTTCAGAATAAGAAAAAAATAGTTTTTTTCTTATTGCCCCTTCAGGTCAGTGTCCCTTATTTGGATGTCCCTTATTCAGTCTTTACCAGACCAAATTCCCAATGTATAAGCACCAGAAGGGATCTTTAACCTCCAACTCTCCTCATTCCATGGAGCAGATAGATGACTGAGGCCCAAGAATGATTGGCTTCCTGTCAGACTGGAAGCAATCTGGCACCAGGAAGAGAGAGTCCCAGCTCAACAAACAGTTCCTTTCCCTCAGAGAACGCCTCTGTGTGCAGAATAAATATTATTCAATATTAATATTTAACATTGATATTTAACATTAATATTTAATACTAAATATTAAAATGCTTATTAGGTAGGAAGGCTTCCACTCACCGAAGGAAGACAGAAAGTGCTGATAAGCCTTTAAGCATTTGTGTTCTTATATCTTAAGATGCAAATTTTGGAAATCTGTAGATAATCAAGAGACTTGGAGTTGAAATATGGATTTGTGGTATTTCCACAAATAGCTCTTATGAAACAATTTAGATCTGACAGCATGAAACATTTTCTCCCTCAGATAGCAAAGTGTTCTCAGATTTGTTGAAAGTACTCTTTGCATGAGCTGGATCGTTCCCATTTGCCTATGAATTAGTGACAAAGCTCATAATCACGAATCATCTCAGATCTATGCCTGGTTTAATATTGAAGGCCTGTTGTCCATCACTGCCCCTATTGCTACCTAGCGACCTGTTCTAGTCACCGGAATCGCTTTGAGAGTCCCTCAAATGACATTTAACACTCAACTGATGCTTAGCCTTATATTTTAGGTTTCTTCTTTCTCTTTTTCATTTTTCCTACCTGACATCCAAACTTCTGCTCATTCTGTGCAGTCCAGGCCAATGGTCCTCCTCCGCACAAAGGTAGAAGACCTCCTCTGCAAGTCAATCCTCAAGCACATGGCTGTTCTAGGCACCCTTAGCAGTGACAATTATTTGTTTATATCTCCTTAGGCGGTGTGGGTGCTCTCACCACACTGGCATCCAAAGCGAACCTACATCACAGTAGGTTAAAGGATCAGTTGTTTAAATGGCACTGAGATGGGCATTCCATTGATCTTTACAGCTTATCGGTGTATTGGAAGGGGAACTGTTCTTGGTAACATTGGTTAATTCAGTTCCAATAATTTTGTAGACTTAAAAATGATAGTTTGCTCTCTTACAGTCTCATTAAAATGACACTTTACAATGGTCACCACACTCAATTGGTTTTATTTTTATGAAAGATCCCTTTATGTAGCTGGGGGTGTGACTCGGCTCACAGAACGCTTGCTCATCATGCATGAGACCACGGCTTGATTCCTAGCACCTATCCTCCTAGCACTTGGATGGTGGAGCCAGAAGGATTAGAAGTTCAAGGTCATCCTCACCAGTTCCAGGCTAGCCTGGGCTAAAGATTTTGTCTTAAAAAATATAAAAACATAAAAAGAAATATTTTTATATTCTCAAAGCTTTATCAGCAAAATATTGCTAATTTTGCAAATACAATATGAGGACTCTGGGATCACTAGTAGAACATGTGTTTAAAATATGTGATGCCCAGTAGGGGTTGGGGTGGGTGTTAGAATGAATAAAATTGCAATTTACAGCCCAGTCTTTTTTTTTTTTTTTTAATTAGTCAGCTTTATATTTGTAAATTCTCAACCCACAAACGGCCACACAATGAACTCAAAACTCAATTGGTATAAACATAAGCTACAACCCTAGGTGGGGCAAACACACCCTACTTATTATTTAGTCATCTATTTAAGAAATCCCCAATACTTATGGCTCCAGGGTTGTGTGGGTCTGGCTCCTCGTCCTCTCCTGTAGGTTCCATCTTATTCCTTCCTCTCCTTCCTTTCCTCTGTCCTTCCATATGCTCTGTACTCTCCTCTAAAATTCTCAGCCCACCTTCCTTTTCCACTGCCCAATCACAGACTCTCGCCTTATCTTGTGCCTGCCTTCAACTGCAGATAGACAGCAATCCACATTTCCCCCTTTTGTCCAGCTAAAAGGCTCTTTCAGCTCAAATATAAATTGAACACAACTATTAACATTTTGTAAATTATAAAGTGTAAGATACATCTAACATCCAGTTCATCATCTTTGACAGTTAAACAGAACACTGTTATCTATCCTAACTTTATTATTTTTTTTTTAGTTTTTTAACAGACATATTTTTTCTTTTCCTTTTTTTCTTTTTTTATTAGATATTTTCTTTATTTACATTTCAAATGTTACCCCTTTTCCTCCTCGTTTCCCCTCTGAAAGCCCCCATTCCATTCTCCCTCCCCCTGCTCACCAACCCACCCACTCCTGCTTCCCTGTCCTGGCATTCCTCTACACTGGCACATTGAGCCTTCTCAGGATCAAGGGCCTCTCCTCCCACTGATGTCCAACAAGGCCATCCTCTACTACATATGCAGCTGGAGCCATGGGTCCCTCTATGTGTGCTCTTTGGTTGGTGGTTTAGTCCCGTGGAGCTCTTGGAGTACTTGGTTGGTTCACACTGCTGTTCCCCTATGGGGCTGCAAGCTCCTTTAGCTCCTTCAGTCCTTTCTCTAGCTCCTCTATTGGGGACCTTGGGCTTAGCCCAATGGTTGGCCGATAGCATCCACCTCTTACAGCCCAGTCTAATCATTACAACAGTCAGCCTGAGAAAACCTGGTCTTATCTAGAATAGTACTTGGTTGTTCTATACCCACTTAAGTAGAGCAAAAACTCAGAGTTTGGCATGCATAATCACATGCAAGGAAATCTTATCAGAATACTCTAGATTTATTTCCATTGTACAATGATGAAATGATCAAAGTTCATTGAGTTTTAGCCATCTTCCAATTTAGGTTTCAGCTAAAGCTCCACAGAAATATACAAACTGAAAGAAATCATTTGTTATGCCACGCAGAGCCAACACAGGAAACTTCCCTTCACAGTAATAAACTGGCACTTCATCAGAAAACACAAAGTTACAAAAATATTGATGTCCCAATTGTTTTTCCTCTTATTGTCCTTGTGGTTTTATAGGACATTCCAGTTGGTCTCTCAAGCATTGTGTGGAATTTGCCTTTGATGAAACCTCAGCTGTAACGTGTCTTCTCACTGTTGCTACACGAAGAGCATTATAAATAGCGAGAAAAATTGTTAGACCTCGGGGGTGGGGAAGCACTCAGATCAGTAACAGTTCAGGTGCTGTTGAGTTCTGTGTCTCAAGTGCTCAGTGTCTTCCACAGCCAAGCAGCAGGCAAGGAGAATAGCAAGAGCCTACAATGTTTTGGAAGTCTCTTGAACACTGAACAACAACTCAAAAGAGGGCTTCTTACGCCTTGTGTTGGGGTTTGCTAGATGGTCTATGACTCGGGGGAGCATTGTCAGCCCATATGGGAAATGTTCATGTCAACTGCATATGCATATTTATACACTGACATACATGTGCTTAGATATATTAGGGAGATCATAGTATGATTCCTTATGAGTTGCCCAGGGATCCTTGCTGTTATTCTTTGCTCCCTCCTCCTTTTTGTGCATTTATCTCCCTCTCCTGTCCCTAATTAGTGCCCCTAGTTTTCCCATCTCCCCCTTCATGAGTCATGTTCTTCTCCTCTCTGTGTATTTTAAGTGTTCTCTAAGGAAATGAAATCATGATCTAATTCACATGTAAATAAGTTCAATGTAGCCATTCCAGAAGGCATACACATTTTAAAACATTACATCGTACATGACAATGTATGCAATTTTATTTTTTAAATATTTAATAAGTGCATTTTATGAAAAGGAGAGGTAGGAATGTCCATGGAATGAGCCCATAAAGGCAAAGGCAAGAGAACGTCTTCAGCAAGCACTTACCACAGACAAGTCAGGATATCACTTTCTGAGTCCTGTTGCAGTTCAGAATGCCTTTCTTTAGCTTACTTCCTGCCACAGTGCAGAGTTTCCAGAAGAAATCTCTTTGATAACACCCATGACCCCTGGCATCTAGAGGAAAGCTAGCTCAGAGCTGTTGTAAATGGACTTAACAAGCATGCAACTTCACTGGAAGACAACAGTGCCCTTACTGTTACTTCTAATCTAGGTCAGATAGCTGCAAGGACTTTCTCTATATTTATGTCGATATGTAAGTAGTTCATTCAAAGATGATTCCAAACAATAGCATGATAATACCATAAACAGTAAATCTACCTGATATAATGAAGAAAATAAAGTGTTAATTAAACTTAATACGCACATGTGACCACTATGAGAGCTAACAACAAGCTTCCTAAAGGATGTGACACTGCCTTTTATCTTCAGGAAAAGTTCACAAACCACTGTGTTTAAACTAACAGATATTGCTTAAAATCATTTTGTTCCAATGGCAATTGTTTTGCTGAATTTTGTACTGTTAGTTAATTGGAAAGTATGGATTTAATTTCATACCGCTATTTTAAAAGAAACACGTGTGTGTGTGTGTGTGTGTGTGTGTGTGTGTGTGTGTTTGAAAAATATATGCAGTAAGCATGTATATAAAGCACCTGTGACTCAAAGTTGACAGTAGCTATTACAAAGGGTTAATTTCAATCATTACCCATTTGGTGAAGTCACTACCTTACATGTCAGAAGTGAGCTGAAGGTGGGGAAAGCCAGAGGCATAGGCTGTCCTGTGCATGGACAGGAGTGAGAATGCTTAGCGAAATTTTCAGTGGCCTTCTCTGTTAACACATCTAACTGACGTTGTGAACTGCCATTTTTATTAAAACATTTTTAGCATATAATCTTTTTTTAATAATGCTATTTTTTAAATTTTTTAATTAGATATTTTCTTCATTTACATTTCAAATGCTATCCCCTTTCCTAGTTTCCTCTCCGAAAGTCCCCTATACCCTCTGCTACAGGATATAATCTTTTTATGTTTACATAAAAACAGAACTCGACCAGTATTTTTTACTCTGTGGTCCTCTGATTAAAGGCAATTCTAAATTTTGATTTTTCAAGAGACGTTTCATCAATATTTCATTTGTTTACATGCCGTATCGTACTATAGATAGCAAGTTGTGAGTATTTTTTAGGCCCACCGAAGGCTCACTTTGTACAGTTTTCTTCTTGTAGAATTGTAGAAGTCAGGCATACAAATGGCCAGTCTGTCCCTTGGGTGTATTCATCACTGTAAGGACTCTGAGATCTAAAACTATGTAGTGGAAGTTGTAATCAGTTATTTTAATGCTTAGCATTTCCCTTCCTTCATGCACTGTCTTCAGAGGCATGTGTGCTCGATGACGGGCTGTGATATAGATTGTCATCCTATTTCCCCAGTCTTGCAGATTCTCTGATAGCTTATAAGGCGAGGATGGAATCACCTGCTGCTACCTCTGAAGGATGGCTGAGCAGACCTCAAGGAACAAGAGGAGCATGGCAGTGTGTTACTATGCACGGGACTTTGCAGGAAGGTGGTTACCTCATATCCTGTCAGACCCTGAGACTTACACCTCTTTGCAGGAGGGGAATACAGAAGCACATAGACAATTTGGGAATTAGCCAATGATCTTCATTGAATCCAATAAACCTAGAGAATAGTCAATGTGGAGGGACAAAAAAATCCAACTTGATGACATTGCTAGACTACTTCCTGTGATAATTGTTTAATCTTCCTAGTTAATGGAATCTCAAAGAAGGGATCAAAGGCAAGTGAGTCATTTGTTTGTTTGTTTGTTTGTTTTCAGATCTTGTTTTTCCATAGGAAAAGGATTTGCACAGCACAGCCCCTCCATGTGCTGGAGTGGGCAAGATGAACTGCAAGTGAAAGTTATACTTTGCCTCTAAGACACGAACTCATTTCCAAGTTTCAAAACACTCTGAAAAGCCTCAAACTTTGCAGAATTCTTTTTTGGGCCCCTCCCCAACCATTTAATTAACTGTTCCTAATATTGAATATATAATTTCTAAAGAATCAACTAAAGTTTGTCAGTACCAGTAATTACCGTGTATATTTTGAAACCTTGAGTATATTCCAAATAGAAAACACTCAACATAATACAATCTAATGTAATATCCAATGTTGATACAAGCTTCATAATGGCACACACTGTGGAGAGGCAGCATTATGCTCTCTAAGCAAAGGGTTGGTACACGATAGAGCTATTACTTATGTAGGGAAATCTGTGCAGTCTAAAAGGTGACTAGGACTGAACATTACTAGGGAGAAGCACAACGAAGCAGCAGCTTATTTGATTCATACTCTGTATGGTGTTATACTTATCTCTGACCTGGGGAGTAGGTGTTATTCCCATTTTTACAGATGAGGAAATTCATAACATTAAACCAGAAAGTTTAGAACTTAAAACAGCTAGTCTCTGCTCCTTGTTTTGTCTTCTGTGATGCATTTCACCTACTGAAAGCACTATAAATGAATGCGGTAAAATCTTCTCAGGATGAAACTGCAGCTTACCATCTGAAACACGATGATGAAAAACAAGAGATTGGGAAAACATTTGACCGGCTGCAGAGACCGCTCAGTGGCCAGGATTCCTTGCTCTTCCAGAGGACAGGGCTCCGTCCTTGCTACCTATGCCAGGCTGTTGAAAACCTATCTGTAATCTAGCCCTATAGGACCTGATAGCTCTTCCAGCCTCTGCATGTATGTGACTTACCCTCACACAGACATGGGTGTCTTCATAAAAAATCAATCTTACTTTAAAAACAAAGTGTTAGTCCAGCAATTCACCTCATTTAAAGCCAGCATTTATTAAATACTAAATACTGACCAAGAGATGAACTTTGGTCAGGACCTTTCCCAGAAACTTCCCACCTAACAATGACCTCAAGCCATGTGTTACAAGGGCTTATGAGCACAGACCTATAGACCACTGTACTTTCCCATGAGGCTTTGTCATTTCCCAAGAACTACAATTCCCTGCATTCCAGGAAGTTACCCAGTTCCTGGGCAGGTGGGGTTTGCAGGTCAATTTTTGAGCATTACACCTCTCCCACCCCTGGAGTTGCATATTGGGTCAAATCTTTGACCCTATTGTTGTGGTAAATTTTAATTGGGGACGTGTATCCCACCTTAAACCATGTAGTTCCCAAATAAAAGACACAAAACCTTTATATTTATCATAAGCCTTAAAGCACTAGAGCTGGGCACGTCTCAGCCCTCTATGCTATTTTGTTTACTTCCCTGTCAATGACCCCGAGATACCACTTGCCATGTTCTGCCTGGGCTGCTCCTACTCCAACTGGCCATGTTCTTATGATCCACCTACCTCATGGCACCTTCTTCCTTCTTCCTTCTTCCTTCTTCCTTCTTCCTTCTTCCTTCTTCCTTCTTCCTTTTTCCTTCTTCCTTCTTCCTTCTTCCTCCACCTCTCCCTTGTTGCCTCTGCCTCAGACGCCAAGCTCAGGAAGCAAAACCCTGCCCACCTCTTTTCTGTCCAGCTACAGGCTGTAGGCATCTTTATTCAACCAGTAGTTTTAAATTAATGAGCAAGTTTACATAAGGTCATTTAGTGTATGTGAGGATCTCCACATCCCTGATGATCTCATTAGGAGCAACCAGGTCTTAGAGGCCAGTATTTGACAATACAATAAATATAGCAGCAGACCAAACCTCAATACCCTATGATGGGTATTTTGGAATCTAATAACCTTCAGAGTTACTATCTAGAAGTAGCCTGGAAATGGATGGGGCACCAATCATTTATTTTATGTCAGGTCTCCTTTTTGTAATGTTTTTGGATACTATCAGATTATAATCCCAAAGGATTTGTATAGAAATATTAATTTCTTAAAAGCCATAAAACATTTTTTCTTCTGCATAAAAGTAGGCCAAGTGTCCTGTCAAGTTGCAGAACTGTTTTAATTAATCAATCTACCAGTTGACATATCTGGTAGAATTTTTTTTTATGTCAACTGGCATTTATAGGTAGCCCTTTGTCCCTTAGGCCAGGGAGTTTCCCTCTGATTTAGCACTTCAGCCTGTTAGGTGGAACAATGAACAGCATATTCTCTTCTGTCACTACTTGCAGCTAACATTAGGAGGTTGCTAACTGGGCTCAGGAGGCTGACAGGCTAGTCAAAGGCTGGGCAATGGGTCATTTATCAGAAGCATCTGATTAGCTGATCCAGCTGAAAGACGGAGAGCAATCGTATCAGCTGGACTGGTTTACATCCGCTTTCATCAAGTCAAGAAGTTCAGTCAAGCTCAGCAGTTTGCAGTCTGCAGTTGATCCCTGGATCGAGTCTGTCAGCCAAGTGAAAATCTGCTGAGACAAATACAGACTAGAGACAGAAGTTACAATTTCCTAATCCCTGGGGAAGGTGAGGAGGAATGCCAAGAGTAGGGGAAAACTCTCAATTTGGGGGACTTATGTGGAGTCCTTTTGATCTGTGGCAGATGGATCCAAGACTTAGTACATCTTAGATTCCCTGAAGCTTACCTGGATTTTTAGTTTACAAAAAAGAGATACATTACCTTTGTAGTATATCAAGACAAAAAGGAGATGTATTACCATTTTGTTAAAATCCATATTTTAGCAAAGGTGTCTGCAATACAGCAGGAATAGACTCACGCATTTGAGTCTTAGCAAAATATATATATATATATATATATATATATATATATATATATATAGTTTTAGGTTATTTTCTTGTCCAGGGAGTCAGTTATATAGACCGGACAAAGATGCCTCCACCTGGTTAGAGGCATCCTTATGTGCGTATCTAAAAGACAACCAAAGAAAACTCAACTCCTAAGCTCGTGACAAAGTAGTAAGCAGTGTTCCATCAGGTCGTAAACCTCTGAAATCTCAGGGCAATAACAGCATCTAAGGGCAAAGAAGTTTTGAAACCCTCAGAATTTATCTTTTTTAATATCCCTAAATCTTTATATATATCCAAACAATTTTTAATCATTTACCATGATTTACATGAATAGTTACTATTGACAAGTCATTATAAAACACATTTCTTCAATGAAAAGATCCATCTGACACCTGTTTATCCTTGAACATGAAGCCAGTGAGAAAGATAATGTTGATCTGTATATATAAAACCCTGAAAAATGTAAAGAGAAACTTACATATACCTAAAGAACAGTGTGTGTGTATACATGAGATAAAAGTTCTAAGATAAATTGACAAAAAACAGGGCAGATAACTTCATAAAAAAATGATGTCTAAAGAATGTATAATACTCATATTTAAACGGTTTAAGGTCCAAGGAGCTGGAGAGATAGCTCAGTGGTTAAGAGCACTGACTGCTCTTCCAGAGGTTCTGAGTTCAATTTCCAGCAACCACATGCCATCTGTAATGGAGTCTGATGTGTCTGAAGACAGTATACTCATATAAATAAAATAAATACATCTTTTAAAAAAAAAGGTTTAACCAAACTATTATGAAAGAAATACAAATGGAAAGAGTTATTTCCATTTCATCTTACATGTGTGAAATGGAAAAACTCTCAACACCATTATAACATGAGGTTCCAGGTGCACATTGATGATCCCCAACCCCCCAGAGATTGATCTTGCCTGCCATTTCATTTTCCCCATAGTGCTTATCCTGAAACCTACTGGGTATAGTGTTCTTTAGTGTTGATGCAAAATAACACAGCTTTCACCTAAAGGAAATAAGAGACAACTTGTTGTGGAACCAAATTTGCATGACCGTGGGCAGAAAACACGTAGCTAGCTTAGATGAGGCTCCATGTTCCAAAAGTAGAAGCAGTTCTGTAAAGTTTTATAGTAGCAGAGTCAAGAAAGTTGCAAATGAAAACATGTAAGAAATGCACTGGTGGATACTGCTGTGCCCACGAAGTGGGTTACAGCAAAATAGGGAAGGAAGCTTCTCCTTTATGTCTCAGATGGTAGCCCATGGCATCCTTGGTATTTGGGTTGCTAGAAGTTGATAGTCTGTTAATAGATCCCAAGAAGGATTTTATCTGCTAGTCACAGGATGTTATGTCTAGCACAAAGGTGGACAAGGAATGGCTATTCATGGGGGCTAATGCTAGCCTGAGAAGGTAGTTAGGCTCTGCGCCTGGCACATTCTAGTCCCTCAACCTCACTGCCAGTTTTAATCACCCAGTCAAGCTTTGCAGACGGAGCTTTGTTGTGGAAGCTCTCATTCAGACTTGTCTGAGAGTGGAATTGTTAACTACTCCTTGAGGAGATTAAAAGCACCTAGCAGTTTTGGAAACTGAGGCTCCTGGGAGTTAGAAAAGGTAATACAGTTAAACCAATAGAAGTAAGGAGAGTGAGTTGCCAGTGGCTGTGAGCCTCAGAGAAAGGAGAAGAAGGTCTGCTTTTCTAGGTCTCACATTCTTGGTCAGTGCCAGGACAGCGAGGAAAATACTGTGTGTAAACTTACATAAGAAATAAGAGAAGTATTACAGGGAAGTATCTGGAAAACTAAAGGCTTCAACCCTAAACAAAAAACTACAGGCAACTCTGAAAAGCTGGGAGCAGTGGGGCTGGCCTTCCCCAGAGAGGAGCATAGCGTCTGGTCACACAGGACCAAACACTCATCACTGAAGTCATACATACAAATAACATGGCATAAACGCAACAGGCTCAACACCATAGATTTTGTAATACATATGACTATTCACATATAGGCACGTACTAACAAGTGAGGAAAAGCAGGGCCATAAATTCAAAGGAGAGTGGGGGGTGGGTGGGATAAGGAAGCATTTAAAGGGAGGAAAAAATAGGAGAAATAGTGTAATTATAATTTCAAAAATAAAGAACAACAACAAAAATGATTTAGTGGGAAGTAATGGTTTAATAGTCAGGAAAGCTGATGCATGCTTGTAATTCCATCTGAGATGGGACAGGACCTAGGTACACAGTCAGATCCAATGTAGGAACAGAGAGGTAGTTCAACTACTAAAGCATATGTATTCCAAGTCTGTGGATAAGGAAGTCACTCATTCTTTCCATTTCTAAATTAACATGGCTGCCCCAAGTCTCAATAATAGGCTGAACTTGGCTCAAACTTGGCTCAAACCAGCATATTTCTCACCAAGCATAGCCCATAAATTTCAGTGCAAGCAGTATGATTGAATTAAATCACCTCCATGGACCTAATTGTCTCTAGATCATGTTTTTCTTTTATTAAGAAATCTGTGACTGAAAACACAAGATCCGATTATGATTTTTTTTTAATTCACTACACTTGTTTGCACAGCTCTGATAACAACTGATTAAAAGCTCAGACCTGCACATTAAATAAGCAATTTCAGCTCAATAAAGATAGACAAGATATTATAATATGTTTTATGAGCAATGATTTGGGCTAAATGTAGGCGAAATGACTTCAGTAAGTGGGTAATGGAGTGTTTATCTGTGTTGGAAGTGAAGCTGGGGACACAGGACTTGCTGCTGTGCTGTGGGAAGCTGGAGCCTGGAACCTGCAGTCACAGCATAGCATTATGTTTGTAATTGCCCTTATTAACAGAAGAAAAGGAAGGGAAATGTTTTCTCTGGAGAAGCTTAGAATGGCCGCTGTTTCTAAACCAGCTCATTTCTAAACTCAGTGCATTTTATATTTAGAAGTTAGGTTTTATCATCAAAATGCTAATGTTGAGACACAACACTGTGCAAATCAAACATAGCCAAGTGTTTCCAGTGAACAAGTCAGACGTGTTAGTCTTTTCCACTTAAGAGAGTAAAACTGATAAACCAAACGTGTCCCTGTGTGAGATTTGTTCTGACTTTACCCTAGGTCTTAAAATTCTACATAGCTGATAGTCAGTGATCAAACATAGCTTTATGTGTGTTTTGCCTGTTATAAATATTCTTTTTTAGTAAAATGGTAAGTTCTATGACCTCTTTTAATGAAATAGTGCCTCTTTCCAAAATGTCAACACTTACCACTGTACAGCTGAAAAGCCTGCTGTGCTTTTAGACATTTCACAGTATACATCAGGATATTGGTTCAAAGTACAGAAATCTTTTGTTTCACAACTTTGAGCTTGTGGTGGGGTGGAATAAAATATTTAGTTGAAAATGTCTTAATTATGCTTCTTTCTTGATATATATATGTTTCAGGATAGAAAGTAGGAGAATTTTTTTGTTGAATTATCTTTTGGTATTATCTAATTACTGGAATTTTTATATTTTGCACTCAGTTTTTTGTTCTTTATTGCATCTATCATGCACGCATCTTGCATGGCTATCCATTTTTACTCTTATTTATTTCTAAGTCTCATATTTGAAGGAAATACATTTTACTGGTTTCAAAATATAATTGGAAACTATTGCCTGGTATCAAGAAAGTAAAAGATTTAGGAAGATAAGAAGGAAAAAGGTCAATTTTCAAAGAAAGATTACACCACATAGGGTTAAAAGAACATCAACCAGGCAAGGGAGACTTTAATCAAGAGTATTGCAGTAGGGGAAACATTGAATTCATCCACCTTAAAACAAAGTGCAGTATTTTTAAGGACTGAATAAGCTATGTATGAAGAAATATTAGAGGACATAAGTAGAATTCTAAAAGTGAACTTTGTCGATGTGTTTAGGGACACTCTTTGTCGATGTTTTCTCATTGGCCCTCTAGAAAGTTAGGCTTCTGTTTTTCCAAAGAGACTGGTAGCTAGAGACCCTAATTTTCCTAAGAATTACACTTCAAAGGAATGGTCCTAAAGTCCTTGAGAAGGATTTTTCCTAAACCATAAAACCTTTATATCTTAAAGGGGAAGAGTAAAATAATTATAATTTACAATTAAAAAAAAAAACAAAAACAAAACAAAACAAAAAAAAAAACCTCCCCAAGAAAACAGAGCTCCCACACCTATAATCAAGAAGAAACCAGTTGAAAGTTTACTAAGCAAAGGAATACATTAATGTTCCTCTGGCCACCAAGATGGTATATAATATTAACAGTTAAATGTTTCTTTCCTACATGGGCAGTGTTAATACCATTATCCATATTGAGAATGAGGTCGAGTTTGGATGTGAGAATTTAACATTTTTTAATTATAAATGGTTTATAAATTACAAACTCTCATGCCAGACATGAGAACTGAATTGGCTCACTCACTCACCTACCTGCACTCCTCAGGTTTCTACTGTCATCTGAGTCAACTCTGCTCTTGTGCTTCCTGACTTGTCCTTGGTCACCATCTCCCTGATGACAGCATGACAAAGCCTAGTTCCAGCCCTAGCTTTTTTCTCAGAGCGCACATGCACACACCTGTAGTTTTCACTTGCATGGAGGGAATATGTGTCCCCTTTTCGAACTCTCTTGATAACTAATTAGACCCTTATGTTTCATGAACAATATGTGGGCTCTTTTTCCTTACATTGTTTCTGAAAATCAATATAATGAGCCCAGTCTCCTACAAATTACAAGTAAGAGAAAAGATAAGTATGCGCGTCTCCTCATGTTTTAAGCTTCTTGATGTCTGGAAAGTTAGCTAGACGTGTATGGCGTGTCCTACTTAGTTGATTAGATGGATGACTGTCTTAGTTACAGTTCTGCTGTGAAGAAACAAGACCAAAGTAACTTATAAAAAGAGACATTTAATTTGGGACTCACAGATCCAGATGGACAGAGTCCATGATCATCATGTGGGAAACATGACAACAGGCAGGCAGGCACTGCTCTGGAGCAGTAGCTCAGATCTAATGTTGATGGTGAAAGACTAGGCGGAGAGAGAGAGCTGATTGGGAATTGCCTGGGCTTTCAAAATCTCAAAGCCCACCTCTAATGACAAATCTCCTCCAATCCTTCCCAAACAGTTCTACCATCTGGGAACCAAACACTGAAATATATGAGCCTATGGGTATCACGTTCATTTAAACCACCACGGGTCCTCTGTCAGTGTGAAGAAATGAAGTCTATTGATAGGTAACCATGGAGTTCTTCTCTTCTTGAGTTTTACATATCACCTCTGAACATTTGTAAATGTTCACAAACCATGTTAAATTGTTCTCATGCTTGTACCCTTACCAAGCCTTCTGTGACCTACTCAGAGGTTATAGCTTCAAGGTCATGCCTTAGCTCAAAGTTCCTACCCACCTACTTCATATCTCATCCAGTCTCTTCCCAGGCCCACCCCCACCTAGAATTCAGCCCTGTTCCATTGTCCTTCCTATAAACCTCTCTTGTAAGGCATTATCAGGTAAACTAGTACCCGTTCTCCTGGAATATAGAATGGAGAAAACGTGTATACATGAATTTATTATGTTAAATCACAGGATCACAGAGGTTGGAAAGTTCCCCATGGCCTTCTGAAAACCACTCAGCCAGAGGCTTCTGTAGCATCTATGAATGCCAGAGTGACAGAGAAGAATTGGCATGGTCCAAGAACCATAGAAACTGATGAAGCAGCCTCAATTCTGAAACCAAAGGCCCAAAAGCCCCAGTGGGCATTTAGTGCACCTTTTACAGTCTATGAGCCCGGAGAAGGATGCTCCGGAACAGCTGCAGGAGTACATCATGCTCTAAGGAAGAGCTGGTGGGGAGGGAAGCATCTTGCTTAAGCCTTCCTGTTCTGCCCAGGTCACCTCTGAAGGCACAGTGCCTTTTCACTTCCACACTCAGTTTCTTCAGTCACAGCCTGTGTTCTCTGGAAACATTCTCACTGACCGAGGAGGGATGGGAAATCGATTCTCCGGGCATAAAATGAGCACCAGGCAACACACTGAAAGAATTTATTGATCATAATTGTAGGAGTTATAAAGTATGTGTGTTTGTGGAGGAATGTAAAATGCATCATTAAATATTCTTCCTTTTCCGTGTGCTTTACCCCTTGGACCCCCTGAGTGTGTGTACGTCAGAGGCCCACTCCTCCTCTTGCCTGTTTCCTGTCTCAGTGTTCTGCATTTCTGTGTTCTAACCTCCTGGCTTTCACATTTTTCTTTTTTTTTTTTTCTTTTTTTTTT
>NC_034591.1:14995821-14998569 GCF_900095145.1 Mus pahari
GGCGCACACCCCTCCTCGGGTGGGGAAAGGTGCTCACATTTTTCTTTTAAAACTAAAATTTTAAGGGCCTCACACTTTACAACCAAAGCACATTAGCAAAGACTTTTTTGAAACATAAACAAACTTGAGAAAAATTGTGTTGTCATCTATTACAGTAACCATTTCCATTCCTTTTGCTATTGTATTGCCATTTGGGGGAAGGTAAGGTTATTAGCATCTAATATCTAAAATCATGCCTAATATGCTTCAACTTTACAGAAATTAAGTGTATCCAAATGCCGAATTTGTAACTAGGAATTCAGTGAAATTGTTCAGCCTTTATTGAAGCACTTCTTCTACTGTTACTTCTAATAAACACAGTAGTCAAGATTCTCCTAAGAAGAAAAGCAGAAAAAAAAATTTTAAGAAAAGAAGAAAAGCAGACTTCTTCCTCTGTTCTAATCATTTCTGTATTCTGTGTAAGTCGTGATTTTTTGAGATATTGTACTATCCCCTTGACTTCACAGCATCATCTTTCTAACTCGCTTCCTCTGCTTCCCCCTCCTTCCTCTCCTTGTGTGTATATATGTATGTATGTTTAATTTTATACTTAAACACACATAAACAGACAGACAGACACACACACACACACACACCGTCAGACTGTTGAGACCAACCATGTCCTTACATATGAAAGGTAAATACTACCCTATTACTAAGTTGCACAGCTAAATTCAACGTACACATTATATTTCTAAGTGTTTATATTCTTATCTGGCAATCTGAAAGAAACCTATTAGTTTATAGTAAGGTTCTGCGGATCTCAATTAGAGTTTAAAAGAATAAACTAGAAAAAAACCTCTGAAGTCTTTGCTCATAAAATAAAGTGGGCTGTTGGACAGAAGGGAAGGCCTGTGTGCACGGTGGTGCTCTAAGGTGTGTTGAATGATGAAGGTTTCGGAGGAAGAGTAACTCTACACCAAGTAAAGGGAAGAAGTAAGGCTGTGCAATCGGACTGAGTTTGACTTACTAAGAGAGCAGAGAGGAGACATGAAGTGGGAGAAAATGGAAAGCCTGGCGCCTGTGTAGAGTTTCAATTCCTAAGTCACACTGTAAGGCATTCTTAACAGGGTTCAGGCCTATCTAATTCATATTTTCTATACTTATTTTGCTATTTGGAGATTATATTTTACACTAGAGTAAAAGGGATAACTTTAACAGTCATCTTAAAATTCCATGTGAACTCTCCCTAAGTTGTCCTGTTGGCTAGTTCATTCAATTCATGTTATTAAATTCTCTGGGTTTCTGACATGAGGTGGGAGACTTAACAATACCAAGTGATTCAATCCCCAAGAACACATAACCTCATAGACACTTAATGCGGTCCACGGTGTCTGCATAACACAAGAATCAACATGACCTTTCATGACATTTTCTTGGGATCTTAGATAGCATAGCATCTATTTTTAACCCCATGCCTTATCCATTTCTTTATACAAAAGAAATATTTACAATGCATCTGAATTTCATTATATTCTTTACATCCTTTTCAATTTCACAGTAAGCCTTCTGAGTTCTTTTTAACAAGAAAAGTGAATTCATAGATCAAAACCGGTGTGTGTATGCAGGGACCCTACATAGACTTTTCCCACTGCAGTAGTGTTTGAGTTCATTCAGTGTTAAAATTACATTAATTTGGGGAAATATCCCCGGTACTCACTTTCAGGATGGATTTTTCTGTCTTGGGTCATGTCTCTCTCATCTGCACATGGACCTGTGGGAGTGCAGAGGTCACACTTCCCAGGAACCAACCAACTTGTCAGTTGCTCGTTGATGTTGGCAGCCATTGAGCATCTGAGTGATGAAGATGAGGGAATTCTGTAAGCCGAGCCTGGGAAAGCAGCCAAAAGCTGAAGGATGCAATTTTCTGCTAAGGTTGGACCTCAGTAAGCAAAACACAGTGCTCTCTCTTGTTGTTTGAGAGCCTGTCTTGTTTCTACCATCCCTTCTCTGTTTTGTTGGCATTTAACACTTAAAGGGAAAAAATGTTTTCAGTTCACAGTGTCACAAGGTCCTCTCTTCTCTGTTTTGTCTTTACATTTCTGCAACCCACCCCCATGATGCAAGAGAAACTTGCACTAATCGAGAATCATGAAATTGTCTTATCTGAGGACTAATATCCAATATATACAAAGAGCTCAAGAAGCTGGACTCCAGAAATTCAAATAATCCCAGTAAAAAATGGGGTACAGAGCTAAAAAAAGAATTCTCAACTGAGGAATACTGAATGACTGAGAAACACCTGAAAAAAATGTTCAACATCCTTAATCATCAGGGAAATGCAAATCAAAACAACCTTGAGGTTCCATCTCACACCAGTCAGAATGGCTAAGATCAAAAATTCAGGAGACAGCAGATGCTGGTGAGGATGTGGAGAAAGAGGAACATTCCTCCACTGCGGGTGGGATTGCAAGCTTGTACAACCACTTCAGAAATCATTCTCGCGGTTCCTCAGAAAATTGGACATAGTACTACCAGAAGATCCAGCAATACCTCTCCTGGGCATATACCCAGAAGATCTTTTCCAACTGGTAATAAGGACACATGGTCCACTTTGTTCATAGCAGCCTTATTTATAATAGCCAGAAAGTGGAAAGAACCCAGATGTCCCTCAATAGAGGAATGGATACAGAGAATGTGGTACATTTACACAATGGAGTACTACTCAGCTATTAAAAACAATGAATTTATGAAATTCTTGGGCAAATG
>NC_034591.1:14999022-15007559 GCF_900095145.1 Mus pahari
ATAGGGAACTTTCGGGATAGCATTTGAAATGTAAATAAAGAAAATAATAATAAATAAATTTTAAAAAAAGAATAAAAACTAAGGGAACATTAAAAAAGAAAAGAAAATGCTAGAAAAACTGAAAAAAAACTTTATTTCCCTTTATGAATTTTTTATGTTATTAATAAGCTAGCTACCATAAAGCATTTTAAATATATTTGATGGTTATTTTAGAAGTTTTAATTCAATGTGAAAATTAATTATATTTTGGTAGTGAGGCGGTATGAATAATGACTCCTATAGGCTTGCTCATATATTTGAATGCTTAGTCACAAGGAACTGGCACTATTTGGGAAAGACTGGGAGTTGTAGTGTTGCTGGAGTGGTTGTGTTGTGTTTGGAGACGTTGTATCACTACAGGCGGGCTTTGAGGTTTCAAAGACCAATCCATGCCCGGTGTCATTCATTTCCTGAGACCTGACTCAGGGCTTGACTTTGCCTTGGAATTTTTCAGTAATTCTCCAACACCATGTGTCCCTTTGTGTACCCATTGTGTCCTGCATTAATGATAAAAGACTAAACTTCTGAAATTTTAAGTAAGCCCCAATGAAATGTCTTCCTTGTTAAGAGTTATTGTCGTCATTGTGTCACTTCATATCAATTGAACACTCACTATGACAGTAAATGTGGAATGCATATATTTTTCAGCCTGAGTAAGCACTAAGATAAAGGAGTAAAGAATGAGGAAAAAGTAGGAAATGCAAAGAAAGATGAACAAAAGGACTAAGGACAAGTCTATACAAAGTAACGCTATTAATTTCAATGATTCCTAGGTTCCATTAAATGAACAAGGTGAAGAAGTAGGAACCAGATAGAAATTGCACTGAGGACTATAAAGTGAGTTGAGGGAGGAGTAACATGGATGTAGTTTAATAGCCTATGTGAAACTTTCAGACTTACTTAAATATAAGATGAGTAAAAAGTATTCTATAGCATTGCTTTTTGTAGCTGGATAATTTGCAGAACAGTAATTTTTAATGAGTCTGTCTGTCAGAGATTTAAAGGTCTACAAAACACAGTAACATGAATTCAATGTGACTTGGTTCTCAAAGACAACATATGAGACATGAAGAAAATAATGTTTTAATGTGGAAGAAAAATGATGTGCTACCATTGTAATATTGTTTAACCAGGTATAATTTGATATAATTTCATGTGTAAGAAGGAGAACCCTAGAGCTTGATATATAATGAAAACTATAGAATAAAATTTCTCATTAGAATGAATAACAAAATAAATTGTCTTATCTAAGAAAATGTACTTTGAAACTGACGGGAAGTTCAGCATTTTGAACTTTAATTCTTGGAGTCAAAGCTTCTTAATTCTTCTGAAGAACTATGGCAAAAGTAAAGAAGGGAAGAGAGGGGGAAGGAAGAAGGAAGGAAGGAAAGAAGGAAGGAAGGAAGGAAGGAAGGAAGGAAGGAAGGAAGGAAGGAAGGAAGGAAGGAAGGAAGGAAGGAAGGAAGGAAGGAAGGAAGGAAGGAAGGAAGGAAGGAAGGAAGGAAGGAGCAAGCAAGAAAGCTAGGCAGAGAGACCCAGCATTTTCGCTAATGAATGTTTTGGAAACAATCATATATTGTATCTTACTAATCTAGTATTGTTATAAACAGTGTTGGTCACTAGAAACATCCTAGATTCTTCTTAATAATGAATTCATTATTAAACTTTGAAACTCTGCAATATTAATGTGCATAGATCATACTGACACATTAATTAATAAATATATTATAGCTGTGCTTCTATATGGAATTGCTTTGGTTTTGTTTGTTTGGTTAGTTGATTGGTTTGTTTTTTTTTTTCCCCCTCTCCATGTAGACTGTAGAGGCAAGATCCGTTTTCCACTGTACCCTCCTGTTTTACCTAGCAGCTACACAAGATATGTGTCTATGTCTGAGCAAGAACCCCTTGAACCACTGTCGTTCCTTGTACATGCTTCCAAGGAACTTAGAATCTAGGGTGAATTTTTCTAAAACTTACCTTGTTCTCTCCCCACCTCCCAAAAAACAACAAAACCCCTAGTAACACCAAGTAAGTCCCATTATCATCTCAAATAAAATCATCTTCACATCCTAATAGGAACCAAGTAAAGATGGCTCAACAGAAATTCCCTGTCATTGCCAGAAAGCCTGGAACCAGTGCCCAGGTGATGACAAGAGTCACCATCTGTTTAGGGAAAAGATGGCATTATCAAAAATTGGAAGAGTGCATATCTGAACTATACCAAAGAATCTTTTTATTCTTTGTACCGTTAAAACTGCAGAGAAATAAATGAGGCTCATTTAAGAATCTGATTATTTTGTCATTTTTACAGAACTGGCCAGTAAATTTTTAAAAGGCAAACAAAATGTGTCTTTTGTAGATGTTGTAGATGTAGTAGTAGTAGCAGTAGTAGTAGTAGTAGAAGTAGTAGAAGTAGTAAACAAACAAACAAATAAAATAAGAAATGCCTGTCTTCCATGTGAAGTTCCTCTCCAGTGCTGTGAGAAGCAGCAGCACATTTTAGAGAGCTTTGGCAGATGGCATTACAATTCTAATAAAATGAAACAGGCTTCCAAGTGCATCCATATTTTCTTGTCATGGGAATGCCAGAGGGATTTTTTAAAAGGTTTTAGATTTTCCCTCTGATTGTCTTCATAAATATAACTTGTGCTATTGCAGAAAAGCTGAATTTTAAATTGAGACTCGACTGTTAGCTGCAGTGCTTACTGTCTATTGATATCTCCCTGTATAACCAAGGCTGACATTCACCCTGTCTATTGGAGAGCGCTGGGTGAAACAGCAGTTCTCAACCTGTGGGTCGCATAACGGATATCCTGCATGTCAGATATTTACATTACGATTCATAACAGTAGCAAAATTACAGTCATGAGGTAGCAACAGAATAATGTTATGGTTGGTAGTCACCACAGCATGAAGAATTGCATTAAAGAGTCTCAGCTTTAGGGAGGTTGAGCTGCTATCAGAAGGAGTGGATGCCTCTTAGCTGTGAGGACGGAGGGTCTTTTGTTACTTGAATTTGTCCACTTCCTATTGATATTTAGAACATTAGGATTTTTATTTTGTTTGTTTGGTGAGTATTGGTATTTATTTATTTATTTTTTTTTGGGTTTTTGTTGTTGTTGTTTTGTTTTGTTTTGTTTTCGAGACAGGGTTTCTCTGTGCAGCTCTCTCTGGCTGTCCTGAAACTCACTCTGCAGACCAGGCTGGCCTCAAGCTCAGATCTTAGGAATATTAATAAAGGGCCTACCTGAATGCTAAAGGGATCTCACCACCCCTTGCCAAAAATTTAAATGAAAAACAAATCATTACTTCATTAAGTAAACAATCTCTCCTTGAAGCATTGTTGAAGGGATCAGATCAAATGATTCCTGTCAAGCCTTCACACATAGTAGCCAGTGCTTGAGACACAGTGCCAATACATTCCACAGACTACAACTCACCTTTTGCTGGGAGCTAATGAAGGGAGGCTGGGGTACACAGACTCAGGAGGAGGACATCTGGGACAAGTTGTGATAAGAACTTTTAATTACTTGTCAAAGTTAAATGTCATGTTTTTTTTCGTCAGACACCTCTCTGTAAGAGGTACTTCTCTGCAATGTGTCCGTCCTCCATTCTGGGCCTTCTACAAATGCTAAACTTTGTCTGAACATCTACAAACATTTTGCCAAACTTACTCCAGTGTATTCACTCTTACATGTCTCTCCTAAGCATACAGTGAGCCTCAAACAGAGGAAACGAAACCCCTAGCTCTTTCCGTGGTACTTGGTCAATATCGAGTAAATGAAAGTACATAAGGTTCAGGTGATGAACTATCAGTAAATAAAACAAAAAGCAATGTTCATGTCTTTCTTCACACAGATTTATATAAAATATAATAAGAGAGATGGCAATAATGTCCAAAAAACTCCATTTTTATGATTTTCTTCAGTATCATACTGGTTTTCATGTAGTTATTAGAAACAAAGCAGTCACCTTCATTTAGAATAAACTGTATGACTAGTGAGGATTTAAATATTACCTTTAAATAATTTTGAGAGACTTGGGTTCTGCCTCAGTGAGAAGAGATTTTGTCTAGGCCTCATCAGAAAAGAGTATCTTTGAAAGTAAATATTATGGCAGTGTTTGCACAGTTAAGCCTAGAAAGCTAAAATCTTTCATATTGTTATTACTGAATACATGGATTTGTAAAGTGTTATAAAGCATAATATTATTAATCTGGCTTTAATGGTACAGGATACCCTCATTAGAAAAAAATCCCTAAGCCTGTGTTACTAAAAGCACTGTAACTAAACCTTTCCAGCCCTCGTTAAACATGTCCTTCACACATGCCCTTTTCTAGTAGCTGCCTTAGGTCAAGGAGCAGGACCAGTTGAATAGGATACTGTTCATTTACGATCTTCAACAACCCAACACTCTTAGAAACAGCTGGCCTACGGGGTCTCAAGACCATCATAATACCCAACTGAAAACAATCAATCCATTTTAAAAAACCTGACAACTAAGAACATCACAGAAGGCATATTTTTTATGGTGCCCATACAGCTGAGGTTGCCCTCCCGAAAAGGCTGTCACAGTCTACATTCTCTGTGGTGTCTCTGAGGTACCCACTTCCTTTAACAAAAGCACCCAATGGCAGGTTCTAGAAAAACAAGGTAGGGGTCCTGCTTGTCTTCAGTTTCCTCGCCATCAGGGAGACAGGAAGCAGATGGTCAAAGATGCTCAATAGCAGCTCCTTCTCTCAGTGGTGTATGACTGTTGCCAGAGCGTCACTTCCGGTCTGTCTTAATGCCCCTGGGCTACTGAGTTTTCTACTCTTCACCATAGACCCTTCAATCACGGTGTATTTGAAACTTTTCTATTTGTATCTCCTCTAGGTTGCCTAGCAGAATCGTTTAATGGCATTAGTGCTATAAAGTTTACACATACATAGATTTTTATCAGATTTGGGGATTTTTGGAGTATTATTTTGAGCAACCGCTTAGCAAAGTTAGATTTCTTTTTTTTAAATCACTGAAAGTTTTTCCAGTGTGGGGGCTCATGTGAGCCTGGGAGGCTAAAGCAGACTTGTATTTTGAGAAGTAGTCAAGGTCAGCCTTAATCGTGTAGTGGCACCCTCTCTCAAACAAACAGAAAAATGAGGCTAAGAGAAAAATATCATTTGGTCAAACTAAAGGGTGATTTCCCTAGGGAAAATATCAACATTGCCTTGTTCTATTGTGGCTTAAGTTGTTCCATAATGTCTCAATGTATAACCCAAGTTGGTCTCATACCTTTCCTGCTTCTGCTTCCCAAATGCTAGTATAATTCTATCTGGCTTTATTATTATCTTATTATATAATATATGTGTTACTAGTGTGAATATATGGATGTGTGTATATACACATACATGCATATATATATATATATATATATATATATATATATATAATCTAGATATTCATATTAATAAGTCAGCCAAGTAAGCCAGACACTGTCTTTGTAGCTTTATGTCATGCAGAACAGCTAACTAAGCTGATGCTCACATAGGAAACCTAACATTCAAATATTTGTTTGACACCAAAGCATATAATATTTGTGTCAAATGTACAACTTGAACACTCGGCTTTTATTTAATGTTAATGCGACTGGGTTGCTATTTGCTCAGATGTAGAAAAATATTATTTTAATTTATATATCTAATCTTATCTTGCTTTGCAGTCTTCATTACTATTGATGGGATATGTGAAGAATCTAGTGTGGCTTTAAAGATTTAAACAGGATTGGAGTGGCATCCTTAACTCCTATTCTCTATCCGACTTTCTCCACTGAGTCTTCTGTCTCCCCGTCCCTTACCCATGCTGTCAAGTATTAAGAATAGATGTCCCTGGATCATGAGGATGGGTCTGTGCTTGGCTTCCACTCTGCCTTTTGCCCTATGCTGGTAGGCTGATTCTCTTTCCCAGGGCTTTGTACCTCTAAGCCTTACTCTCAGAAAAGTACAAGGACAACACACATTGCTTCCTGTGTCTCTGTCTTTACAGACCCCACCTAAACAGTCCAAAAATAAAGGTGCTTTGGTAGAAGAAATGTCATATGTAAAGTTTGGCATAGAAAAATAAATTGCAATGTCTTTTCTAGAATTGCAGGTACAATTAGTCCATATGCCATATTTGTATTCAAATTGACTTCAAAGTTGCAAACTGTAAGAGTTTGTACCATAAGTCTTGAACCCAATGAGTTGATCAACTTAGAAGTTTATTTGGTGATACCCTTACATATAAATCAATATTTTCTGCCATTTCTGCTTCTAAAAGCCATGACAGAAAAGCATATACAAGTCCTTATATTAGATCACAAGATCCTCTTGAACTCTGTGTTGCACGGGGGCCTCCCAAAGGCCTAGCATTTTATGTCACATGACACTGTGACAGCTCAAAATGATTTATAAACTGTCAGGTTGCTACCAGGGGAACAAATGCAGCTCTAGTTGAGCCTTTAGGATTTCCTGGAGCCTGCCTGAGAAGTTAGACAAGCCTGTGGGACAGCTGAACTGTACAAGTGGCTGGCTGGCTGCATACAATCCAGGGACCAACGCTCACAAACTGACTCTTGACAGCTCTGTCAGCATCATATTTCTCCTGGGATGAGGCGCTCTCCAAGAATTTTCCTATGACTCTTAGGCATCAAGGCCCCTTGCAGGCACAGCAGGCCTTGTGATTTCTGTCCCAAGTCCCTTAGTGTTTGTGGATTGACTTGCTGAGGAGAGAACACGCAGAAATCTCACCTGTGCTTTTCCTATCTGCCTCCTAAGCACAGAGCAAAGCCGTTAGCTGCCGGTAATTCCAGATCCTTTCGTTTCCCAACACTGCTCTAGTGGCTCACAATTAGAATCCATGATTTTATCAAAAGAGTTTATTTCCTTAGGACAAATCTCACTTCTCTACTCCTAATATCTAATTAGTCCTTCTGGTTGAGAATCTCACAGAAGTAAGACAGCTGTGTGGGTGAGTAGTCTTAGCAAACCACGTGCCCAGGACCTTTGGAATATAAACTGCCTTCTGTTGTATTTGGTGCTTCATATTGGAAGTGAGCGATCCGTCTGTGTGGACATTGGTGTATTTAAATTTTACTAAATGTGTACAACTTTCCACTTTGTACAAACTATTATATCTAAGTAAGTACTCTCACACAAAGTCAGATGCCAATATTATGTGTGTGTTAAACAGTTTATTGCCTTTTATATAACTCATATGATGAGATTCAGCATGACTGTCCCAAAATAAAAAGTATACTGTAGCACTGACAACATCACAAGCCCCAGCTTAAAGTGGCTGGTGTCCTTTAAAACCCACATTCACTGGAATGCATTGGCAAGACAGAAAAACTCATAATCCTAGTATTTCCATGGAGAGACACGACTAAAATAATCTAAACAGAAATTATCTGGCAACATCACGTACACATCTGGCCATGCAGATACAGTTTTAATTGTTGGCTTTGGAAATGACTGGCATTAAATTTTAACAGGCACCAGTAGTACTTTGGGTTAATGTGAAACAGTGAGTCAGAAATCTCACTGCTAACAGTCACACACTCAACAATAAGCCTACTGCATTCATGCCAGGGAAAAGTGTGCCCCTGTCTTCTCTCATAGTTCTCATTCCCTTTGACACTGTGCTCTGCCAATGATGGGAGCATAGGGAAATTACACAGCCTCCTTGTGACTGACCAGCCTGGTAGCTTGGCCAGTTTGTGTGTCCTGTTGGTACAAGCCCTCCATAGCACTGACTACATGGAAATTCTTCCTTCTTCAGTGTCCAAGCAAGGGTTGACAATTAAAATGTCACTGATTTTTTTTCTCCATTTTAAAGCATTCTTTCAAAAAGTTAGATATATATAAGAGGAAGCTATAGAGGAAAGGAAGAGAGTGACAGGTAACTGACTTGCCTATCATTCCATTTCTCTTAGAATTCCTGAATTTTGTGACAAAAGGACTGTTGTCACTGTGAAGGGGCATGTGGCAAAGTTATTGGGCTGTAGTTGTGGAGGGTGCTTCTGACCACACCAGCATCTGTAGCATCTATTTGGCAAACCTTGTCTGCAAATTTTGGTTAGCAGCCCTAGGTTTGTGTTTAGTCTGATTCATTTCATTCGTTTATATAGTATTTTAATTCCACAGTACTTGAGGACATATATATATATATATGTATAATAGAAAATGAAATAGAATAAATTTCTAAGTATGATACAGATCATCTAATAAATAATAAACAAGGGTACATTTTACATCTTATGTTTATGTACCTTGCTATATTGAAGCTAGATATTAGGTTCCTCTGGGAATTTTAAAAGACCTTTTTGAAAAAAAAAAAATAGTGATTTTCATAAGAAGAATGTTCCAAAGCCGGGCCTGGTGGTGCAGGCCTTTAATCCCAGCACTTGGGAGGCAGAGGCAGGCGGATTTCTGAGTTCGAGGCCAGCCTGGTCTACCAAGTGAGTTCCAGGACAGCCAGAGCTAT
>NC_034591.1:15010974-15054858 GCF_900095145.1 Mus pahari
AAGGGAAGGGAAGGGAAGGGAAGGGAAGGGAAGGGAAGGGAAGGGATTAAGGAAACAATTGTCTAGCATATGCCTTTGTTTTGGACTTATTAGATGGTGGCTGAGCAGTTTAAGCTGTCATTTTCAATTTCTACAAGATAATTAAATAAAGTATTTCAAGTAGAGACATATTTCCAGTACTGGGGTGGAGGGGTGTCTCAAGCATCCCTCTGAGGTCCCCATTGATGTTGCTTCATCCACTTAGCACTTACACTGACTTCCCATTAGGGGAAAATAAGATAGTCTAAGAAGGAAGAGGGCTTCGGGGGTTCATTCTTTCACCCGGGACCTCATGTATTCTTTAGTCTTTCCTCCACAAGAGTCTCCAGTCCAAGGTTCACCTGCTATTCCATTATAAGCAAAACCTTGTTGCCATCAGCCAGAAAAGTATCCCTCCTTACTAAAGTGCAGGGATCCTTAGATGGGGCTTTCACCCCATCACTACAGAGGTCTAGCAGCTATGCCTTTACACCTGATGCTCCCGGGACCACTTTCTTAGATGTGTAGTAGGTCTGGAGTTGTACTATTATGACCTGGAATGAAATGGCACATTCCCAAAATGAATGAGATCTACCTGTGCAGCCCCACAATGTTGGCAAGCTCTCTCCCCAGCAACCTCACATGCCAGCCCTTTGAGGGTTGTCATTATAAGAACGGGTATTACTTGGGGGATTTTTCCAGGGACCTGCACTTTGCCCTCTGAAGTATTAGATCTTAGATCTTAGATCTTAGGTCTCAACCACTAAGTTAGTGTTTTCTCACACTACTCTGCCTATCCTTTGTTAACATGACAAAGAATATTAGCAGGATTAGCCAACTAGAGTTGCTGGGAGAAAGGATCCTCAGATGAGGAATTACCTGCATCAGATTGGTGTGTGGATGTATCTGCGGGGCATTTTCATGATTAATGATTGATTGGAAGGACCCAGCCCACTGTAGGCAGTGCCACCTCTGTACAAGGTAGGTGTCCTGGATTATATAAATCAAGTTGAGCAGCCATAGAAAGCAAGACAGTGAGTAGCACTTCTCCAAGCTCTTTGCACAGTTCCTGCCTCCAGGTTCCCACCTTTGCTTCCTTCCAAGGTGAACTGTAACTTGGAAGGGAAGTTAACCCTTTCCTCTCCGGGTTGCTTTTGGGTCATGGTGATGGAGAAGTAGCCAGGACACCTACCCTGTGCTCTCTCATGGCGATCCTAAACTCCACATCCAAAGGGTTCAGCAACGCTGAAGACCTCAGAATTGGCATAAACTCCAGAAGCCAGCATCCTGACAACAATCATGTTTTTCTAAAAGCATAACAAATGGTGTGGCACCTTAAATATTCCCTTTTCCTGCTTGAACCACAGGGATTGGTTTTAGATGTTTTTTGCCATGCACGCTTCTGAACACTGAGACCCTAATCTTAGAATCTCATTTATTCTACAGCTGACTTAATTAATTTTTCTGTATAGTTAGCAATTTCATATGTCATTGACCTTGTTTGGTAATTCAATTTAGTTTCATTTTCCATCTTTTAATTTTAATCTATGGATATGAGAGTGTGCCCATTAATGCAAAATAAAGAAACATTCTTCCTTTCACTTTTCACAATCTCTTAAACTCAAGCAGCTTGCTTAGCTTCCAGCCATTCTCCTTGTGGCTCTTCCTTCAAAACTGAGCACAGATGTCTCTGTGTAGCAATATATCCAATGATAACTTTCTGTCAGGTCACAGAGATTCTCCTCATAAATTTTACAGCTGTACAGACCAGCACTGCATGCATACAGTATGTTTATTCAGCTAGACACCCGGTTGGGTCTGCAGACTGTGTCTATGGATTGCTATAAAATAGCAGAGCAATGAATAACCTTCTGCATTTGCTTCTTCTCTTTATTGTTGAAGAGGAAACGTTAGAGAAATATCTTAGAGGAGAGCTTCCAGACTCAGGCTGTCTGGTTATACTTGGCTCTGCTCTCTTCCCTCTGAAGAGGTTAGGTGACATGGTGTGTACAACTGTGATTGAGTGGCCAGCTTCCCCACAGATTTTCCAGAGTGTATCATTAAGCTTTTGGATTTCCAGGCTGATATGCATACAATCTTGTTTCAGTATGATAATAATTTGCATGTATCTCGTGATGAAGATACCAAACGTATTTCAGAATCATTCCCATACACTTTAATGAACTTATTTGCCCCTGGCTCATCACTTCATACCCATGGAACGCTATAGACACTCCAATTTGATAGAATAGCATAAAACCCGTGTTCCAAAAGGGTCCCTGCCTCCCACATGCCAGGAAGGGATGCTGCATAGTAGAAGCCAACAAGAATCTAAACAGACTGGCCTTTTTGTCTGTCAACATTAGCCAGCTCTCCATATTGGTCATATTTAGTGAATGCCTGCTGAATGTGGTTTTTCAAGAACCCAGTTTGGGAAGCTTCCCTGGAGAGCAAACTCATAGTGATTCTTGGGAGTTGACTTGCCCCAACAGTATATGAAGGCTTATCTCACCTCTCTATCTCTCTGCAAGTATATCTCCTGTGTATCCCTTAATATGATAGGCACTTAACCAACTAAGCTCTCCCTCGATAGCTCTGGAATTCTCTTCGCGATAAATAAGCAAATATCTTTCCCTGAGTTCCTTGAGCCTTCTTAGCTAATTTTCAAACCTGGGGAGAGGGCTTTCAGACCCCAGTTTATACACATATAGGTCTGACTGATACCTGAGGCAGGAGGCCTCAAGCTGTGAGGATAGACATTAGCTCTAGGGGAGAGGATTAGATTACAGTGTACCCTAACCAGTCAGGGTACACTGCTGCAGAACTCTTTGTTTTCCCAGGGTGGGGACCCCCATATATCTCTTGTGGAATGTCAATGGCACATGAGTAGAGCAAGAAGAACTCGGTTTGTGGTTTGCTCCCAGGTTAACGGTTATTTATTCTGGTGACTTTTTTTTCTTTTATCTGGTTAATTTTTTTCCAAGTTTGAACCATGATAAGAAAGCCCTTCTTTCTACCCAGGTTCTAAAGAAAGGTATCCACATCTGGCAAAGTGACCGAAAATCTGTCCACTTAAGCTTTCTTCTTCTTCTTTATTTATTTATTTATTTATTTATTTATTTATTTATTTATTTTGGTTTTTCGAGACAGGGTTTCTCTGTATAGCCCTGGCTGTCCTGGAACTCACTCTGTAGACCAGGATGANCTCAAACTCAGAAATCCACCTGCCTCTTCCTCCCAAGTGCTGGGATTAAAGGTGTGCGCCACCACACCTGGCTCTTAAGCTTTCTTCTTATTGGAGCTAATTTTCAAAATGTTTCTAAGACATTATTATCCATTTCATTCACATTTTGAATTTTGTTAACATAAATTTGTGAAGATTATTCTTCAATTGTTGCCAGTATTCCTCTATTATTATCTATGACCGCCACTCTTTGCTGTTGGGTCACCGTGTATGACACACTTCGTGAGCTTCACCTGCTTTGCTTGGGTTGTTTTGATGGTACTTAAAAAGAGAAATAGCATTTTTATTAGTATGACATTTTCTGTTTCCCACAATGTTAAATTTTGCATGAGAGAATATATCCTTACTCTCTTCAGTTCATGATATACTTATTTAACTTACAAGGTACCATTGCTGTACATTTTACAGCTCCTAAAATTTTTGACATGTTATATATATTTCCCAGGTAGAGCATTATGATTGATGCATATGTATACAGTGTGGTATAGTTGTATCTATCCAGTGAGCAAATGTTTTATTTCACATTTGTTGTGAGAATACAAAATACCCATGCTACATATTTACAGTCAAGAGGCAGAAGAAACCTCAGAAGATCAATTTTTCAAAAACTGACTAGTTAATAGATGTTTTGAAGGTTTTCTTATTTTTATTTTATATATATAAATGTTTTGCCTTATGTATATGTATGGATGTGTATATGGATGGATGGATGGATGGATGGATGGATGGATGTGTGTGTGTGTGTGTGTGTGTGTGTGTGTGTGTGTGTGTGTGTGTGTACACTGTGCATATAGCTGGTGCCCACAAAGACCACCAGATCCTATAAACTGGAGTTAAGGATGGTTGTACATCACTATGGGAGTGCTGAGAGCTGAACCAAGGTCCTCTAGAAGAGCAACAAGAGCTCTTTACCACTGAGCCATGTCTCCAACTCCAATGAGATCTATTTATAACTTTTAAAATTAGGAATTAACTTTGAATATTCCTATTTTCATATCCATATGCTATATAATTTCCTCTGGCCAGGTATTTCATTGTAACTGTTCACATTTACTGTCTCCATGCTCATCACTTGTAGAAACCCTTAACTTCGAGACTGGAGAGATGGCTCAGCAGTTAAGATCATTGACTGCTCTTCTGAAGGTCCTGAGCTCAAATCCTAGTAACCGTATGGTGGCTCAAAACTATCCATAATAAGATCTGACACCCTTTTCTGGAGTGTCTGAAGACAGTTACAGTGTACTTATAGATAATAAATAAATAAATCTTAAAAAAAAAAAAAGAAAGAAAAAAGACAAGAAAAAGAACTTTGTCTCACCTTTTCTCTTTGAAGGCCTTAATTTCTAGGTAAAAGTTTCTTTAATTGTGGTTTTGATATCAATATCAGGTTTCTATGGTGTTACTGAGAGTGCTGATTATAATATTTCTGCGTTGTAGCACTAAAAACTCAGTGAAATATAATCTCAAGAAAATTTTGAAGAATGTTCCATGTTTGCTTGATAGGAATATATATCCCGTATTACCAGAGCACAAAACTAGACATGGATAGATGGGAGAGGGGGAGGAAGACACTCAGAGCCCCCAAATCTGCCATATTTCTTACAAAAATCAGTTGAGTTCTTTTCTATATATAATTTTGCCAATTTGATCTGGTCTCTGACTGAGAGAAAATAGCTTGTTATTAGCACATTTCCCATTGTCATCACTGTGGGTCCTGTTTTATGAGTCACTTGTGTTCTTGGATATACAGATGTCAATAACTTGGCATGAAATGAGACCCTTTTGTTCTAAGATAGGGTCCTTTCATGTTTAACATTTATAATTTGTTTAATCAATCTGTTTAGGTTTTTTGTTTGTTTCTGTTTGTCTTAAAGATCTTTGCCCAACCTTCCACTTCTACCATTTTGTATCATGGAGTTATATTTCCTTTATGAGTCAATTAGAAAATCCTAACAAGAAAGGTAAGTTGCTTCTACTCCTGCTAGCAATTCTTATTCCACGTCTATTGCATTTTTTTATTATTAATCATATTATGCTACAGTGATTATTCCTTTTTTCCTTCTTTTTTGGCATTTTTTTTAAATAAGCTTTCATTCTGCACAGCCATAGGATGTTCCTAGGCAGCAGCCCAGACCAGGGTTGTCCACTTGGCCTTTGGTGGTAAGAGACACCTGCTGCTGTAGGGACATGGACCCAGACCTGGCCCGCTGTGGTAGCATAGGCCAGGACTCCACCATGGTCCCACGTGATATCTCAGGCTTCTCACATCAGGCTGCCCCTTACCTTTTACTACCTTTGAGTCTCCAGTTCTGCCTCTCATCATTGTGCCCACATCCTTCTGTTTCTCTTCCTCTTCAATTTCTCAATTATTTACTTGTTCTTCTTAGTGGTTTCCAGGATCTCTGGGTGTCTGGAGTCATGTTGGAGTGGTCTCAGGGGTGCTATGCCCACCTTGTGCATTGTGATGCTGAGCGGGGGTCATCTCAGGCATGGTCTGCCCCCCTCAACCCCAGGCCTGTGTGACACCAGACTGGTTTCTCAATTTTCTTTCTTAATTGTATTAGCTCTGTATTATCTGAATATATAGCATTTATATTATTTTCCTACCATTGTTCCTTCAGTCATTGTAAGGTTAGATCTATAATTAAATGCATTACATGGCTGCGGCAAGTAGCCCTTTCTCTAGGTCCTGTTTTGGTGTAAATAGGTTCTTTCGATTAGGTAGATGTCCACGAAGTGATGCAATACATTATGGAGGAGACAGAGAGGGGAGATGGATACAGACAGGAAGAATGAGAGGACTTTGTGATTATTGGGTCAGTTTTAAGTATTTTGTTTGTTTGTTATTATTTCATATGTCCCCAGTTTCCACACTGTACTGTCTTGGCTTGTCATCTAGATGTATATTTTCCCAATTCTTCTCTTTTACTCCTCTCACAACCTACATTCTCTTGACTTTCATGTTTTTTCTCAGTGGTCCTTGTTATATTTCAGTTGAGTCCAGTCTATCTTAAGCACTTTGTAATACAGCCTTTATGTCAGTGGTCTTTTTAAAATGACATTTTGGCACTAAAACAATGTCTTAGCTGATAAAAGCTAAGCTTACAGCCAAAACATCAAAATCAAGAAACCTTTTGACAACTTCTTGTCCACTATCTCTTTCCTTCATCTGCTCAGGATTTTAAAATACCTGATTCAACATCTTGTTTTGTATTATATACTTGTTTCAGAATACCTTAAGATCTTATTTAGAATTTGTATTTGTATTGTTGGTTTTGTCTTCATATGAGTGAGAGCAACCAAGTTTGATTAGTTGTATTGCCTGGTTCTCATTTCTGATCTCTCATAGAAACTGTGTGACTATTCCCTGCTATTTTCTGTGTATTTTCAAATGCCTTTAATGCATATGGATGGGCAGATGGATCACGCTTGAGGACCTTCTCCTGTTCCTTTAATGAAGTGCAGTGCTTTCCCATCCTACTTCTCCAAGGGCATCAACATCACCTCTCATCCCTTCTACTTCCAAACCCCTTTTGTCCAGGTCCCCGGTAGCTGCCGTGTGAACCACCAAATCTCTCAGTTGTGCTTCCCCCATGAGGATGAAAACTTATCTCTTGGGGCTGATGTTCTTTGTCTTCTCACCTTAGTCCACAATCAGCTCCTGGTCTGGCTCCTCTTTCTTCCAGGCTCCCACTCTAACACCAAGAAGCATTGGTGGACTGGAGATTTATGTTCCTACTTAAGCAGAACTTGTACCACTCACAATATCTTATTTCTCCTAATTGTGTTGCCATACAGATTATGGAAAGCTCTCTTACTCTTTTTATCTGCTTGCAGTTCAAACTAGATAGCAGCCTTCACAGTGTGGGAACCCAGGATGTTTCAGTAAGTTAAGTGAATTATAATGGCAAAAAGAGACAAGGGTGAATTAATATAGACTTAAAAAAGATAAAAAGAAAGCAAAATCGCATCGCATATTTCAAATCCTGAGCACATAACCGCTTACCAAACCATAGCAGAAACCATTCCCAATGCTTTAAGAACAAAAGACAGAAACCATCTAGTTTCTTTGCTCTTCGACTTTCTAATGAAGCTTGGAATCTTAAGCTAAGTGTGACCCTGTGTAAATCTCCACCAGACAGAATCATTTCTGTGCTACACTTTCCTGTTGCCGCTTACTGTCACTATCTCAAGGAGGTCTGTATAGCAGTTAGCACCACAGGATTGCACAATTCATCTGTGCGGGGCATTGGGCTGTGCACAGACAGGCTGGTCTCCAGATGAGCTGAGGTCTGAACCCTGAAAATGGTGATGATTCACCTACATGACACAGGCATTCCCTCATGCTCCTGGAACTCTGGCTCCTGCCTAAGTGACTGATCCCCACAGCCCCCACGTAAGCAGTGTCCCAAGCTTCTGACCTTCAGGCTAAACTCCTCCCCAGTTACCTAGCAACAGTAAAGACCATAAAAAGGGCTGTTCAGCCCCTGCTTGCTCTCTTACTTGTCTCTCTCTTCTTACCCCTCACTCTCATCCCCTCCTCTCTCTTCTCTCTTCTCTCCTCTCTCCTCTCTCCTCTCTCCTCTCTCCTCTCTCCTCTCACTCCCTCCCTCTTACTCTCTCTTTTTCTCTAGCCTTTCCACCCCATCTCTCTTCTACCTTCTCTCTTTCTCCCTGCCTTTCTATAATAAAGCTCCAAAACCGTAGACAGTCTCTGCTTATCAAGGCTGCACTCACTCTCGTAGGTGTTGGGAACCTCTTCCCTCATCCCTCTCTCCCATAACCCCAGTGGCTTTAGCAAAGTAGCTCCAGGACTCCCAGGTAAGGCTGCCCCTTGCCACCCCCCAAAGAGTGGGTCAGAGGCTTAGATGCCCACCCAGGGATGAGTGGAAGGTAGATAGCAGCCCTCCCATGCCTGACTGACCAGCGAATAGGTGGAACTCTGGCGGGATGTGGGTCTTTCCTCCCCTCTCTCCCCTGGGCGCCCCTTTTTGGTTCCTGACACCCTGACAGCTGTTTCTCTGCCAGCTAGAAGAGAGGAAGTACCCCAAATATTACTACGTACATCATTGCTAATATTCAAAGGAAGTACCCCCAAATATTACTATGTACATCATTGCTAACATGCAAATACCTGCCAAGGAAATCAGGCACATTTCTGTTCAAATTTGATAAAACGTGCCAAGAACAAGAGTGCAGTCAAAAGTCGCATAGGGTTTATTCTTGTAGGAGAGCTCGTGCCCATCATGGAATATACTGACAAAAGCAAAAATGAACACCCCACAAGTCAGTGGGGTAATCCCGTGGGAACACCATCACAAAACCATCAATGCTACTTAGAACGTTCTTCTCTGTATCAACAACAAGCCCATCAGTTGGTTGTTGTCAGTGTTTTTAACATTCATTAGAAATTATACTGTAGAAATTACTCGTGTTAAATCTATATGATAACATGAAATAAATATCACTGTAAATCATGGTCCAGGTTGCTCTTCCTTGTTAGCTGTAAGGTGGTCACGTCCCCTCCATCAGAGCTCCTGAGATTGACTCCCCAGCCTGTGTTTGCATAGCTGTACCCATGATGGTGCTCCTGCATGTAGGAAATACCAGACTACATGGCGGCAGAACAGAACAGAAAGGAACAATATTTTCTAGTTTTGCTGTTAGGGTGTTTAGTTTCAAGTACATCTTTGTTTCCCAGATTGAATAGAATAAGGTTCTAAAAGTTACTTTTTCTTGCAGCTTCTATGTTGGGAAATGAGCATATGGTTAGCTTATCAGTTGTGCACAGATTCTGTTACAGAAAGCAAACTGAGTGTTGGGGATTTTAACTCAGACACTGAAACATCCCACCAGCCTCTTAAAAAAAATAGTATTTCTTAAAAAAAAAAAAATTCAGGTGATGCCTATCGGGGAAGAGGACACAGCCTCTGTCAGGCGGTCCATGCGACAGAGGATGGCTTCACATTCATGCACATGCTGGCAGCATTAGGTAGACTCAGTGGTTTGAAAAGGATGAAATAAAGTGCACGTGGTTGGAAGTGGAAAGAGGCAAGGTGGAGAAGAAAGTGATGGATTTTATCAAAACATATTTTATGCATCTACAAATTTTCAAACAATAAATAAAAATGCACTTTTAAAATTCACAGTGAGAATCTCTGAAACTTCTAGCTATTATTTGTATATAAGTTTCCCCAGGAAAATGTCACTTGAATTTCCTAATTTGTATACTCAAAAATATAAAATAGTGAAGGCAGAGTCTTTAATGTTTCTGTTATATTTATTCTACTCAAAGAATACCAATATTTTCCTTCTTGCTATAATACTTTACCTCTAAAATACAGTTTAACAATAGCTTCAGTTTGAAAAGCAGTAGTAAGAACAAGAAATGAAATCAATTAAAATAGTACAGGGCTAAAGGAGGTGCCCCTCACCTCAATTCCTAGTCTAGTCTCCAATATCTTAATTACAGCCAGCCTGCCATCTTGGCTTTGGAGGGGACATCAGGCTGCGCACCAGAGTGGATCTCCACACACCCTTACATGAACTATCATAGCCCACCCATATGAAATCTGCCTGCCAGGGAAAGCTCAGATATTAGACTAGCTTTTACACTCCTACTTTTTAAGCCTGTCTTCTATAAACCAGCAACATTAACACAAGGATGCTGCATTTAGTATTTCTCTAGTAAAGAATAGGATGGGATAATAGAATTTTTAAAGAGGATATTGCAAAAATCATTCTCATTCTTATAATTGTCCGATTTTTTAAAAAGACAATATGCAAAAAGAACATAAATGCCGCACACTATTATTTTATTTAAAAATCAAATGTTAGGTTTGGGTCTGTGGGCTCCGTGGTAAACAGCTTATCTAGCACATGAGGTACCCTAGATTTAACCCCAAGTACTGAAGAAAATATGATGCTATTCAAATGCATCCCATGACTTAAGCACCTTGCTAGTATATGGCTAAGTAGATGCCATCCAATCGTTAGTGAGAATCAAGGGAAAACCTTTCTTCCAGTGTTTTCCTTTAGTCATTACTTTGGATTTCCAAAATATATGCAAGATTAAAAAAACATTCAATATGAAAGCAGAAAGAAAACTGGGGAGAGAAGTGGGTCAAGGGTTAGGAAGTAGAGCAAGAAAAATTAACTGCAACAAATTTTTCTTACAAATGCTAAAATGATGGGTAAGGCTAATTTTTTGAAGTTAAGTTAAAAATGGTGTAGAGTATGCATAGTTCCTGCTCACATCCCTCACTAATATCTTTACAAGTATAGTCATTGAAATGACAAAATAACAGTCCAATAGACTATTAACTAATCTAAAAGCCTCACTTGAATGTTGTTAGTCGTCCTTTTTCTGGTCCAAGATCCAATCCATATTACAAAATTCACTTATTAATCAGGTCCTCATGGCCTTCCTCTGTGGACAGCACCACAGTGTATCTTTCTTTTAGATGACCCACCAACTTTTGAGCAGTACTGGCCTGTTGCTTTGTGGAGTAGCTGTCTATCTGCTATTACCGCATGCTCTCTTCTTATGATCAAAATGAAGTTATTGGATTTGGCAAAATGAACAGCAGTAACACTGTGTCCTCCTTAGTGTAGAATATCTAAATATTGACTGAAGAGTCAGACCAAATGATTTGAATCTGTTTTGAACAACGTCAACTGGGTGAATACCTTCTTTAGATACATGGGGTGCAGATTTGGAAAGACATCATAGTGGTAGTGGCAGTACTTAATATACAAAGCCACCAGGAGTCAGGCAGCTGGTGGCCAAATGCAGACACAACACAAGAGGAGCAAGCAGAGATAGCCAGTCAGACATGAGCAGAGAAGATGGTATACAGATAGAAAGGAGTTGAGTCAAAGACACCAAGACATTAGAATTCAGTTCAAGAGAACACAGAGAGAGACAAGCAGGATGTTTTCTAAGATAACCTGGGGAACCCATGATTAGTTCAATGGTTGGCTGCGAGTATCCACCTCTGTATATGTCAGGTACTGGAAGAACCTCTCAGGAAACAGTTATATCAGGCTCCGGTCAACATATACTTCTTGGCATCCACAATAGTGTTTGCATTTGGTGACTGTATATGGGATGGATCCCCAGGTGAAGCAGTCTCTGGATGGCCTTTCCTTCAGTCTCTACTCTGCACTCATGGAGTCCCCAATAGAGGAGTTAGAGAAAGGACTGAAGGAGCTGAAGGGCTTTGCAACCCTGGAAGAACAACAATATCAACCAGCCAGAGCTCCCTGGGTCTAAACTACCAACCAAGGAGTACACATGGAGGGACCCATGACTCCAGCTATATATGTAGAGGATGGCCTTGTCGGGCATCAATGGGAAAAAAGGCCCTTGATCTCATGAAGGCTTGGTGCACCAGTGTAGGGGAATGCGAGGGCAGGGAGGCCAGAGTGGGTGGGAGGTTGGGGGCACACCTCCTAGAATCAGGAGGAGGGCGAATGGGATAGAGGTTTTCTGGGGGAGAAATCAGGAAGGGGGATAACATTTGGAATGTAAATAAATAAAATATTCAATAATAATAACAATAATAATAATAATAATAATAATAATTAATAATAATAATAAAGAATGCAAACTGAGCAAGCCATAAGGATGAAAAAAACAAAAAAAAAAGCTAAGACGCCCTGGGATATGTTCCCAACTTCCACAGCTCTCTAGTGTTTGCATCTCACAAACCATCTATCAGTTGTCCATACACATTTCTTTTGTAACTCTAAAGCTTGTTCTTTATGTTCTAACATAGATGTTTCCATTTTCTGTAATTAGAGTGGACCAAAAACATTTTAAAGAATGTGAGAACAATTTTGTTTGAGAGAGAGAAAAAGAGAGAGATGAAAGGGGGGGAGGGAAAAAGAAAGAGAACATGAAGTTGGATTGTAGGGAGGTGAGGAAAATCTGGGGGAAAAGGTGAGGAATGGGAACTATACTCAAAATGTATTGTATGAAAAAATAAAATATTCATTGACAAAAATATATATTAGTGATAGGGAAAAAACTCCAGATATAGTAAAATACAATTTAAAGTTTAAAAAAAAGGGGGGGTGCCTGGCAGAACCCATGTAGGAATGGATGTCCATTTAATCTTCTAATTCTATTCCTGTTCTAAACTATCAACGACTACCTACAGATTAACCTAGACATAACCACAGAATTTTGCAGGGTTGAAGTATCTTATCACCAAGTTTGCATCATGATTCTGTGGCCTGAAGAAAATCTCAATTAAAACCGCTCTTAATTCTGCATTAACCTTGCTGATCTCAGGTGTTTACTTTTCTGTTTTGTGTCTTCTATGCTATTTTGTCAATGTGACCTTAATCATCTCCAGGCTTGTCAGGAGCCGTTGAATACAGTGTTCTAAATGGTTCAGGGCCCTAGAGCTCCAAGGTGCATGCCTTCCTGGTTGGGTAAATAGTACCATATTAGAAATTCTTTTCCTGATTTGTTAGCTTAATTTCAGAGACATAATTAGTTTTTTTTAACTAAATCAATTTCAAATACCTTGTTTTTCACAATGAAAAATAATTCTTAACTTTCCACAAACTTGGAGCTATCTGTTCTCTAATCTGTAATCTTAGTTATTGCTTCTTTCTATATGTGAGTATTGTGATTGTCCGTTAGCATTTGATCCAAAATCATTGTTTGCTCTTTCAAAAGCAAAATCTGTCAAAGGATTACCATGTTGCCTTTCAAAAAACATAGGATTTCTGCTTTGCTGTTCTATAGTAGGGAGACCAACGTCAATAATCTTTTACTTTGTATTTTTAAAATTTACTTTGAACACTTTCACCATAATAAATAATAACTATTTGGAGACATAAATATGCTTAATCTGAAACATTATACAAAATATACATATATTAAAACATACTGACACTACTAAAATATGTATAGTTCTGTGTTTTTACATATTAGTAATGTAAACGTAAACTTTTTCTTTGCATGCTAAAAATCTCACTTAGGTAAATATAAACAAATCTATGTGCATATACATTGACATACTTTTACATATACACACATATATGCAAGCACACTCACACATTTGTGTACACATACACTGGTCTTTTTAAACATTAGTCGTGGAGGTTTTTATATTTATCCTACCACCTTTACAAGTAAAAGAATGAATATACTTTGAATATATTTTTGTTACTTCCTTATAGCACTGACTTATAGCATCCTAAATATCTCGTGATATTTAGGATGAAGGCAGGGATGTGCCTTTGTGATGGAGAATTGATTATGTTACAATATTCCATCCCAAAGCATGAACCACACCACTAACAGCTGACTTAAAGGTATAAGTATTTATAGCAGAATTTTACTTTATCATGAATTCTTAAATAATTTTCTTTAGAAATATCAAGCAAGTAAGGAAACAAACAAATCAACATCTTAAGAAGAAGAAATTAGATTTCTTCTAAATTCTGAAAAAAATCAAGATGGCAAGCGAGACCATATATAATAAATTGTCCCCAAGACATTTTCCTTTTAAACCTGACAGAGATAATCAAGGACCTCTACTTCGGCAGGGAGCACTTCCAACTATTGGCTTGTCTGAAAGAGCCAAAGCTTAGGAATAAGTGAAGGGATGATCTATGAGGTGAAAGATAAAGTTTGATCATGAAAAGGATTTACATGTTGTTACATGCCTTTCACGATATTAAACTTGTTAGAAATGTGGACTCATGCACTGAGTCACATAATTAACACATGTCCATGATGCCACTTCTATTCTATGTATATTCTTCTACATTAACTACTGGTGAAAGGCACTAAGCAGGTATTGTCAAGTAAAGAATTTGTAATAGACAGTGTCTCCATTAGCTTTGAATGTTAGACGAAAGTCATCTGCAAAGTTATTTCTGTATCTTCCCTTTTCTTGTGGATCATATTTGACTATAGACTCCTCATGTATTGCACTAAAGAGCTTCTCCAACTGCTTTGAAGTTAAAATAACAGTATTGTGCCAGCTCTCTAAACTCAGAAAAGGTTTGCATTCTAAAACCTATATATCCATTAAAAGATGGGGTGTGCCTGGCAAACACAGAAGTGGATGCTCACAGTCAGCTATTGGATGGAACACAGGGCCCCCAATAGAGGAACTAGAGAAAGTACCCAAGGAGCTGAAGGGGTCTGCAACCCTATAGGTGGAACAACAATATGAACTAACCAGTACCCCCAGAGCTGTGTCTCTAGCTGCATATGTAGCAGAAGATGGCCTAGTCAGCCATCATTGGGAAGAGAGGCCCCTTGGTCTTGCAAACTTTATATGCCCCAGTACAGGGGAACACCAGGGCCAAGAAGGTGGAAGTGGGTGGGTAGGGGAAGCAGGGCGGGGGGGGAGGGTATAGGGGACTTTGGGGATAGCATTTGAAATGTAAATGAAGTAAATACCTAATAAAAATTGAAAAAAAGGTTGGGGTGAGAAAATATGAATCTATAGTTAATTTAATGGTACAATCATCATTCATATTTTCACAATGAGACTATAAGTTGGTGCTTCTGTAAATGGGAAGATGGCAGGCTAACATTTATGAAAGATAAAACAAACAACAAAAGGTTGACCAGTTGGCACTGGATAAGTGATATGGGCACTTTTCCCTGGTGAAGACTTATTTCTCCTGCTTTCAACATTCCTTGGTTTCCTGTATCTACTTGTCTAGGATTACTGACTCATGAAATTCCCCCCACGCCTGTCATGTCAGCACGTGTGTCAATGTCATTATTGGGCAGGTCTTAGTTAGGCAGTCATGTTATTGAGACTTCATGAGTGTAGCTTCCCTAATTCTTCTTCTAGGAGATACAATATTATAGCAGACTTTCTATTCCTCTGATTCTTACTTTTTTTCTGCCCCCTTTTCTGTGTATTGCTCTCTGTGCCTTAGGTATGAGACTTGCACACATAACATTATAGGGAATAAGTAATTCGGTATTTGTTTAACAGTGGTATAAAAATAGGGGCCAGGGGCAATGAATTTGAGAGGGATTGGAGGGATAATAATATTTATTTTCTAAAATAAAATATACACAAAAGATCACATTTCCTTTAATACAAAATTCTACCTCTATGAATTTACTTTTTAATGATATATTTAATAGAAAAATAATAAAAGAATTAGTGTGTAGAGTGTCCTACACAGATGGTGTATGTAATAGAAAGTCTGTCATAGTCAATTGAAGACTGTGAACTTATGCAGACTCAAGCCAAGTCCATACTTCTGTTTCATGATACTGAAAGTGCTATCATGCAGTCATGTTCATACCATTGATATTTTGTCGAGTAAAAAAAATCAAGCCATATAATAATATGCACTTTAATTAAAAATTAGCCTGTAAGCATAGAAAGCAATTTGAAATGTATTCACCAAGATATTACAGTGGTGGTTTCTGTATGGTGAGACTACAGGTAATTCTAATTTCTTCCAAAAAGTTTGCTTTGTACATAGCAATATATGTTACTACAATAATAATAACAACACTATTAAGTGTCTCTTAATATACTGCACAGGCATGCAAATACATTAATTAGCTTTCAAGTTATATAGAGAGAATTAATGTTTAGCAAGGAGAATTAACTGATCTTTATATTTGTCAGACTTTCTTATGAAACAGTATATGTAGAAAGCAGCGTTAGGTTGGTAAAGCCTTTGTTTTTAAACAGCATGCTCTTGCCTACAGTAGGATTTATAATGTTATTGATATTCTCAGTGTGCGTGTACTAATGTTAAGCTTAGAGAATTAGAAACATTGCCAGTAAAGTACAGTGAAGTTTTTAGAATGTTTATAACTATACCTGGGGAGCATTGTCCTGGCGGCATCCACCTCTGCCGTGTGTCGCGGGAATAGCAGGGCCTGCTGCTCACCATCTTGATAGAGGAGCATCAATTGAGAATGTACAGCATCTTTGTTTTGGTCACCACAAACAATTTGCTACCCTCAAAAATGTATCTTCAAAATATGGTCTTTATCTCAAAATGCTCCTTTCAAAACACAAATAAATAGGAGGGCACCATGCACTCTCAGTAAAGTGGTCTGCCTTCTGTATCGCAGGAGACGTTGATAACATGATGAAGTGCCAGCCTACTGCTTGGCAAGAACAAAACACCAAACCCAGCAGGAAGCCTGCAGGGAAGAGAGCTTTGGTTTTAACTGCCAGTTTTCAAGCCAGTGTTTCTTATAGCTCCCACAATGGGTCTGATATTTAGGCAAATGCTGGTGGCTTTATTCATTTTATTCTGCTTGGAAGACCATTTATTTAATCTATGAACAGTTAAATTATATTACTTTTTATTAGAAAATTGTGCTTTCTGTTCTTTATTTACTGAAAGAAATAACTTTTTATTTTTCAGAGCTTCCATATGGCTGGGAAAAAATCGATGATCCTATATATGGCACTTACTATGTTGAGTAAGTCTCTAAGCGTGATATTCACCTGTTACTAATACGTTGTGAAATTGTGTTAGCATTGTATTTATTGAGCATGTGTGGCTAACGGCCCCTTTAATTCTCTTTCATCTGATTCTGAAATGTCCACGAGGGACTCCTCCAGCATGGCTAGTGCTTCTTGATTCTGCAGCTGGCTGATGTGCTGTTCCTTCTCTTGGATTCATGATTCTGAAACACTAATTGGAAAGTGTGATCCACCCGGTCCTCTGAATGAATGATAATTAAAGATGCTTAAGTGAATGCCTTTCATTTTGAAATCAAAATGTTGGGAGCTGGATGCTTGTGCAGAAAAAGATGTTTTATTATTCCAGACCTCAAATTCAATTAACTGGATCAGTCATGCCTTCCACTAAAGCATAAGATAAAGTTTTGATGCTTTCTCCTTTGTGGAGGAACACAATATAGCTGCAGTGTTCTTTCTACACACTGGACTTTTGTGTTATCCATTGGTAGCTGCACTACATTAATACATCTGATCAAAGTACAGATTATCTAGATCTATACATTGTTTAATTCAGACTAAAGATCTACTAATGATTAACTTATTATACACATATTTTTTCCTTATGGAAAAGAATGGTATTCAAAATTTTCTAAAATTATGTAATTTACTGTCTAGAACACTCATTCTCTTCTGGCAGAGAATGTCTGCCTTTCTGCCATGTGATGCTGCTAACATTATTAGGGTGAGTCACAAAGCCAACCTTATTTATACTTAAATACTTTCCAAGAAATGCAGGGATTGCAAAGCCAACGACTCTCGCACTGTCTGCCTAACCTGAGCTGGTTTTTCCTCATCATAATCGCAATGGTCAAGGGTTATTATATATTAATAGGTTTTTGCTAGCATGCTGTGCAATAGTATTTAAGCAGTCCCTGGCCTTTCTTAGATGCCCAGCCTATCTTTTTGTTGCAGAGGTTCAGATGAGCTGGACCTGTGAGCCGCACTGCCCAGCCTCTCCTGCTTCAGCACTTGTCTCAATTACTTTGACACACATTGCCCCTGTTCTCATCTGAAGAAGCCCCAAGTTTGTCTCCCCAGTTCAGCCTTCCATATTTACAGTCAAGGTGAATTCAGCTCATTTACTGTGAGCAATCTTCTAACATTATGTTTATTCTCTAATGTGTGGACCCTCAATAGATACAAAAAGGAAAATAACTGCATAGGGTTATGCCCAGTTGCAAAGAAGAGAGACAGCTGAAAGGGAGAGGGGGAATATTTGTAAATATTTACAAGGAATCTCATTGTAAATACTTAATGGGTCCTATTAAACTAATTATCAATGAAAATACATGTTTTAATAGTACTAAAACTTTATCCTTAATAAGTCTAAAAGTAAGTTTACTAGGTCCTAGCTTGGATGATTGTTCATATTGGTTTGCCATACCCAAAATCAAACCCACCTGGGAGGGCACTCTACCAATGAGACCCATACCCAACCCTCCTAAATTGCCTTAATGCACTTAATCAGATTGCAGTATGCCTCAACATGTGGCATCTGAAATCCAAAGTGCTTCCACAGAATGACACAGGCCTAGCATGTGTGACATGCCATAGCTCTGTCTAATACATTGACCTGTGGAATCCAATCAACAAAACCTCCCCTCAGTCCCAGTGTTGGAAAATCCATGAAGATCCAGGTAAGGAATACTTGGGAATCCACACAGCCTCATCTTTTCTAGTGTACTGACAACCACAGGCATCTTACATGTGGGAGGGACTTGAAGCCTAAGTGATATTTACAAAAGCAAGGAAGTCCACCAGATCCAGTGTGCAAGTCCTAATTTGCTTACCCCTACCCTCTTCTAATTCTTCCGATTATCACTTCTTATATGTCCTCATGTCCTTTGAAACTAATTTCCAGTGTTCAATCATGTTTGTCCATTTAGGTCAGAAAACAGTGGGTCAAAGTAGCTTAACGTCCCTCCAGTTGATCAAGCTCTGCTATTTGCCATGGCCTTGTGATTACAGGGACCATTATTAGTTACTGGATGTGTGACTCTGTCAGGCCAAGCAGAAAATTGAAACACATAAGCATGTGATCCAAACATACAGATAGCATTAAGTAGAACATTATCCAAATATTTCTCAGAACAAGATTTTCAGAAAAGCTCACCAGTATATTTTAAATACCTCAAGTTAGTATGTATGTATGTATGTATGTATGTATGTATGTGTGTGTGTATGTGTGTATATGTATGTATATGTGTGTATATGTGTGTATGTGTGTATGTATATGTACATGTATGTGTGCATGTATGTATGTAGTGTGTATGTATGTAGTATGTATGTATGTGTGTGTGTGTATGTACATGTGTGTATGTGCATGTACTCATGTTACCTGAAGTAAGAAATGTCTCCCAACACAATAAAGAGAATCTGTGATATATTTTCTTTGGAATATGTCTTTTTACATGAGTTTTTAACCTGTGTATTATCCCTACTATGCCACCATTGGCACAGATGTATATTGACTCTGAAACTCACCAAGCAGATATACAAGCAGAGGTCATGTGGAGCTTGGAATCCATATACTGTAATTGTTTGGGGTTAGGGGGAGCCATCTACTTTTTTGTATTATTTTATACAGAAAAGCAATAGATTTCTAGTCTAAGTTAAGTTATCACATTTTCTAGAGTAGATATTTTAAAAAAGTACAAAATACCATTTTGAGACTCTGCCCAGTGATACAGTACTTTCTTGGTGCATTCAAGGTTCTAGGTTCAGTCTATACCATCACATGCACACATGAGTGCACATGCACATGCACACAAATACACAATCCTTATGTTAACATTTCATTCATAATTATAGTGATTGTATTAATATAGCATTTTAAGGAATCATACTTAAAATTGTTCAGATTTAGTTAATATTGTTACCAAATGGTAAGCCCTGAAGATGTATGTACAAGTAACATTCTATAGACTGAGCAGGTTATATTTAGGAATATACATACACACATGCAAAAATAATAAGTGAAGTAAGAGGCCATGAATTTGAAGGAAAGTGGGGTGGGGCATATGGGAGGGGGTGTAGGAGGAAAGGGAAGACAGAAATGTAATTAAATTATAATATAAAAAATAAAATTGAGAAAAACAAGGTTATATTTATAGATCTTTGTAAATCTATGCCCAAGAAAATATTGGTTCTCTGATGCTGTTAATGATGGCAGTGAGCGCTGAATTCTTTGTAGACTTCTCACTTTTGGTGATTATTCATATATCCATTTATGCAATTACAGGTCCTGGTTACACAATAATGAAAAGCACATGCCTTGTCCAGTTGTTTAAGAGAAAAGTACAACCTGCTTTCCTAGACACAGACACGTGGCCACGTAGTAGTCAGCCACTCTTCATTTAGCCAATAAAGCAGCATAGAAGCTGCAGAGCAGACTCCGCCCTCAGCCACGAACTGCAGGTTGAAACCAGTGCTGAGCTTCATTTCCTGCCAATGGCAAGATAGGAACTCCAGCAACCAATAGCTAAGGCAGTTTACAGCAGCTAAGCTGCGACAAAGCCTTGACTATATAGGTTTTGACCACTATAACTTATCCAGTATGTTATATTTTTTGTGCCATGTACATTAATTTTAAATATTACAGGTATAATATATCCAAGAGTTCAGAGGATAATATATCCTCCTTATCATCATTATCATCCCATCAAAATAGTTACCATGTGTTCCATGCACAGAGTGGGTTGCTCAAAATTCTCTACCACATTCTCCACAGTGATGACAAAGCAAATAAACTTCAGTTTACACTTGGGGAAACCCATGCCAAAGAGGCTGACCATATACTGAACACAGGCAGTTTGGCTGTAGAGCCCAGACTCCAAATTCTTGCTAATAAACCTCTCATAAATTTCGCAAGTACAACCTATAATGTTCCAAACAAGCCTTTTAGCCTCAACATTAGGAACAATGAGGACTCTGTCAAGAACGTGATGACTTCCCTCTAGATCAAGAACAATTCCACAGCAAGAAATGAGCTCCTAACACAAGCACTAAGGAACCATTGGGTCCATGCCTGCTTCTATGAAGAGGGTCCCTGGGCATCATGGCAATCAAAACCCAAAAACAAAAAATAAAGCCCCTCCATTGTAGGGTCTAGTCATGGAACTTGGAGACACTGTTTTGCAGCATGTAGGGCTGTATTTTAAGTACAGGGGCCTACAAAATATCTTTCATGTCATCTGCAAATCAGGCAGCTGGACTGAACTCGATTCTAAATACCAGCCAAAAGAAGTAAGGCCAGTTCTGATAGACGTGGAATCTATGCTAGCACTGCACTTAGCAATGTTTTAAAAAGTCCTGGAGATGCTAACTAGAAATGTAGCTGTCATCGTTCAAAAAGAATGGGAAAAATTAATGCAAAAAGTGCAAACTGTAGCGCTGAACAGCTGTGACTTTTGTACAGACGTGGATTTCTCTCCTCCTTTGTGAAATTATGTCTGCTGGCTACATTCTGGTTTTAATGACAGTTACACAATTTGCTTAAGTAGCTCATGCAGAAGACAGTTTCCTGCGATGGCTTTTCTGCAAGCTACCTCCTCTGGCACAGGAAGAGAAGCCAGCTATAGAATGGCATTGAAAATCGTAGTGGGGACTGACAGATGTGATTCTCATGCAAGGCTTTAAAATGTCCTCATGTGATGTCACACATCTGCCACTATCAAACATTACTTGTGTGCAATTCCCGAAAGTGCTGCCTGATATCAACATAACATTGAGTGTTAAGGGACAATTGTCCACTGCCTGGCTCATGTTGAACTTTACTCTGATGTATAAAGTTGGAGCGTAGCTGAAGAGTGTTGGATCAAAAACTTACACCACATGATTGCTGTTCTACTGAATCATTTTCTAAATTTTCCAAGGCGGGGGGGGGGGAGAAGGAAGGCTCCTAGCTTTTCTTTTTCTTTTGTCTTTTGTCTTTTTTTAACATTTTTTAAAAATTAATTATATGTAAGTACTCTGTAGCTGTCTTCAGACACTCCAGAAGAGGGCATCAGATCTCTTTACAGATGGTTGTGAGCCACCATGTGGTTGCTGAGATTTGAACTCAGGACCTTCGGAAGAGCAGTCGGTGCTCTTACCCACTGAGCCATCTCACCAGCCCCCCTAGCTTTTCTTTAAAGCACAAGTTTAAAACATGCACATTTAGAAATAACAAATACGCTTAAAATCTTGCTTTCTATTACCAAAAGGTAGTTTCAGTTTTGCTCTCTTCTTAAACATCCAGAATATATTTGATGTTTTTAAATACCTGTTCAACAAGCAAGTGTTTTCTCCAACTTAATGTAAGTGGAGATGCTGAACAGAAGAGAAGCTGATAAAAGGATCCAGGATCTTGGGTGACTTTTGTATTTTGTGAACAGTTGGGGGTCTCTCGATTATGGTTTTTCAGCCACATGTATGTGCTCCTCAGCTGCTTGGCATGCAAGTCCTACAGCTTGCTGGATTGTGGCTAGGTAGATTGTAGCAGATAAGGAAAAGGATGAAGAGAGAAAATAGAGAAAGTAGTGGGAGGGGAAAGTGTTCATTGTGCATACAGTATGTATTCCATTTCATAGGTCAAGAAAAGCACAGAAACCTTTACAAGGATAAAATACTCAGACATCTGAAGCTAGGCATTTCATTCCACTGTTAGTATATAGCACAAGTTTATCATAGGTATCCAAAAATGCTATTTTTATCTTACATTTACTAATAACACATATGTAGTGTGTGGTATGGTATGTTGTGGGGTGTGTGTGTGTGTGTGTGTGTGTGTGTGTTATTTTGGTAATTCTTGGCTTTCCAGTCATTTCTTCAGTACAATATACCCTACAAAGTCAACAGTTTTATGGAAATTTTATTTGTCAAGAAACATGTAATTTATTATCTTGGCCAGAAATGCACCACACTGAATAACAATAGCATGTCTTTAGCATCATTGATAATTCTATAAGCCAGGTATTGATGAGGAAGGATTGCAATAGGGCAGTGCTTCTGTGACTACTGAGGAGGTTCCAGGGTCATATACAAGCAGATTATAATGCATGATTGCCTAGCATTCATGTCATCTTAAGTAGCTGGGAATTTGTGTTAGTAACTCTAGAAATCACCGTTATAAGGCACCAGCTTAACATTCAGCATGCGTTCACATTAATTATCCAGATGCCAATCATCACATTTGTTAATGAGGAACCAAGTCTCTAAGTCCTCCAAGGGTGTATGGCCAGGAAGGCTGAGCTACGCCAGACAGAGCAAAATGGGCCCCGAGGAAGCACGTGCTTTAGATGCAGTCCAGGTTTTATTACTTTACGAAGTATTTATTAAATGACCCTGAAGCAAAACACTTTGGAGTTAAGCAAAAGGCACCAGAATAGAAATGACTGCATATACTTTATATAGGCATATATGTGAACACATATACTTTATATAGGCACATATGTGAACGCTAACGCGTCTGTATTCAAGGGGCGTGCACACATTCTATACAATCAGCTTCTTTCCTTCTACAGTAACTTTATCTTTCTGCTCTCCCTGATTGAGCCGTAGAGATGTCAGAGTTTTGTGCGTCAGTTTGCTCCACCTGAGGAAAACAAGGATTCATGCTTTCTGAGAGAGCTGAGTCCATATTAACTCAGTGAAGTATATGCATGCTATTTTTTCCACAAATAACTTCCATAATTTTAGTAGATATCAAGACAATAACAAAAGAAAAGGAAATATTACCACACCACACTCTGGCATCAGTTTTTCTTTGAGGATTATTTCATTTAAGGGGTTTTTATTTGAGAATTTTATACACACAACTATTTCCATCCTTTCCACACTGCCCTTCCCCTCCAGTTCCTCCTGTGTCCTTTCACTCCATCTCAAGTTCATGATGTCTTCTCTTTTAATTATTATTGTTACATATATGTATATATAACAATACATAATACCTAGTTATTGTATAAAGCACATGATATTGTATTGATACATAACAATACTTACTAAGTCTATTTACTATTGCTCATATGTACATTCATTTAAGTCTCACCATTTAGGATTAGATAACCTCTCAGGGAGATCATCCCTGGAGAACTTTCCCTGTTAGCAGCCATTAACAGCTGTAGCTCTTTATCCAGGTGTGGGACCTTGTGACAATGTCCTCATCGGTGCTGGCATCATTATGTAGGGCTTATTTAGGCAGCCATGTTGTTGTACTGTATGGTTGCAGCTTCCCTCTCAAGTCTAGAAGACAGTACCTGTCAGCAATGCAATATTGCTGACCTGTCTTCTGTGATTTTTCCCTGAGCTTCTTGTTTGAGAATTGTGTCAAGTTAGATCATTTGGGGTTGAGCACCATATAGTCAAAGATAAGAATGCATAGACACGTTGTCTTTAATCATTTTTTAATGAATTTAAATGAAGCCCTTATTCAGGTATTTTTAAAGAAGGCAAATACAGGCAAATATGCTAATAGTGGCACTGTGGCCCTGGGTGGCAAGAGGGCAGGGGAAACTCCCTGCAGAAGCAGCTGTCTGAAGTACACAGACCTTGAGTCCTCATCAGACCAGGAAAAGAGGGCAAAAACACCACAGATAGAGACAACACATGGTGTTGCATTCAGCAGGCCTCCTCCTAATATATTTTTTCCAGAAGACCATGAAGAATATGACAGTGACCTTGTGAATGAAGATAGGGAGGACAGTCAAGATCCAGGAACTGTTCATGGGAGTCACAGACAACTTTTCTAGCTGGATGCGAGATGGGTGGGGAGTGGTATTTCTGCAAAGAGGGCTTAAAGGCCTATAGGTCATGCCATCCTTCCTACATAAGGAGGAACCCATGTTCCAGATAGCTGAGCGCTAAAGTACTGCAGAGAACGAAGCTGGCTCTTACTGTGGACCATTCTGTTTGCTTCTTGCCAATGCAATGTAATGCATAGGTCATAATTTGTGAAACAGATCTTCTACCTTACATACTTTCTCTGCAGATTAAGGGAATTTTCTGCATTTTGTGCATGAGCTAGAGATTATCTCTTGGGAACAGTCTGTCATGACAGACTTCAGAGTCATTTCTAGATGTAAGAAACAGTTCTAAAGTTAACACATGAAGTAAAAGTTGCATAGATTCAAAATTATCCTGAAGTTACCCAGGACTGGGTAGTGTGAGAGATTTGCATGCTAAAAGAACACCATTGTGCTGGAAAAGAATACTTTCTGGAATTTAAGTAGTTTTCGGGCATTTGGTACTTTTGGTTTTTCATTGCTATGGAAGAGATTATCTTTAGCTTAAAGGGATGTCAATATTATCAGAGGTCTGCCACAATCTGGACAGAATGAGGCATCAGGAGTTGATGCTGTTTCTAAGACTCTCTATAGTTGAATAAAGCATGTGATATCTGCCCAGCAAAACAGACTGTAAATCCCCCTACCCTGAATGGAAACTATACATCATCTCATAGTTAGTTGAGAGAATTCTTTTCAGAATCCTTTCTGTGTGTCATGGAGCATGATGTTTGTAATACTTTACATCCTACGTATGCCTGATTTCTGATAAACAGGCTGGCACGAAGTCTCTCGTAAGCTCCTGGCACGGGTCTATTAATGAATGGTTTCAATTGGCTAATTGCTTAGGTCTCCTGAAGTTCAAGGACTATGCATTGCACCATGTGTTAGCATGGACAAACTTGGCCATTTTCCTGTGTTAAAACTCATTGATTTCTCTTTATAGCTGCACACTGAAGCACACTTAAAATTTTTTAAGTATTTCCATTCAAGTTCTACTTGTGTTTGACTATATGGCAACATATATCACCATTATTTCATATTCATAATTATAATGATAGCAAGTGTTATGGAAAGAACACTTCCATAAATGGCAAACTGTTACAATAACTATGTACTTGATATACAGAGTCAAAAGACTGGTATTAAGTTGTCATTTAAAAGGAAGAAAGATAAAAGATACATTTATAGACAAAATTCATGGTAAGAACAATATGTTTAATGTTTATTTTATTATATGTATAAATGTTTTGCCTGCAAGTATGGTTTGTATACACATTCATGCAAAACCCAGGAATTCCACAAGGATACAGATCCCCTAGAACTGGGATTACAGACCATTGTGAGGTGCTGTTCGGATGCTGGGAACCTAGTCCCTCTTCAAGAGGACTTAGTGTTCTTAAGTGCTGAAGCCACTCTCCAGACACAAGAATAATATTCTTACACATTGTCAGAGCTGACTGTACTAAAGGGGGAAATATCTTCCAATTTTTAAGAATAACAGCAACATTGTTAAACACAAGTTTTTACTACAGACTAACATATCTTCATCTTTAACTAGTTGAAGGATTGAGCTCTTGGTGTCATAAAAATGGGAGGGGGTGAATCCTCCTATCTTCTTTATCAAATTTTATGTTTAATTTCAACCAAAGGAAAATGACTTCTAAGAACTTTCAAGAACACAATTGTGCTTTGGGGCTGAGGCTACGTATCCTACAGCAAATGAAACACCCTTTGCTGGGATACACATGTAGATTAGTGATTTTACCTAGACTTAATCTAGAAGAAACTTATCAGCCAGCCTTATAGTCCCAACTGCTCAGAAGGCTGAGGCAGAAGGGTGATAAGTTTGAAGGCATCTCTGGTCTGCAGAGTGAGTTTCAGGCCAGCCTGAAAAATTTAGTGAGACTCCCATCTCATAATAAAAAGTAAGAAGAGAGGGCTGGGCTCAGTAGTAAGGAATTTACCTAAAATCTGTGAAATCCTGCATTTATTATCCACTACCACAAAAAGCAAAAAAAATAAACTCATAATTTTTGTTTTCAAACACTTAAGTCTCACCTGTTGAGCTAATTATGATAATGTAAAATAACTTAGTTCAACTGGTCATTCAACAGTAATTTGTAGAGGTTGACAAAGTTCCCTGCATCGTTTCTACCTAACTTTTACAGCGAACATATTTTGAGATCGATAAGATGATAGGAGAGACTTCTTGTTTTCTGTAGCATTGCCAGGAATTTAGTTTGGTACATTGACTTCACATGTAATCTCCAAGAAGGTCCTCCTCACTTAACATTAGTGAACCTTGAGTGATAGCTAAACAGATGATGATGATGATGATGATGATGACATATAGGCTAGCATAGCCTTCATTTTCTTCAGTTTGTGATTCCCCCAACTTGTGCTTTCGAAGTACTAGAATTACAAGCATACGTCCCTGTGCCCTGCTAGCAGTTACCTTTCTGAAGCATTTGGCATGCATTAGGAATTCTACAAAACTCATTTAACTGTCATCATAATGCCTTATGACACATGCTATTATTTCTATTTTACAGAGAAACTAAAATATAAAGAAATCGAGTCATCAAGCTAGCTGTTGACAGAACTGCAGTTTGAGGCAGGGCTTAAGAAACTTTACTGTCTGTATTTCACTCTCGACTCCCAGACCCTAATAATCCAAATATAACATGAGCTAAAATTTGCACACTGCTTTTCCTTTAAACATGTTCATGGGTTTTTTTTTTTTCCTAATTTCCTCCCCCCCCCAAAAAAATGGCCCTGTTATTTGAGGAGGATATATGCAGATGAGACACTTTGAGTTGGGGAGCATGAGGACCTTCTCAAAAAGTGCATCACTCCCTGCACATGTCTGCACAGCATACCCTTCAAATGAAGCTGTAGCCCCTATTCTGGTTTGCTCTCAGGAATGATAAAATTGAGGCCTTAGGAGGTAAGGGCTGTCCCACTGTCACTTGCAGCCATGTTTAAACTACAGCCCTCTCACCAAGCTTGACAACACAAAACTTGATCCTTAGAATCCACATGGTGGAAGGAGACAGCCACTCTGACTGTCGTCAGGGTTCTACATGTATGTTGTGGCATCAGTGCCCAACCCCCACAAAGGAAATAAACAAATGTAAAACAAGAGAAGGAATTTTTCAAAATGAGAACATGACAACTCGACCTCCTCAGAGGCTTCAGACGTAAAGCAGAGACATCCATGAGATAAAGACACTGCCGAGACACTGCCGAGTGTCCCTCTTCTCTGTCACTCTGCGTTGCTCAGAGTCTGTTAGTGGGTGCAGCATATGTGGAGTGAGAGGCCACCATATAAATGTGGTCAACATTAGAGTGATCTCAAACACCTCCATACTGGGTGACATCTCCACTGCTTTGTGTACTGAAAGTGAGAAAGACTCACTGCCTGCAGCTCCCGAGAGTGCCCTTGGTGATGTCTGGGATGAGCATCATGTGTTTCCCCTTGTCGATGTCTGGGATGAGCATCACGTGTTTGCATTTTTGTTGAGCATCCTCATCTTCCTCCACAAGCACCTTTGGTCTTGTTCATCGATTGTAACTCAAAGACATAGTCCATATTCAACTCGCAAGATCAATAAGGACAAAGAGTTGGTGCCACACCAACCTTGAAGAAACTGAAAGAAGAGAAAGTTGTGGTTTGAGCTCCTGGCTCATCTTGTTGTCATTTTACTTCTGATTTTTTCAATGCATAAAACATGCACACGTGCCCATATTTCCACTGAAGCACAGTCACTCGCTGTTTCTATGTGGATAACTCCTGAGTTGTCAAGGTATTATTAAATATATTGAAATAATATTCTGTGATTTCACACTCGTGTTTTCAGAATATCTGCAGATAATTTAGAGTGTAATTGAAATTTCTAGTTTCATATTAAAAACAGAAATGTCACTCACCTTGCAGAAGTATTAGCAGATATATTCTGCATGCATGACTGAAAATTTTGCTTGAAAAACTAATATACAGTTGTTTTGGAACCATGTGAATCAACATTCTTGAATTTTGGCACTATGCAGAACTGGGCTAATTTCCTATATCAACTGGAGATATGCCAAAAAAAATTTACCCATTTTGAGGCAAAGGTAAACTCATGACATTGAGCCCAGGGAGCCGAGTGTCTGGCGTGATGACTAGACCAGTTGAATATTAGCCCCTCTCTTTCTCTCTTTATTTTCTCATTTCAGCCATTTGAGGCATCTATGAACCATGTTTAAATCTGAGCAGGAATGGAGTAGCTTGAAAAGTGTGGGGATTGGGGGTTTACCCCCTCTGAACCCATCTCATCTTTCTAAGAGCTTCAGGATGGAAATCCCAAGAGTAGCCCAGTGCAGGGGCACATATTTGTAGTTTGAAAATGAACAAGCACATTATTTGGGAGCACATCCCCCATAACACTTATGGGAAACCATCCTCAGTCTATAATGCTTTAATCTCCCTGGTGATGCACGTGCACATGTTAATTATCTAAACTCTGCAGTGACACCTGGCCCCAGTCAGCAGTCGGTTTAAGCCACCAGTGATCCAGCTACCATCATCATCTTCTGGTTTTGATGCTGCTGAACCTTCATTCTTCCTATTCATTTTTATTGTTCATCCTACCCCCATTTTCTCAGTATCTTTACCTTTTGGAGTGACACCTTCCTGCTTACACCTAGACCTTGTGGTCACGTATTAGTGTTAAAACGACTGAATTACTCTGCATAGATTCAAGGTATCCAGGATACAGCATAAGGATAAAGAACTTATCCAGGATAAGTTCTCCTTAAAACTCATCCAAAGTATTTTTTTTATTTTGTTTATAGTTCCTTCAGATTTCTCCCTGGTCTTTATAGTTATAAAGACTCAGTAGTGAAGAAACGATTATATATGATGAATATAATATTGGACCTGAAAACCTGGCAAGTTTTGAGTTTTATATGGAACTGTAACTATCTTCATGCCCTTGACCTCCAGAATCAGTCATAGTTTTATCCACACCACAGTCTTGTGCATCTCCACCCACCAGCATCCCCTCCCTGGCTTCCACCTTCCTGGAAAATTCCAGATGTTGGTGATGTCGCCTTTATGATTTCCTAATATCCTGAGTCACCTTAGTAGCTATCCTTGGAGTCAGTCCCCAAAGTGTTCCTGTATTCATAGCTGTTGATGGTTATCTTTATAAATGGCTGTATATCTTTTAGAGTTCCATTTACTTAAGCTAACCTATTATCTTAAATTTAACAACTCAAAAAATTGACTGAGAAATTATAATCCATTTTAACATAAAGTATATTTCAGCCCACACTTTTTAAATTTTTTTTGTGGCCAGTGGACAGGTAACAAACTCAATTTATCTTACCCAAGATTTTTTTGTATTTTAAAACTAAGTGTCTCACATCTAGGGAAAGTCCTTATGTCCTAAATAAGCAATGGTTAGCCAGCACGTACATCTCTGCCGCGAGAAATCTGACCATTTAGTCAGCACGGGCAGGCATTGGTTTTGTTTCTAATGCATAAGATCTTGATATAATGCAGTCATTAGTTTCATTTTAGATAAATGAAACTTCATTCTGTCTCCAAGTTTTTAACATAACATTTCAAATATAGAAACAAAAGGTTTAAATCACCTTTAAAAATAATGTCCACCTCCTGCACTCAGCAGTAGCGTTTGGGTGTTTTATGAGAGTTAAAGTGCTGGGTAGGCAACAAGCTTAATGCATGCCTACTGGCTCTGATTTTTTTTAATTGAACATAGATTCTTCTCTCATCCTGACTACAGTTTTCCCTCCCTCCACCCCTCCCAGATTTCCTTCCCCAACCTTGCCTCCTCTCTGTTGAGAAAGCAGCCACACAGTACAAACAGGAGATGACAAGACAAGGCAAAAGCCCTCACACCAGAGCTGGACAAGCCAATGCAACAGGAGGACCAGAGTCTGAAGAGCTGGCAAAGGAGTCAAAGACACACCTGCTCTCAGTTAGGATTCCTACAAAACCACTGAGCTAACAGCTACCACACATGGTCAGAGGGCCTGGCACAGCCCCTGAGGGCCTGGCTGCGCACTTGCTGCTTCAGTGTCAGTGAGCACATATGAGCCCTGCCTACTTGATTCTGTGGGTCATGTTCTCTTGGCGTCCTCCCTTTTTCTCCCACTGACAGTGTCCTTTGCCTTTCCCAAGTATTTCAATTTCATTTTTATGTTTTATTTATTTTCTAGATAGGGTTTCTCTGTGTAGTCCTGGCTGTCCTGGAACTCACTCTGTAGACCAGGCTGGCCTTGAACTCAGAAATCCGCCAGCCTCTGCCTCCCGAGTGCCAGGATTAAAGGCATGTGCCACCACTACCCAGCGTGTTTCAATTTCATGAGGTCTTAATTAATTATCAGTCTTACTGCTTATGCTGTTGGTGCTTTGTTCAGAAAGTTGTCTCCTATATCAATGCTTCCAAAGCCATCCCCACGTTCTCTTCCATCAGGTTCCGTTTATCTGGTTTTATGTTGAGATATTCTGTCTACTTTGATTGGGATTTGTGCAGGGTGATAGATTTAGATCTATTTGCATTCTTCTACATATCCAGTTATGCCAGCACCATTTCTTGAAAAATGTTATCTTTTTTCCACTGTGTCTTTCAGGATTCTTTATCAGAAATAAGATGTCCATAGTTGTGTGGGTTTATAGTTGGGCCTTCAGTTCAATTCCATTGATCACCACATCTGTTTTATGCCAATACCATACAGTTTTTTATTACTATAGCTCTGTGGTACATCTTGAAATCAGGGGTGATAATACCTCCAGCAGTTTCTTTTTATTGATCAGGATTCTTTAAGCTAGCCCATGTTTGTTGTTTTTCAATATAAAGTTGAGTATTGTCCTTTCTAGGTCTTTAAAGAAGTATGTTGGAATTTTGATGGAGGTTGCATTGAATCTATAGAATATTCTTGGTAGGATAGCTATTTTTACTATGTTAATCCTACAGATCCATGAGCAAGGGAGATCTTTTCACCTTCTGATATCTTCTGTAATTTCACTCTTCAAAGACTTGAAGCTTTTGCACTATAATTCTTTCACTTGCTTGGTTAGAGTTACCCCAAAGTATTTTATAGTGTATGTGGCTGTTATGAAAGATATTGCTTCTTTTATTTCATTCTCATCCCATTTGTCATTTGTTGTATAGGTGAGATACTAATATTTTTGAGTTAATCTTATATCCAGCCATTTTGCTGAAAGTGTATATCAGCTACAGGAGTTCCCTGGTAGAATTTTATGGTCATTTACTTTATCATCTGAAAATAATGTTACTTTAACTTCTTCCTTTGCATTTTGTATCACTTTGATTTTCTTTAGTTATCTTATTGCTCTAGTTAAAACTGCACATACTATATTGCATAGGTACAGAAGAGTGGACAGCCTTGTCTTGTTCCTAATTTTATTAGAACTGCTTTAATTTTCTCACCATTAATTTGACATTCACTATAGACGTGCTGTAAACTGCCTTTATTACCTTTAAGTGTATTCTTTATATCCCTAATCTCTCCAGAACTTTTATCGTAAAAAAGTTGTTAGATTTTGTCAAAGGTCTTTTCTGCATCTCCTGAGATGCTCGTGTGTGTGTGTGTGTGTGTGTGTGTGTGTGTGTGTGTGTGTGTGTGTGTGTGTATTTCTTTTATTTGTTTGTAAGGTGGGAAAAAGTCTCCTTGATCATGGTGGATAATCTTTCTGATGTTCTTAGATTTAGTTTACACGTGTTTTTTAAATGTTTTATTTCCTCTGATGAAGTGATGAGATTACAGCTGCATCCAAGCTGTGTGAATACATGGTTTGGACTGAGCCCAGAGAATTTCATTCTGTTCTCACTATTCCTAGGCTTACGTCTAGAAACTCCTAGCTTCCATACAATCTAATCTTCCAAGGTGACTGATTCACTCTGGCTTTTCTCAGCTTCTGACTGAATTGCTTTACCTGGCCTCATACTAACTTTTGTAATATCTTCTAATATTCTGGCTCCTTCTCATTCTCTGGCTAGTTCTTCCTTTGCTGTGTCTGGCTTGTTCTTTCTGTAACCTCTGTACCACTTTCCTAGTAAATCAGCCCTACACACACACACATACACACACACACACAAACACACACACACAGACACAGACACACACACACACATACACACCACATCCCAAGACCCATTCCCCAGGTACAGGAGTAAATAATGAGTGGACATTTATAGAAATAAAATTATCACTTAAGTGTAGAATTGGGAAGAAATCCTACTAAAAGCAGTATTCAACTGTGAAAAAGTTCAAAGTAAAATAGACTAATTTTTCTATTCATCCAAAGGTCATATTTTAGAATAACTCACTTAAAACATTAAACTCTGATCTTGTATTAAATTTTAGCTTTTTAAAGCACTCTAACATATAAGTTTATTATATGTAAGCACTATTTCATAATTATTTTGTTTTCCTATTTTGAAACTCCTACCAGAGTACATCCCTGATTAATCGTTGTTCCTGCCCACAACCCCTGCCATAGTGTCTAGCAAAGAAATGTATAAAAATCAATATTTGATGAATCCTGCTATCTGGCATTTTGAAAGTATTTATATCTGGGAACGACTTTGCAGTGGTTTTTTTTTTTTTCATTTTTTAACATTTTATTAGAAATTTTCTTTATTTACATTTCAGTTGTTATCCCCTTTTCTGGTTTCCCCTTCAAAAACGCCCTAGCCCATCACACCCCTCCCCCTGTTCACCAAACAACACATTCCCACTTCTCTGTCCTAGCGTTCTCCTACACAGGGGCATTGAGCCTTCCTAGTACCTAGGCCTCTCCTCCCATCTAACATTTTAAAAGCTCTTATATTTGAAGGAAAATTAATTTTTAAAGTTTTGAGTTTTGAAATATTAATTTTTAAAGATTATGTTTTCAGTCAAAATAGTTTACCCAATAATCTAAGAATCTTAAAAACTAACATGGAGTCTCTAGTCTTCTTTTTTTTTTTTAGTTTTTTTTATTAGATGTTTTCTTCATTTACATTTCAAATGCTATCCCCTTTCTTAGTTTCCTCTCCAAGAATCCCCTATACCCTATCTCCCACAAGCTCCCCAACCCACCCACGCCCACTTCCTGGCCCTGGCATTCCCCTATACTGGAGCCTAGAATCTTCACAAGACCAAGGGCCTCTCCTCCCACTGATGGACAACTAGGCCATCCTCTGCTACATATACAGCTAGAGACATGAACTCTGGGGGTACTGGTTAGTTCATATTGTTGTTTCTCCTATAGGGCTGCAGGCCCCTTCAGCTCCTTGGGTACTTTCTCTAGACCCTGTATTCCATCCAATAGATGACTGGGAGCATCCACTTCTTTATTTGCCAAGCACTGGCATAGCCTCACAGGAGACAGCTATATCAGGGTCCTGTCAGCAAAATCTTGTTGGTATATGCAATATTGTCTGAGTTTAGTGGTTGTTTATGGGATGGATCCCTGGTTAGGGCAGTCTCTGGATGATCCTTCCTTCAGTCTCAGCTCCAAACTTTGTCTCTGTAACTCCTTCCATGGGTATTCTGTTCTCCTTTCTAAGAAAGAGTGAAGTATCCACACTTTGACCTTCCTTCTTCTTGAGTTTCATGAGTTTTGCAAATTGTATCTTGTGTATTCTACATTTCTGGGCTAATATCCACTTATCAGTGAGTGCATATCATGTGTGTTCCTTTGTGATTGGGTTACCTAATTCAGATCTGTATGTTAAGAACTTCAAGTCTCTGAAGAAAGAAATTGAAGAAGATCTCAGAAGATGGAAAGATCTCCCATGCTCATGAATGGGCAGGATTAATATAGTAAAAATGGCTATCTTGCCAAAAGCAATCTACAGATTCAATGCAATCCCCATCAAAATTCCAACTCAGTTCTTCACAGAGTTAGAAAGGGCAATGTGCAAATTCATCTGGAATAACAAAAAACCTAGGATAGCAAATACTATTCTCAATAATAAAAGAACCTCTGGTGGAATCACCATCCCTGACTACAGATCAATTGTGATAAGAACTGCGTGGTACTGGTACAGCAACAGACAGATAGATCAATGGAATAGAATTGAAGGCCCAGAAATGAACCCACACACCTATGATCACTTGATCTTTGACAAAGGAGGTAAAACTATCCAGTGGAAAAAAAGACAGCATTTTCAACAAATGGTGCTGGCTCAACTGGCGGCTATCATGTAGAAGAATGCAAATTGATCCATTCTTATCTCCTTGTACAAAGCTGAAGTCTAAGTGGATCAAGGAACTCCACATAAAACCAGAGACACTGAAACTTATAGAGGAGAAAGTGGGGAAGAGTCTCGAAGATATGGGCACAGGGGAAAAAGTCCTGAACAGAACACCAATGGCTTGTGCTGTAAGATCAAGAATCGACAAATGGGACCTCATAAAATTGCAAAGCTTCTGTAAGGCAAAGGACACTGTCAATAAGACAAAAAGGCCACCAACAGATTGGGAAAGGATCTTTACCAATCCTAAATCTGATAGGGGACTAATATCCAATATATTAAACAAAGAATTCTCAACTGAAGAATACTGAAGGGCTGAGAAATGCCTGAAAAAATGTTCAACATCCTTAATCATCAGGGAAATGCAAATCAAAACAACCCTGAGATTCCACCAGTCAGAATGGCTAAAATCAAAAATTCAGTTGACAGCAGATGCTGGCGAGGATGTGGAGAAAGAGGAATACTTCTCCATTGCTAGTTGGATTGTAAGCTGGTACAACAAATCTGGAAATCAGTCTGGTGGTTCCTCAGAAAACTGGACATAGTACTACTGGATGATCCAGCAATACCTCTCCTGGGCATATACCCAGAAGACGTTCCAACTTGTAATAAGGATACATGGTCCACTATGTTCATAGCAGCCTTATTTATAATAGCCAGAAGCTGGAAAGAACCCAGATGTCCCTCAACAGAGGAATGGATACAGAAAATGTGGTACATTTATACAATGGAGTACTACTCAGCTATTTAAAACAATGAATTTATGAAATTCTTAGGCAAATGGATGGATCTGGAGGTTTGATTATTTTTAACCCATGTAATATGCACAGAAATTATAATGGTTCTTATTATTTCAATGCCAGATTTACATATTAAAAATTCTGAAACACAAAGAATATAAATGATGTACATATGATCACATAGTATGAGCCTGAGCAACCTGACTGTAGAGACCAAACTTTTTGTTGTTGTTTTTAAGATTTGTGTGTGTGTGTGTGTGTGTGTGTGTGTGTGTGTGTGTGTGTGTGTACCAAATCTATAGAGATTATTTAAGAAAGTTAGAAGAGGGTGTCATATCATGGCACCTTGTAGAATGAGTTATACATAGTTGTGAGCCACCCAATGGTGCTAGGAATCTGAGTCCTCTATGCAAGCAGCTACTCTTAACCGGTGACCCATCCCTACAGCACTGAGACAAAACGCTGGGCTGACCCCAGAAGACCACTGAGGGGCTACTCTTAACCGGTGACGCATCCCTACAGCACTGAGACAAAACGCTGGGCTGACCCCAGAAGACCCCTGAGGGGCTACTACCCTCCTTTAGCCTTTAAACCATAAAATAATGTTTCTCTATTTTCAAACAGTTTTTATTTTCTTTTACCCAAACGTAATGGCTATGAAAACACCATGTATTCTTCTTAGGACTAACGGAAAAATGAATAATGTGTAAATAATGAGGTACAGTGTCTGTGTTTGCTGACAGTGGAATGGCATCTTGGGACCCAAGTGGAAAGAGGTAATGTCGCAGAAGTGGAGGACTCAAAAGGAGGGTCAGAGAAACCACGGGAATTCTAAGCTTCCAGAAATTCATGTTTTCTAAGTATATTCAGAGGTCCCTAAAGGAACACCATAACAGAAAAGGGGAAGCTAAAAAGCAGAAGCTAAGTGAGATTTTTTGGCCTGGAGAAAGAGTAACTGTCTTCCTAGAGTTCCCAGGTCTCATCCCTGATGTGGTCTTCATCCATGTGCCTATTATGACACAAAGTAGTTCTAGTTAGCAATCTACTGAGCCACCAAAAAAGTGATGACATTTTGCCTCATCACTTGCATATCTGGAAAGATTCTCCGGCCTGAAGGATCCCATAAATATTTATCCAAATGATAGTTATATCACATAAACCTACCTTACATTTCATGGTCAGTTCAGTTGTCACAATATGTACTTGATGGGTGAATGAAACTAGAAAACATAGGATCAGAGGTGAGGAGGACACAACATCTGTCCCAACACTGGGAGTAACTGGGACCAGCAGGACCCAGGCACCCAGGAAATCTGCCTGACCAGTGGCACAGGTTCCTTCTGGTCTGGGCTGAAGCCCTGAGCACACCTTGGGCACAAACTACACAGTCAGTCTCACAACACCCAGAGGAAGCTCCACTCCCAGGCACTCTAACATGCCCAGGATCACAGCATCACAGGATCACAGGATCATAGGTTCACAGGAGCTTGGTCACACCAGGATCTCAGGGGCCCAGAGGCAGTTTGACTGCCAAACACTCTGACACACTCAGAATCTCAGGATCACAGGATCCTGGAATCACATGATCACAAAGACAGCTGGACTATGAGGAGTTCTAACACAACTAGGATCACAGGAAGGACAGGCTCCAGTCAGATATAGTGAGGGCATGTAGCACTCAGTACAGTCCGGTGTCAAGAGGCAAGTGTAAAAACATAAGCAACAGAAACCAACATTACTTGGAATCATCAGAACCCAATTCTCCCACCATAGCAAGTCCTGAATACACCATCACACAGGAAAAGCAAGATTTGGATCTAAAATCTCCTCTCATGATGATAGAGGACTTTAAGAAGGACATAAATAACCCCCTTAAAGAAATACAGGAGAACACAGGCAAATAGGTAGAAACCCTTAGAGAGGAAACACAAAAATCGCTTAAAGAATAACAGGGAAACACAATCAAACAGGTGAAGGAAATGAACAAAACCATCCAAGATCTAAAAATGGAACTAGAAATAATAAAGAAATCACAAAGGGAGACAACCCTGTTGTTAGAAAACCTAGGAAAGAGAACAGGAGTCATAGATGCAAGCATCACCAACAGAATACAGGAGACAGAAGAGAGAATCTCAGGTGCAGGAGATACCATAGAAAACATTGACACAACAGTCACAGAAAATGCAAAAAGCGAAACTAGAAAACATTAGGATCTCTCAGCTTTCATAATATCTAACTCCATCTTAGCATTTATTCAGTAGATCTGTTTTAGGCACTGACTACCTAAGCCATAACAAAATATTTTATGTCTTAAAATGCTACTTGAAAGTGACTATTCCCTCTTCCATGTTGACCCAAAGATTCAGTTCTTAATTGTTCACTAAAGTCAAGATGATAAAAAAAATTAATGTCCCTTAAAGTCAAGATGGTTCTAGTAAGGATAAAATTAGGCATGTCCAATGAATAACCTAGAAAAACAGAAATAGAACAATTAGACTATGAAAAAGTCAATACTTCAGATAATTTCAAATATTTGTCTTGTTGTGTTTTTTAAGTCACTGACATATATTTGAAAACAGTTAATAGCTTCATCACATAATTGTTAATCAAATATTTAAACATCATTTCCTGTGTTATATGTACAGTATACAAAGATAAATATACGTAAGCCCTTATGTGAACATAAGAGTTCAACTGTAGGAAAGGATAGAAGCATGACAATCCATCATTAAAGCATCATAATAAGGTTGGAAAAATGATGAAATTCACTGTTGTAAAATTACACCTTAGGGTTCTATTATGCTGCATCATGGAAACCTCTTCACCAAAGACTTGGGGAAAAAAATGTCCAGGAAAAAAAAAAATACACAGGAATTCTTAAGGAAGTAATCCATGTCCTTCTGAACGTGGGTGTGTCTTAAATATTCTAAAGGGAGTAGCTATTTCTTCTCTCTTGTTAAGTAAGCAGTTTCAAAGCTGAAAGCTAATTTACAATGTAACTCTAGTAAATAAATAGAACCCTGTGTTATCAATTCTGTCTATTTATCTTGCACCTAGATTCAAATAATTTTAACCTGATTTTGTTTACTGGTTCTTTAGAAATTGCTTCAATCTTCTTGCTGAGGAATGTAGTAAAAGGACCTATTTGAACTTAAATAAACATGCATGGGGAGAAGCATAATGCTGGTTACAAATGCCTCAGTGAGAAGCTTAGAAGTGGCTCTGGACAAAAGAATATATAGTAATGCCACCAACAACATCGCCATTAATGTTAACTGTAATAAACAACAACTAAGATAGCACTATACAGTTGTAGTGTTCTTCCCAAGTGTCTGCTCTTTGCAAACATTTCTCTTGGCCTCATAACAGCCTCATGAAGTAGGCAATAATGCACCCTTCGTATAGATCAGGTTGTATTTAATTAGCTTGCCATTTTAAAAGAAAATGTCTGAGATTTACAAGAGAATGGCTTAATTTTCCTGAATTTTGTGATCTTCCTTCTATGGCCAACTGTATTTTGTTGAGCCCATGATGATATATATGGTTGATCACAGTGAGTTGGAGGACGCCAGTTCTTTAAGAGGCAGGGAATTAGAGGCCTTAGATCACTAGAGGTGTGCCCTAATCACTAGAGGTGTGCCCTCACAATATCAAAAGGACTTGATGGATTTGACTAAGAAAGTTACCTGCAGGTGGTAAAGGAGAAGGAACCACTAACTTTGACCTTCCTGACACAGAGTGGCCCCACCTGAATTACTGAGTTAAGAGGCATGAGAAGCCTTGGGTAACCGTGCACACGGGGAGGTGCTTCTCCTTGCACAGAGCATCACTTCCAATGGACAGGGATTTTCCCATAGTTGCTTTGAGCTCCGTAGAGAGTAAGAATCATTAAGAACATTATTATAAACATACCTCTTCCTTTAAATAGAATGAGGCTGTAGGAGCAAGACTCAAGTTCTTTTAAACGTCCCCCACAAAGACTTCCATGACCTCAGTGATGGAGGTGATTCAAACATTGATGGTGTAGTTAAACTAATGTGAATAATAATAATAGCTGCTAGAAATAATTAGACATGCCAATGCTAACAGCCACGTGATAATAATATTGGCTATTACGTTTATCCCTCACAACCGCTCAGGGAGAGGATGTTAAGCCAATTTTAGAGAGCAGTTTACCAAGACTCAGGTTTAACATGTTACTAAAGGTTACTCAGCTACTCAGAAACTAGAATTTGAATACAGATCTGATGGACACTGAGGCCATGTGGCAGAGAGCATCTGCTGTGCTTCCCACAAAGACATCATTAGATGCGCTGCACTAGTCAGTCTTCCAACTACCTTTCTAACACACTAGTAAGATTTCATGTTATTTCCTTTCTCTTCTAATGTGTGGTTATTAAAAATATAATGGATGGAGCATGTGTGTGTGTGTGTGTGTGTGTGTGTGTGTGTGTGTGTGTATCTGTCTATTTGTCTGTCTTTGTGTATGTGTCAGAGAGAAAGAGAAATAGCAAGCAGGCATGTCAACTACACGCAACTGCACACACGCTCCATCCATTAAAATGAAATCTTATCGTGTGTGTTTGTGTGTGTGTGTGTGTGTGTGTGTGTGTGTGTGTGTGTGTGTGTAGAAGATGAGCCCTAGAGAACAATGTGCAGGTGTTGGGGTGGTTCTATCCTCTCACTGCAGGGGTTCTAGGGACCACACTTGGGTTAGAAGGCTGGTGGGTACTTCACTAAACTCATGTATTGGTTTTACTTTTAGTTTCTCTTGCTTTGTTGGTACTCACCTCTCATTTATCCTGTTGCTATGGAGACTTTACAAAGCTTAGATGGCACCCCTTTGGGGGGACTATTCAGTTTGTTTCATTCGTTGACCATTTACTTGAATGAATCAAACTCATCCCACCTGAACACAACAATCAGAAGCACACACCATCTGGTTCTTCGGCTCTCTCATGCATATGGTAAATATAACAGCATCTGATAGAGTCGTCAAGAGCTCTGAACTATCACAGGACTGTGTTTTATGCACAGGCCAACCCCCTCAGAATTCTGATGCATGCTGGGTAAGACATTTGACTGTAATCAAATATGGTGTCCTTAATCACCTGCTCTCCAGAGAGCCATGCACGTGTTCCCCTAAATGACTTTGTCCCACTGCTATCCTAATTTGAAATTTTCTTTTTTCAGCCACATAAATAGAAGAACACAGTTTGAAAACCCTGTCCTGGAAGCAAAAAGGAAGCTACAGCAACATAACATGCCCCACACAGAACTTGGAGCAAAGCCCCTGCAGGCCCCAGGTTTCCGAGGTATGGTACCTGGCAACATGCAGGATGACAAGGGAAACACTGATGGACTCTTGACTCTTCCAGACAGACATGCCTGTAGTGGGGGCTGATACAAATGACTGGCCTGACATCTCTAGTCCCTTCCAGTAGCATTAGGGTTCACATTATTTATAATTAGTTTATATATAGCTACCGCAAAATATGCTAGGGGCACTGAATTATAGGGATTTTACTTGTTGCCAAGTGGGGACTTTGAGAGTGTGAATATAAACTGCAGAGAGTCTCTGAAAATCAGACGTGAGAATGAGGTTTGTTTTCTTCTGTGACAGTAGTCAGTGTCATTACCTAGTGACATTATCCGTCTTCCCCTGTACCGGCCCAGAGAGGCCCTGCAATGTCTTACTATCTGCCTCACTACAGAGGTTGTGTCCCAGGGCTGTTTGTGGACCTGACTACACTTGGGAGCCACCTAGAGGAATGTGTGGATGCACACTCTTTCCTTCTTCCACACTTGTACTAAATCAAACACACACATACACACACACCTTTACACATGCACAATCACACACACTTTCACACATACACAATCACATTTACATACATAGCCTTATACATATTCACACACACTTCACACACATACAAATACACACACACACACACACACACACACACACACACACACACACACAAGGCCTTGGTGCCTAGAGCCTCCGCTTCCCTGGTCCTGAGCTTATATCACATTCCTGCAGCACTCTGCAGTGAATGTAAAGGCATCGTATGGAGCTCAGCTCCACCTGTAAGCGCTGCTTTCGTGAACACAGCAGAAGAGATTATATATGGGTTCTATACACTGTGTAAAAAATTAATAAAGATATATGTGGTAGGTAGATTTACACATAAATTAAAACTCATTATAATAAATGAGTCATTGTTTGAGAGTTTAGCCTATGAAACCAAAAATATAACAATAAAAGTATCATGCAAGATATGTATTTTGAGTGGCCACTTATAATTTGGTTACTCTGAGTAACAAATCGCACCACCTTCAAAAAGTATATGAAATGCTTATCTGCAAAGCTGAGTATGGAGGTGCATGCCTGTAATCCTAGCACACGGGGAGCTAAGGCAGGAAGATCAAGGGTCCATGACCCCCTGGATTATGGACCAAGACCTCTTTCAACAAAGTAATTAGGACGAAATGCTTAAAAGGCTCACAGTCTATCAACTGAGCTAGCCAGGCAAAAGCAATGTGCTTATCACAAGGGTAATTTAAGAGACAACTAATTCTTCTTCCTAGTATGGCTATAAATTGCAAAGCATTTAAATTGCTTAGAACCATAGCCATTAGAACTCATAGTTGAAAACGTTTATCACATAACAAACAAAGGGACAAATTCATTGAGCAAGTGCAAGTTCTCTTCCAGTGACTGTGGCATCGACCTCACTATGTCAACATATTACAAAATGTGCCACCTTTACATTCATAACCATATCAAGAAACATTGACCTACTAGTTGCTTGCATTTTAAAGTGTACTAAATGCTCTCTGGCTAGTAGAGATGCATCTGGCACATTTATAACATCTCACAGCACTGATGTGTAAACAGAAGTTAACTCAGTCCCACATCCAGGTTCTCTTTCTAAGCAATTCCAACCTTTAAATACACACCAACTGTGCACCCTTCTCTCTTGGTGTAATCTGAACATGTTTCAACCAATCAATTTGATTTTCTACCCCATGAAGTCAAGGTTCTGTGTAGGACCAGCCACTCATATGTCCCTCCTCCCTGGGAACCCTGATAAGTAGAGCAGTATAAATCAGATTTGATTTGAAGACGTTCTTGCCGGTTGATCCAGCCCTTTTTTAATCTCAAGAGGGCTGATTTCAAAAGAGTAAATACTAGTAAGTTACGCTGCAACCACACAGTTTTGCAGGATTCCCTAGATGCTTGGGACAGCTCCGTATTTGTAGGACACCTTAATTGTCTGGCCCCTCTTAAAGTGACCACCTGCTTGCGTCCTCCATATGGGTCTCCTGAATCTACCCAGGGATTGCTGCTCGGTGGTTGGCTGTTCTCCGATAACTTGTCTTTAAAATGCCTTTTCCTCTTTAACTTGTATTGTAGAAAAGCCACTCTTCACCCGGGATGCATCCCAGTTGAAAGGAACGTTCCTCAGCACCACCCTCAAAAAGAGCAACATGGGCTTTGGGTTTACCATCATTGGTGGAGATGAGCCGGATGAGTTTCTACAGGTGAAAAGTGTGATCCCGGATGGGCCTGCCGCACAGGATGGGAAAATGGAGACAGGTAAAGCTCCCCCGAGCTTCGGAACTGCCATTGCTGTAGTTCTTTTCTATAAGCAACGTGTGGGAAGTGGAACGTGACTTCCACATATTCCTTTGTGGTTTTGATTTCAAAGTCTCTTTAGTTTAGAAGAATGACAAATCATATTTTTCCTACCTTAAATATTTTTAGCTGAGATTATTTGTGAACAATGTAGAGAATCAATTTCTTCCATATTTCTCACACTGCCCTGTCTGTTTACTAGTCAGCAGAACCCTTGAGACTTAGCCCATCTGAGTTACGTCAGACTCTTCCTTAGGGAAGAGAGCAACACATCACAGTTATATTCAGCCACTGGTATTTTTAAACCTGTACCAGTCCTTCAATATTCATATGCTAAATTGTTCAGGTTAGATATTTAAGTGTGCATGCATATCTCATAGGGAAATTTTTGAATGACTTTACTTTTTATATGTACCTATACAGTGTATCAATTTAATTTAATAGATTTTTTTTTTAGCCATTATGTTAGTTTTCATATATAGTTATTTGGATGTCTAAATGGTAACTGAAATTGACTTTGCATGGAAATACAAACCCAGATTGTTAAGGACAGGAAAATATAAAATATGGTATGTCCCAGAATAGGAAAAAAATTAATGAATTAGGTCTGATTTAATGTCTGGCCGGGTGTGGTGGTGCATGCCTTTAATCCCAGCACTTGGGAGGCAGAGGCAGGCGGATTTCTGAGTTTGAGGCCAGCCTGGTCTACAGAG
>NC_034591.1:15054928-15060461 GCF_900095145.1 Mus pahari
AAAAAAGAAGAAGAAGAAGAAGAAGAAGAAGAAGAAGAAGAAGAAGAAGAAGAAGAAGAAGAAGAAGAAGAAGAAGAAGAAGAAGAAGAAGAAGGAAACTGATTGGTGATCCGCTTATCTGGCCTATGATTTTAAATGAGTCTATAATTTACAATTAGTAATTTCTTTATGTGGGAAAATTAAATACCTAAATTTGATCATCTGTTTATAAGATGCCGATTCAAGAATTTTAGTGGTGTTAGTTTTTAAAGTACTTTAGATGATATTAAAAGTATTGAAACTATACCTGCAAAGAAATATAGTCTATCATCATTTTTGCATTTTTTTCATGTTGATTCAATTTATGGTATAAGATGCACAAGTCAGAGAACTGTGTTAGGCAAGAGGCTATATCACTGCCTAGATTATATGTTTATTAATTGAAATATTTCCATGAGTCCAAAGGATACTTCTATATGGAAAGAAAACATAAAATTGAGGTGCTCATTTGAAATTGTTTATTTTTAACATTGTCAAAGCTTTATAACCACTTAGTAGTTTCTTTATACCTCTTATTTTCCAAGATTCCTGTGTGAGTACATTTCCCAGTACTACTTACTAGCAGGGGGCAATGTACACAACAGCACTGTGTCTCCTGAGAGATGTTACACCTTCACACCAAATTCAAAATGTCAAGACTCGGGTGTGGGCCCTAGCAGGTTAACCACACTGCAATGGATGGCCAAATATCCTGGAACATGTGGACAGCACCTGTGGACTTGATGGCTTTTGGACTTGTTTTTAAAGGCAGAAAGGGAAGTGGGATGTATCTGGGAGGAACTGGGGCAGAGTGGAGTGACATTGTCAAAATACACTGTATGAAATTATTTTTAAAAACTTTGAACTTCAAAACTCATCACATTTTGAAACACAATTGTTTTAAACATCACATGTACGTACTTTTCTATAAGAGTTAATGTCCAACAGCAGTGTCCATCTAGAAAGACTTTAAAAGGCAGCCATACCTTCATGCTGCCCTGCAAAACACATAAGTACTAAGTAACTGTTATATTCTTACAGTCTTCGGCTAGGACCCATAAAAGCTGTGGAATTCATACACTTTTAACAGAGAAAGAATCCTCAGGGCTCTTGAACTTGTGCAAAAAAAACAAAAATAAAAAAATAAATCCAAAATAAAGAATCAAATTACTTTTCTGTGATAGTTACAAAATGAGAAAAGACTTCTTGTGGAAAGTTGAAAGCAAAATATGAATATTTGCACAGCAAGTCCTTTTCTTCTGGTCCTTCATTCTCTAGTTTGCCACGCCCACATGGGGAGAAGACTCATTCCACTACAAAGCCAAAGCTTTATCCAGAATTTCACACACTTTGTTCACTTAAGAAAATCACACATCAGCTCCTAATAGAGAGGATAAAACCAATGCTTGGTGTCTCCTATTTAGTCTGCTCTGTGAATTTGACAGCCACTTCTCCAGCTTCTTCCTTCCAGCCATTGCAGCGTGCCAGGGCTACAAAAGGAAGGGATGATGGGACCTCAGTTCCAGGCAGTTTGCATCTACAAGGGGCTTTAGACATATTAACAAGCTACTGGAACCCAATGTGATGAGGTTACAATACCCCTAATGTGGGCAGAAATTCAAGTGAATGTGGAAATAAACAACAACATTTTAGAATATTTTTTAATTTATTCTTCTCTCATATATTACATACCAACTGCAGTTAACAAAAAAAAAAGTTTTAAAGAGGAATGTGTTGCATAATGTTATTGGGCCTTTAGAGAGATGGTAATTTCCTTTATTGGAAAAAATTTAATAAAACAAAATGTAATGCTTTTTAAATATTCAAAAAATATATTCACATCTAATTACAAGATAATTTTAACGCACATGTAAATGTATTTCTGCAACACTGAACATGCTAGAGTAGAAAGAATTGCTCTTCTGCAATCATTTAGTGAAAGTCTGTGCTTGCCAAACATTCTGCTAACTAATAAGAATGCAAAAGTGGAAAGACAAATGTTTCTAACCCCACAAAATTTGCAGTGTGAATTGAAATAATGAGTGATATGTTGATGGATGTTTATATTAATGAAATAATAAAAATACATACCTAAGTAATAAAATGGTACAGAGGAAAAGGCTGTCAATGTTAAGAGGAGAAATTCTCCCAGTACTCCAAGAAATCCTCACAGACATGATGATAACGGTTTTAAAAGAGGAATAGATGTTTCCTGACTGGGCTAGTGAGGAAAGCTGTTGGGAGACACACATGTGCAAGTGTATTGGGAAAGACTGAAAGAGGGTTGTAAGCCATCAGTGTGAATGTTAGTGTTTTCTCTTGGGTATACATTAGTAGTGAAATATTGTGTCAAATGACAGTCATAAATGCAAAAGATTAACTGGACTTACAGTACACATCAAAAAAGTGTACATAATCATATATCCTAAAGTTATAAAAGATTGTGGACATGCATATCTTTACCGAAACTTCTTTGGAGTAAATTTCCAGCCAATGAAGCACAGGGCCTTACTCTGTGGCTGACGTTGTCCAGGCTCATGTATCTGTAGATCTAACATACAGCTCTGGTAATAGCAGGTGGTCATTTTGGTTAGGTTCATGCTCTATGCTTTGTGCATGCTATATACAGGTGCTATATCCCTGAGTGTATCTGCAGCAGCATGTGTAAATACTTGAACAGATGGATGGATGGATGGATGGATGGATGGATGGATGGATGGATGGATGGATGGATGGATGGATGGATTTAGGATGAATGACCTTATAAATATAACATTTAAATGAGCTGAATTTTGAATTCCAATTTTGTGAGAGAGCCTAGTCAATGATGCTGAATAAGGTAACTCTCCACAGAAGCAAACTTAAACCTAGCTTTCATCTTTGGCATGACATACAAACAATTATGTTAGAGACTAAATTATTATAGTTTTAAAAATTAACCCTAAATATTAAATAAATGTTTAAAATAACAAAACAAATACTATAGAGATTAGAGGAAATCACTGATGTTTAAGATAGGTGGTCTCATTTTATATCAAAATAAAGAGGGAAGTAGTTTAATCGACCATTTTGCCTTTTGGTTATCTCTAGTTTAGGGAAACACATCAATAGCTTGTAAGAACACAAGAAAAATAACCATATTAAAAAGTTTCTCTTAGGTTCTGCACCAGAGCAAATGGGGCGAGCATGGAATTCTCTCTTACTTGGCAATGACGTCTAGCAAGGAGTAGATGGCAGGCAGAAAACAAGGGCAGTGTCCTTCCGGCAGCTCTGACACCTGAGCCAGCTTCCAGTGGTTCTATGATGTCATTATCCTGATGCCCAGGAACTACCTAATTCTGAATATTGAATATGCTACATATTCTAGAAGCCAAGGACCAGAAACTTCACTAATATCCTTTAGAGTGTTTTAGCATCTATGCTGCCTAAGTATTTAAAGGACTCTAAAAATCAAATTTGATTTGACAGAGCTCATAAAACTCAAGGAGTCTGAAAGGTATTTATCGACCATCTTCTATTGAAACTCTTTCTCATTGCAAACTTTTTTGTCTTTTTGTAGCATTTGCCTGTTGTGTTAATAAGATCACAAATGAGTACCCCGAAGGATAGGCATTCCTTAGTCCCTGGCATTTCTTTATTTCTGTGGCTTGGTTCTGCTGCTTGCAATCTCAGTCTCGGTGTTTATAAAAATAGGGGTACCCAGCTAATTTTTACATCTGTTGGTAAGTGTGTGTGTGTGTGTGTGTGTGTGTGTGTGTGTGTATGTGTGTGTGTGTTATACACATATGTATGGTAATGCAAATTTCAGAAGATTAATATCAAAATGCCTTCCTCTGTCATGTTCTACCCTTTTTTTTATTTCAAACAAGATCCTTTCCCTGAACCTGATGCTCATTGTTTCATCTGTACTAGCTAGCCCCAGGAACCCTCTGTCTCCACACTCTAACACCGGGTTACAGTGCACACTTCGAGGTAGCCCCAGGGACCCTCTGTCTCCACCTTCCAACACTGGTTACAGTGCACACTGCTAGCTAGCCCCAGGGACCCTCTGTCTCCACACTCTGAGTTACACTGCTATATTTGGCTCTTTATATGGGCTAGGAATCTAAACTCTAGTCTCATACTTGGGGAGTAAGCAATTTACCTGCTGACCCATCTACACAATACCCCTTGGTAAGGTTTTTTGGTTTTTTGTTTGTTCGTCTATTTTGGGGGATTTTCTTTTATGCAGATTTTTATGCCCACACACCTGAAACTGTATTCCAAGAAACAATATCTGGAATATATACTTACAGCCTTATAATTTTGTTAAAGCAATATGTTCACAAACTAAAAATGTAGCGTGAAAATATTTATAATGAGCACAATGTTTCTTTATCTAGCCTTCCCATCCGCCAGGACTATATCCAAGATGCAACTAATTAGTTTCAGGCATGTCCAGCCTTTTGACGTTGCAGTACAACATTGTCATCTACAAAATTTGGAACTGAGAACCTGCAGTTGAATTACTAAAAACATTGATAGAAGAAATTCTCAAGTTTTAAGCAGTGTTACAGTTTTGTACTGCTTTATCTTTGGTGCATGAAGCCGGTACGCCAGTCTCTGGGTATGCCTACTAGATGTTTCTTTCAGTAACTAACTTCACATGCAATTTTCTTTATAATTTACACATGAATTATGTTTATGTTCCTTAAAGAGAAAATGATGCTTTTTCTCTCTTATCCTGCATCGAGTCTCACATGTTTTCTTTAGTAGTTTTAGTACTAATTTTAATAAATCTGTAAGATTTTTACATTGTCTTGTTTTTCTGTTGTTTCTTTGAACTCACTAACATACCATCAATATGGCTTCAGTCACATGCCTTTTTAAAGTTTCATATTACTGCCTAGGTGGTGGTGTACACCTTTAATCACAGCACCCAAGAGGCAGAGGCAGGCGAAGCTCTGAGTTCAGGTACAGCATAGGACAGCCAGAGCTACTGGGCTACACACACAGAGAAACTGTGTCTCAAACAAAACAAAACAAAACAAAACGTTTCACATTGACTTTTTCCTTTGTTTGCAATAGCTTCCTCAAACTTTTCTTACTTTTTAGAACTGAAGAGATGATTCTGTGAGTAGGAGTACTTGCTGTAAGCATGAGGACCTGAGTTTGTTTGTCCAATACTCATATAAATAGCCAAGCATGGCTGCACATGGCTGTCACCCCAGATATTTTACAGGGGACATTGCCTGCCCTCCTCGTGCAAATGCATTGCTAAATGCACTCGCCACAAACTCGTATGCATGCTCTCAAACACAGGCTGACCTGGTCATCTTAAAGGGTAGCTTAGAGTTCCCAGAGAGACAGGTAGAAGGTGCCAGGCCTAGAGTGGCACAGTGTGGGTCCACTTTATTCTCTTGACCAGAGAGCCACAAGGTCACAAGTCAGTCTGATTCTTGGGGAGGTAGATAAGCTCCACCATCGACTGGAAAGGGGGCAGGACAATATAGTCATCTTTTTTTTTTTTTTTTTT
>NC_034591.1:15061071-15092462 GCF_900095145.1 Mus pahari
TTCTCTCTCTCTCTCTCTCTCTCTCTCTCTCTCTCTCTCTCTCTCCTGACATTAATTATCTGTAGTTCTTCATTTGGGTGAATGAAGCCCTCTCTCCAGTCATTACTTATAATTTTTCTCTCATTCACATTATTATATCAACTGATACTACCATTCTTTAGGTCATGTTTAGACTTAGTCATATTGTTGATATTTCATGGCTTCCTTGTCATATGTTAAAGATACCATTTCACAACAGATGCACTGGACCTCTGGCTCTTACTATCTTCCCACCCTGTCTTCTGTTGTTTCCTGAGTCTTATGTTGAGCCATATGAGGTTATGTTGTAGATGTATCAACTGCGGTCTCATACCTCACAGTCATTTTGACCAGGGTGAATTTCTGTGGTCTCCATCTGCTGCAGAAAAGAAGACTCACTGATGAGGGGTGAACCCTATGTTTATCTGTGGATGTAATACTTATTATTTATAATGAAGTTATTAATTATAGCAGTTACAGAAAGAGACCATAGTAAGCTCTCCTCTAGGGACCATGACCTTACCAACCAGGAATAGTTGACTGGGTCTACAGTTCCAGGAATTTGTGACATGACTTCCCTCCTCTTAAGGGAAATTCAAGTCAAATTAGGCAGCTGGTGGTCACCTCCAAAATATAAATTCTACTGTTTCACTCTTACAGTTTATCGTGTTGTGCCTTTCATTATTGTGATTGGTATGTTTTACAGTAGGACAATTTATTTTCTCCCTTGGTAGCTTACATAGCACCTTCAGCTACTCTGAGAGTTAGACTTCAGGTAGGAGATTTTCAGATGAGTTCCAGCTCAATTCCTCCAAGTCCTGCATGTGCTAGGGTCTTACCTTCACGTTCTCACAGGAAACCAAAGGCAAAGGCACAGCCTAAATTATTTGGAGAGTATCCTGGACTTCCCTGATGAACTAAAAGAGAAGGTTCCCATGCCTAGCATTGTTTTTTGTTACGCCATGGCTCTCGGGAAAAATATATATGCATATATATATATATATATACATACACACATAGCTATGGATAGATAGAGAGGGGGGAATGAAAGGAAGGAAAGAAAGAGAGGGAGAGAAAGAAGGAAAGGAAGGAAGGAAGGAAAGAAAGAAAGAAAGAAAGAAAGAAAGAAAGAAAGAAAGAAAGAAAGAAAGAAAGAAAGAAAGAAAGAAAGAAAGAAAGATGTTAGATCATTTTCTTAAAAATATGAAATAAAATGCTTTATGTTTGGTATTGGGTCCAAAAGGAACTCCGATTACCCAGTCTCCAAAAAGCAATCCATATATCCAAAAATAAGCTCAACATGGACTACAGGAGGAGTTCTGGTGGTTAACAAAGGCCAGCATTCCTTGGGAACTTGTAAAGCCAGTTCCCACCTGCCAAAAAGAGTCATTTCCCTTAAGTCTGGCTGAAGAACACATGGCTACCTGTGGTGACTATCAGCATATCAAAGCCTATGCTGGTCTCCAGGCACTCTCAGTATCACAAGGACCTGTTACACATTTCCAGTTTCCTGGTATTATCTTAGCCCTTCTCACCTCCTCCTCCATCCTAAACCCTCTCCAGCTCACGGGATTCCCTCACCCCAGCTACTGCTTTATAACCTGGCTATTGTAGCTAGCTAGCTAGCTATCCATGCATCCATCTATCTATCTATCCATCCACCTATCTCACGTTCTATCTAAATATCAATCATCTATCTTTCTATTTACCTGTCTACCTATCTACTATCTGTCTGTCTGTCTGTCTGTCTGTCTATCCTCTATCATCTAACCATCTATGTAGCTTTCATCTGTCTACCTCTGGGTACCCTCTTACTCTCCCTGGTTTTCTCACTTTCTCTTGCTTTGCTCTAGTCTCTCTGTCTCAGACTTTCTCACACTGACTCCACCAGTCTTTCCCACTCTTCCCACTTCCCCATGGCTATGTCAAGTCTTCTGGCCATGTTCTGTCTACTTCTTTCTTTCTCTGTTCTGTCCTCTTCCAGATACCTCTTGGTGTTTCTCTCTTGCATATGAAATAAAAACCTTAACCATTTCGTGGAGTGGTCATATCAGCAGTTTCTTTACTGTGCCACCTCACATACAGCTGGAGAGATGGCTCAGCTGGTACGAGTAGGTACTATTCTTTCAGGGGACCTGAGTTTGGGTACCAGTATTCACATTGGCTCACAAACACCTGTCCTTCCAACTCCACAGCATCCTACACCTCTTGTCTCCATGAACATTCACCTTCACACATACTTATACACATATATACACATAATTAAAAATTAAATATCTTTAAAAATATATTACTTTTTTAAAAAATCATGTGATGTTGTAGGGTTGTGGGTCCTGAAGTTCACTCTGCCACTGGGCATGGTCCCTTGGGGAGGCAGAACACAGGGAATTTAACTGTGCTTACCCCATGCTGTACCAGGTGGGTATTGGGTGAGGGCTGAGCCAAGGTTGGAAAACACAGTTTGAGACGTGGGAAAGCCTGAGCTGGCTCTAGGGTCCCTGGGCCTACAGTGAGTCCAGGGCCATGGGGTTCTCAGGCTCTTGGTCATTCAGGCACCCCTGGGAGTCGTGGAAGAGATGAGAATGGAGTGGGGGCCCTCGGGCTGTGTCTAGTGTGGGGTGGGAGGGAGGAAGGGGAAGGTAATAGGGGAGCTCCTGTTGTTCCATGGGGAGAGTCCTTGGCTTGACACAGGCAGCAGCAGGCTTGGCAGGGGTTGTGGCTGAAGTGCAGAGAGGCCTTCTATGAGAGATTATACTGCAGCTCTGTAGACCAAGGCCTTCTCCGTGGCTCCCCATGGTGGATCTTAATGAAAAGAGGCAGTCCATGACTCTGAACTATTGATTGTCATGGCAGAAGGTGGATGCATAAAACCATACCCCACTTCTCTGGGTGGGCCTGAGATTAAATACTTTTTGCAGGCAGGAATGTCTGGGAAAGGAAGCTTATTGGCTATGACCTCCAGGCCTCTAGGTGCCTCGTTAGCATGAAGACCTCTGTCTTGAGCCTGTGTGACCTCAGTCTCTTTTCCTATTGCCTTGATCTGAGATGTTAGGGATGCCTCATCTACATGTAGAAGGGCTTGGGGCGTTGCCCTTATGTGACTGATGACCACAAACCTATGGGGGCTGTGGCTAGTGACAGGGGCCTGGTGCCTGGGAGCAGGTAAAGCTCCTACTGTCCCTTCAGGATCTCCAGGGCTTCAAAGCCTTTAGCTCAACTGAGGACCAGGCTACCTCTCATGGTCCACTGCCCCACATGGCATAATATTTTTTTCAGGTTTAGACAGTCTTGGTCTCTATAAATTCTGAGGATGGTATTGAATTTTCATCCTGGTGATGAATAAGAGCATCTCCAGAAGAGAAGAAATAAGCTGTGCTTGTTTAGCTTGTTGATATATTTACTCTTGATTCTCCCCACATACCTCCTGTGCCCACTGTAGTGCTGTCCTTCAGGTCAATGACATGTTACTTCACACTTAGGCAAGAGCCACAATGAATGCTTTCTGTCCACTATGCTCCTTTGGGAATAATAAATAAGTGATACAGATATCACAATCGACAACACACTTAATTTCAGCTGCAAACTGAGCCATTTGAGAGGATGTTTTAATAGATGTGCACCAACTCCTACCCCATGCTATGCTTCCTCAGTAACTCATCTAAGTTTGAAAAGGAGTGCCTGTCATCCAAATGCTATTGTCATACCAGGTCTTTAGCTCATTCATACTTTTTTCTTTTTTACCTTGTGCTGTTTCTTTATGTCCTCTTCATTTAAAAACTGGATAAAAGTCTGCTTCAGAGGGGACAACATACACATAGGCTGACTTGCTCCAGGGACTTGATTGCCATTTTAGTACAGATACAGCTACCTTACATATGTTTTTCTCATGACATGTATTCAGTAGAAAACATCTTACAGTGGTTACAATATGATATCCATGATAATTTTACCTATTAAATTCAGGGAAATTGGTATACTGAAATGGACTCTTCTCACTATTACTTTTAAATTATTCTGCACAAGACCTTTCTATTAATTTGCAATGGGAATTCTCTTGGCCCCCACTAGCAGCTAAAACAGAAGGCAGGTGGAGCACCAATGCAGCCCTAGAGCATTACTCAGAGCAGCTGTGTTATAACCCCAAGTGCTATACTACCATAGCTTTTCTGAGTATCAAATTTAGCATTTTAAAACATCTAAAAGCTTGTATTTTTAAATTTAACAAAACTTAGCCTGGATATTTTAGAGTTAACATTATCTTTTCATATTTACTTCTTGAAGGAGTTGGTTGGCTGTGGTGTATTAGTGAAAGGTGTTCAATTTAAGCTAGACGAGCTTAAAGTGACAATATTATCCTAAAACATTTAACTACTTTTCCTGTTTAGTTTCTTTAGGTCTGGGTTCAGAATGGCCAGTTCTTTTTTTTTTTTAAATAAATTAAATGATGCAAATTGGAGCAAAAGTGCTAAATATACAGACAGTGTCAAATTAATTCAAGTCTTACTACCCTCTCCTGGACTGGTAGAGTTGAAACTTGAATGTACTGGGAGACTGTTCTTCATAGAACAGACAATTCACCTCCCCTCCAGCTGAACTGTAAGCTCTCTGCCCTCCTCATAATTATGAGAGCCCCCAGGCATGGACAATGTCTCATTTGATCAATTAAATCTTCAAAGATTAGTTCACCAAACAAGTGTATATGGCCAAATTCAATGTGTTGAGTGAATAAATAAATGAGTCTATCTGTGCAAATCTGATTTTCTAAGAAAGGCCATGGAAGCAGAAGTTTGACTATAGTAATCAGACATTACTATTCATGGACCTTTATCGTACTATTCTTTAGCTTTTTCTTATTGTCGTTTACACAAACATCTCAACAGATGGGTTTTTAATTTAAAGCACTTGAAAGTGATGTGAGATATATAGATGGGAGCCATAGTAACAAGACAGTCTTTCAAAAAGTTGAGCAAATTCAAATTTCTGTGGTTGATTAATCTGTGACAGGATCTGGGACCATCCTACATTCAACCTTTGAATCCTAGAAGAAAAATAGTTCGACTGTGAGCGTTTCAACGGGCGCTTGCATCTTCAAGTGTTTTGGGTGCTACTAAGAAGTTTAAAACTATGGTGGAGGATTTGATAAAAAATTTTTTCTACTGGCTGGATAATAGAAAAGTAGGGATATTCCCCTCTCTCATGCATGTACCACTGACAATTGCGATGTCACCAATTATGTAAGTCATAGGATTCTAATCTCTACCTCTAGACATAATTTAGAAAGTTATACTCTCATCTTGCATCTCATATGAAAACCCACTCCAAACATAAAAGGAGTCGGCTTGAGTCAGAACAAATAAAAAAGTTAAGGAAGGTTTGGAATTGCATGAGGTAAGGTAATTATTTCTATTAAGAGAGATAATATTCCCTGTATTAGATGCCTACAGAGAGTGTTGACATATAGGCACAGGGCTCAAATATACATTGCCATGCAGAGACACAATCTGCATAAGCAGGGAGGAAAGAACCATGTCTTTCTTTCTTTCTTTCTTCCTTCCTTTCTTTCTTTCTTCCTTCCTTCCTTCCTTCCTTTCTTTCTTTCTTTCTTTCTTCCTTCCTTCCTTCCTTCCTTTCTTTCTTTCTTTCTTTCTTTCTTTCTTTCTTTCTTTCTTTCTTTCTTTCTTTNTCTTTCCTTCCTTCCTTCCTTCCTTCCTTCCTTCCTTCCTTTCTTTCTTTCTTTCTTTCTTTCTTTCTTTCTTTCTTTCTTTCTTTCTTTCTTTTTCCAGAGAAGTCTTGGGTCTTAGTTCATAATTCTAAATCTCTTAGCATTCTCAATGAGAAGATATTGCTGAAGTCAATAGGCCATGTGGCCCTTTGTTTGTAAGTGTGATTGTGCTGGGTTTTCCCAAGCTTCCAGTGAAATTAGAGATAAAAGTTTGCTGCAGTGTGCAAGTATCCAAAGTGCTGCAGCTGCACAAACAGTATTCCTACATCCAAAGCAATTAATGTGCCTCTCTCACGGCCCAGCTGAGGAGTCGCACACAGAGACAAGAGCACACGGCAAATTTCAAGTGTCATCATGTAATCCGCCACTTTGTTAGAAAATCCAGCTCTGTGAAGGTGGATTTTGCCTTAGTGACAAGAGCTAGTGCCAGAGAGGAGGGAAATCTACCCTGTGTCTGTCACTGGCAAGGCTGGATGTCAGTTCCAGGACCAAGATGAATGACATCACTCTTTCTCTGCATCATCATCATCTGTGGGGTCCTTGCTCCTTCACAAGTCTCCCCTTCCTGCATCCTCATATGACTAGAGAAGAAAGAGAATACTGGCAATGCTCTCTCCTATGTCCTCACAATAGAATGAAAATACTTGGCATGAAAAAGAGTTTTTGATTGCCACATCTCCATAGGAAATATCCAACTTTTAGGCAACGTGTTAAGCAAACTGTGTAACAGGTTCAGCATTTTTCAGAGGAGTTGCTCATGAACTCCTGTAACATCCTGAATTTGGGCTACTGGGATTTAAAGGCTCTGTGGTGTCAAAGCATTAAGGATGTGTGTGTGTGTGTGTGTGTGTGTGTGTGTGTGTCTGTGTGTCTGTGTGTCTGTGTGTATCTGTGTATATCTGTGTGTGTTTATGTCTCTCTGTATATCTGTGTGTGTGTGTCTATCTGTGTGTGTGTCTCTCTGTGTATGTCTGTGATGTCTGTGTTTGTCTCTGTATATATCTGTATGTGTTTCTGTGTGTGTGTGTGTGTGTGTGTGTGAGTATGTGTTTGTCTGTGTCTGTCTGTGTATATCTGTGTGTGTGTGTGTGTGTTTATGTCTCTGGGTGTGTGTCTGGGTGTGTCTGTGTGTTTGTATATGTCTATGTGTGTGCGTGTGTCTATGTGTGTGTCTGTGTTGGAGCTGGGAGCAGCAACAGCTTAAACACAAGTATCCACCTTTGTGCTTGTGAAAAGTCCTGGGAAACAAGATGCCAGGATGTTTTGGTCACCGGCAGTTGCCTAAGATAACTTCACTGATGACAAGTGTAGTGTAAGAATTACAAAATATACTGTCATGTACAAGCTAGCAGACACAAGGTTGTTTCCTGTGCTTTTTCATTGAGACTGAGAGGGTTTTTGTTTTTGGTTTTGTTTTGTTTTGTTTTCCAGTTTGGTTTGGTTTCTGAATGTTGTTGCTGTTGTTGTTGGCAAAATGCAAAGGTCATTTCATCTTTAGAAATAAAAAATTAATAACTACCTGCCATTTCCTAAAGAAAAGGTGACATTTTTTCTATGAAAAGGAGACATTTCGCCCAGAGGCAAATAGAGGCAGTTCCTAGGACCCCTGACAGTGAGTTTACACAGAAAAAGAGGCTCAGCTCTGCTGGCAGACATAACATTTCCTCACCTATTCAAATGCTAAAGAAGATAAAATGGGTTTTTCTTGGAGATTCTCCTTGTCTCTTATTGATGTCGCAAGCAACATGATTAATTAATGGCACAAAAGAACACATAACTTGCTGAGACAAACAGAAGTTACACACAGACAGAAGCTCTGGGGTGCTTCTCTGGCTAATTTTGTTCTGGCTTGTAATCCCACCCCTCGCACCTCAGGACAGCAGGATTGCCACCCCTGCCAACCATTCAAAGCAGGTAAATCTGTATTTCACCTGCCAATTCAGCAAGCCTCATAATGAGTGGAGGATCATTTGGTGCATCCCTGTTGCCCACAGATCTTCCTTAGTACAAACTACATGAGGGATCACAACATTCCCCTTACCCCAACCTTGTCTCTAGAAGATGGAGAGGAGAGAAGAGAATCTTCAGGATAGTTTTCTTTGTGTGGGCTGCAATGTGTGTGTTGACTGGAATATAGCAATCCTGGGAAAAAGAGGAGGCAGAGGGCATTTCCCATCTCTCGTCTCCATTCAAGCGACTCATTAAAATCATTGTTGCCTGCAAGGAGACATGAACGTTTGATTTCCAAATTGGACAAGTGCTCGGTCGGGAGACTTGATTTCCTTGTCAGTGTGCTTGGGAAAGAAGCAGAGGAGGGCGTGATGGTGGGAGAGGAGGCATGGCAATGGAGCTGCCGCTGCCTGGGATCGGCCATGACAAGGCTCTGGGGGGTTCTATAGCTGAGGTGGCCACAGGGAACAGTGCCTGACAAGTGCCAGCTATCTTACACACACCACTTGAGAGCTGACTGCTGGGCAAGGAAAACATAGCCACAATAGAGTGGGCAACGAACAACCAGCCACAACCCAACATGGCACGAACTGACAGGGACAAGAGGTCAAGTGAGCCAAATAGTGCAGCCACCCAAGGATGAGCACACAGACCCATCCCAGAAAGAGCTGTCTACTGAGTACCTGTCACTTCTATGGCCAATCACCATTCGCCAGATACATGGCCATAACCAACACAGAAAAAGAATGTAATTACAGCCTACCAAGTAGAAGTACGCTTCTCTCTCCCAAGATCAATGGGAAAAAGTAGACCCTAGTGATCGCTGCAGAAGAGAGGTGGTGGCTCGATTCTAGCCCATGAAGAAAAAGGATGAAAAAGAGACTTAAATCAGGTTTGGGTCTTCCTTTCCTAAGAAAAGTCATGGGAAAAGGACAAAGTATATTTCACAGAAATGATTCCAGTGGTGATTTAGAGATTAAGAATTTGGTGGTCATCCAGCAAGAATGAGTATTGGGTGCGGATGAAAGTTACAAGCATGCAGGTATTCAAGAGGCACGCATGGAGGAGCATTTCTCAAAGTTAGGATCTGCACAGGGTAGACCTGCCTTATAAGACTGAAACATCATGGTCCCTGCAAAGTTCCAAATCTGGGGCGACTTGGAAGATCATAAGTTGTCTGCTAAGCCTCAGGGTGAGTGGCAGCAGTGATTGAAGATGGAAATAATTGAAGAGAAAAACTGAGCTTCACTGTGGGAACTTACCGAGGAGTATGAATGGGCTCTGACAGGTAGAGAGCAGCATCACCAAGTGTTAAAGTGATATTGCTCATAGCACTCAAAAAGTAACAAAGGGCTCAGGACAAAATATGGAGAGAAGAAAAACCGTGAAAGGCCAGAAGAGAAGCAGAGGCACATGCAGGATGGATTTCCATTTTCTCCTCCACACCCATCTATTCTGGTCCACTTTATGGTGCATGTCAAGGATCCATGTGCCTTGAAGATCCACATGTTTTCAGTTCATGGAGAGAATGGAGATGACCAGAGTTGGAATCCCAGCACTCAGTGCTTGGGTTCTTTGGCTGCCAGGGGCTAAAAGCCAAGCTCATACCTGTTAAAGGCCTTCAGCTCTAACATCCATCAACTGAGAAAGAAGAAATGGAGAAATGGGTGTCCAGGGTATAGAAACAATGACCCTCATTCCTTTTCTACAAAGACAAGAGAGGAAGGAAAGAGCCAACAGCATTTGTTTGTTTGGGCTTCCACTTGATCAGCTACTATACTGCCTTTGATACAGAATATGATAACACAACATTAGGCTGAGCTAGCCAAAGTGTGGTTTAACTTTAACATGTTGAGAAGGTTGTGTTGAATAGCATATGCAAGCATAGCAAGGCTTGCATAGGGTTCATGATTTGACAGATGCAGCATCTATAAATTGACTCATCAAAGGAGACTGGATGTTCAGTACCATAGTTACAGCTTCCTTCCTTGGTGCATGCTTTAAGATTCCCTTTTGAAAATTCATCTTCAAGAAGAAATGATAGGAATAGGATTCAATCTCATATTGCCTACAAAGTTATTCTGTTGAAATTGAGTGACATGAGAGAACACAATGAGAATATACATCAAAGCCTACAACACCAAGAATGCAAAGTGCTTCAGACACTGCCAAAGGAAGAGAAGCTCGTCTCTAACAGTTCTCATGGGAGAATAACCTCACAGAAGAAAAACTTCTGCAGACCAAGTTGGGCTCACTTTGATGAAAAATGCTTTCATCAAAGAGCTACCGTAGAATAGAATAAGCTACCTAACTCTTAACAGTATTTGTTCACTGAAAGTTTTAAGTGTGTTGTGTCAAACCCTTAAGATGTAGAATCTGATTTCAACCCCACAGTTACCCTGGCAGGTGTCTAAGTATAATTGCTCTGTAAAGAACTGAATTACAGAAAAATTAAGCAGCTAGTTCAAGGTCCTACTACTAGTGCCTGAGACTCTGTTGTTGACCACTGTACTGTGCTGCCATATAGGAGAAGAGTCACCAGATCATGGGGTTTAATTGGTTGAAATCATTGCCTCTCAGATATTCCTACTGGGGTTGGAATTTGATTAAGAATGCCCCATCTCTGAGGTGTGGTAGGAAGGTAGTCTACCATTTGCTAGCTCTTCCTTCCCTTGAGATTCTAAGAGTGTGTGTGTGTGTGTGTGTGTGTGTGTGTGTGTGTGTGTGTGTGTGTGTGTGTGTATTATGACTGTATGTATATGAGTATGTGAGAAAGGAGAGAGGGAGGAGACCAGAGAAATGTGTGTGTGTGTATGTGTGTGTATGCATGTGTGTGCATGTGTGTATATATTTATTATGACTGTGTCTGTATGAGTATGTGAGAAAGGAGAGAAAGGAAGGGAGACCAGGGCAAAGTGTGCATGTGTGTGTGTGTGTGTGTGTGTGTGTGTGTGTGTGTGTGTGTGTGTGTGTAACAAACTCTGTGCTGTTTTGTTAGTGAAATAATACATTAGGGAAAGCTTTGTTCAGAGCAGGATAACCATTCCCTCCTTATTAATATTCTTTTGTTTATGGCTAAACATGTCAGTTAGTTAAAAGAAAGAAGTTGAATAAATATTTTATACTAGTTTGAGTTATTTCCCCTTGCTATATGACCCAACTTTTTATGTGTCCAACCTTCATTGATTTCATGGAGAAATAGAAAAATATAGAAGTCATTTCACATTTATTTATTTTGCAGTGCAAGGAATCAAGCCTAGAGCTTCATAATTGACAGACACTTACTCTACCACTGAACTGCAGACATGACCCATTTCAATGAGTGGGTAACTTTTGTTGTTGCGAAATTTTAACTAAAACATTTTTCAAAGCTTCACAGAGCACAAAACCTATGAAGTACTTTAATATCATACATAGTCGAATTTATCCAAAGAACTCAAGAATTTATAAATGGGTTTCACCTTATCACTGAGATAAAAACAAAATGATGTTCTTCAAAAAAAGAAGTTTATGGTCATATAAGATAGAGCTATATCATGACATTAGTGTCTGAAGTCATCGCAATGAGGACTTGTGGGACTCTTATGTAATCGTTTGCATATAACGAATGAAGGAATGAAGTATTACCTTGGAAATGGTCTCAAGTGCATTAATGTTTTCTTAAGACAGCATAGAGTATAGAAACATCTTTGAAGTATTTAATCTCAAATTAATTTGATTAGTAATCAAAATATTTTCTAGTTTTATTTGAAGGAAAAATGTCAATATCCTTTACACACATAGTGAGTTATTGAAGTAATAAATGAAGTCTTTGGGTTTTATTGGAAAATTATACAAAGAGGTTATTTATAGTACAATGCTAAAATCTGTATTATCAGATCTGTATTACCAGTCTGGGACTGAATTGTTCACCCCCACCCTGTGTGGCCTGTGGAGCCATAGTATAGAAAAAACAGGGACAGAAACTGTAAGATACTTTGTTAACTGGTTTTTGTTGATTTTTTTTTTATTTCAATATGTTGCTTCCTTCATTTTAACTTAGTATGCTAATGTGTACTTTTATCTTTTCCCTTCTGGGTGTTGTCATCTGTCTAATTAGATTAGAGAATCATTAAGTGAAAGCCAATGGCTACTTCTATGTTTACTACAGCAACAGCACACTGCTGGTATTTAGTCATTCATATTCTCCAATAGAGGCTCACCAGAGTGAAAAGTTTTCTTCAGACACTGAGAAAAATGTACAGGGAGCAAATGACTTTCATTCAATAATTGATAATAGTTAAGCCTCTAACCCATAGAATAGAAACTTAGCTTAAATACATGTAAGGGGATGGGGGTATGCAATAGTTTTTCCCAACACTGTTCAACCCCAAAAGGGCTGACAGTTTTTAAGGGAGAATAAGAATCATTATACTACTTGAAAAATAAATAAATAAAACAAGTAATTCATATGCAGAACTTTGACAAGTATCTTGAATCTATTTAAAGAAAGTTAAATCAGTGCTCCTTGGAGGAGCATGGAGAAGCAAGAGTGGGAACATACTAGCTAGACAGCTAACAACCAAAGAAAAGAACGCATGGAGCCAAAGGTGGTGACCTGTGTCTGGAATCCTAACACTTCTGAGGCTAGATCAAAGGACTGCCTTGAGTACTTGGCCATCCTGACAATGTAGAAAAGTCTCTACCAGCCTGGGCTGTAGAAGGAGGGTAGTCCATAAGACACAAAGAGAAAACAGCAACAAACAAAAGGAATGAGCAGAGCTCCAGGATTCAAGGCTGGTCCATTCAGGGGCCAGACTCCACGACTGCTCACCTGTTGCCCCCCATCTTTTGTAAAATCACAGGGAGTTAGCCGCAGCTGCACTCTCTGGACTCAGAGTGTAAACCCTGCGCACATTCTCAACAGAATGGTGTCAGATTTTCTTCCTCTTCACTGAATCCTGGTTTGCTAGGAACTAGGTTGTAGTTTTTCCTGGAGTTTTCTTTATTTTATTTGAGAGTATTAGGTGGGTTCTATAAAAGTCCCTTTGATGATTATAAGCAGGAGAGTCTTTTAGCCATCCTATTTATAACACATAGATAAATGCTTACAAGGTTCTTTTTATGGCCGGCTAAGTAGTGTCTTTTTTGAAAAAATTAGCACCATTCGAAATTCCTTTAGAAATGTCTGGAGATGGCTCAGTGGCTAAGAGCACTTGTCACTTTTGCAGAGGACGTGAATGCATTCACATGAATGCATGTGATAGTTCATTAGCATCCATGTCTCCACTTCTAGAGGATTCATTCTGGCCTCCATGGGCTCCAGGAACACATCTGGAATGCATGCATACATGTAGGCAAAACACTCATACACATAAAAAACAAAAAGATTCCTTTAAAAAGAAAGAAATCAATTAAAGAGAGGGGGCTGCAGAGGTGGTTCAGAGGGTAAGAGTGCATGCTGCTCTTGTAAAGAACCTGAGTTTTGATCCCAGAACCCACTTTAGGCAGCTGACCGCAGCTACTACAGAGGTCTATCACCCTCTTCTGATCTCCGCACGCACCAGAACGCATGTACTTACCAACTCCATCACGCACAATTTAAAGATAAAATAAAATTATTTTTAAAAAGTAAACCAACAACCAACTTTATGTCCTCAGAGTGTTTAAATGGTCTCTTCTGTAAACCTGTCAATGTCAGAAGAAAGGGCAGGGGTGCACTGCATGAGCTTCAGCACTAATGGGTGCTCCAAATGATGGGTTCCTGGCGTTATGTATGCACTTGCACGGCTCAGCTAACATCTGCTGGAAATGGTAGAAATATGTAAGTCCTTGTTCATTGCTGGCAATGTGCTTTGAAAGATGTGACCAGAGTGTGTGTCTGAAATCACTGCCATTGACAGGGACAGCTGGAAGGATAAAAAGGACGTTTGACAAACAATACAGCTGGGTGTTATAGATCATCCTTTGTCACACATAGTACAGACATCTGAGACATTAGAGGACATCCTGGAACATACTTGTGGAAGTGCCCCAACCTGAAGACCCACAGTATAATGAATTGTTTTCTCTGATTGTTCAAGGAAAAATAGCGAAGTCTCCATCCCATGACTTAAAGGGGTAAAGGAAGATTGACTTTAAAGAGAGCCAAAGAAAAAGCATAGGCTACTTTTGAAGCAAATCAAGATCAATACAAAGAAGAAAGAATGAAAAAGACAGAAAGAAAAAATGACTGCAAGTTCTTCCAGTAAATGGTAATGATAATGTACATGATCAGCACTGAAACCCTCCAAGTAAGAGCCCAGTAAGAATAGTAATTCTATAGACAATGATGATTTCAAGAAATGAAAAGCATCACAGGACATACGAACTCTGTCATCAACACTTATTTCTGGGAAAGTGGCAAATGTGAACTCCATGAAAGATATGCCAATTAGCATAACTTACTTTGGACATGAGTTATACCCTCTACGCTGTAGACACCCAGAGCCTGGGTGATATCCACCCAGCACCCAGGTAACCTGCTGAACTCTGTAAGCTGTGAGAAGGTAAATGCAAGATGGTTTAGTTGCAATATGTGATGATAATTAGAACAGTGAGAAACAGGGAGCGGTGAGTTCTTGCTTCCAAGCTTTCTGCCCAATCATACAATGATAACTTCAATTCCATCTCAGACTTGACAAGCTCTGCACTCAGGTAAGTGTCCAGTTGTGGCTGACAATGTACAAATGTTCATCTACCCAATTTTAAACCATGGTCTTCTATAGCATGGCCAAATGATCAAACTGGATAAAGTCCATCCATGATAAGGAGGGCATAGGCATACCAACAGTTAATCCTGGAGACAAGTGTCTTATCTTCCAATAGAAGCAGACACCTTAGCTAAGCACGGTCCAATAGAATCAATGCACAAATGACAACAAATACACACCTTACTAGTTTTAGTATTTCTAATGAGTATTTGCATATCACCCAACTATATAGTATAAGGAATAACAACATAAAATGTTTAATTGTCCTGGAGTGAAGCTTGTGATGCTACACATTTAGTATCATTCCTTGGGCAAAGAATGATAGCTAAAATTAGTCAGCAAAAATAACCATGTGAAAACTTTACCCTTTCAAGTCAGACAGAATCCAGGAAGCCCTGGGTGCCATCTCCCCTCTTACCATTAATATACTGTTAGTAATGGAGTCCCACTGGAACTTTAAAGGTTACGGAGCATTGCTACCAAGGGCTAGCTTCTAGGAAAATTGTAGTATATCTGAATTCCACCTTCATTTTTAGCCTACTTTTCCATTCCCTCTTGTTTCCCTATTAAATAATATTTTTTGTTTATTCTTTGAAAATGTCACGTATATATGCAGTGTATCTTGAGAGCTCATTTTGAGGTTCTAGCTGCTTGCATACCTTTGACCCAAGACTGGTTCTCTTCTGTCAGGGAAGGCCATCTTCTTTGACCTATGACATTGATGTATGATGAGAATACAACTTTGGGAGAGACACACACTGGGTGATGAAAGAGGAGCCTCCACTATAGCCATACAGATCTGATACCAACCCTGGCCATCAAAAAAGCGATGGGTATAACAGTCAGAGCATCTTTACATCCAACATCTTAGTTGGATACTAATTCCTCAACAGGTTCTCTATCATGTGAGCTGCCACTCTTCTACCTATCCTGTCTCATCTCTTTCCCTTATTTCCCACAGAAAACCATATGGCAAATTAGAGCCACTATTTCCAGAGTATCTCTTATCCTGGCTTGTGAGTTCTAAGCAACTAGAAAGAAAAAATTATTTTTATAAAGAACAGATTTGTTGCATTAGTTATCTAATTAGTTAACTAATTTTCCCTTTAATATAACCTTTTAACCTTTTAACCTCTTAGAGTTGTGGGATATCATTTTTTTTATCCACAGAAGTATTGAAAAAGCAATTAAAGGCATTAGTTCATTCTCAATATTCATTAGATCTACTAACATGTCATTAAAAGTACATGTTATCATGTAATAGTTCCATGGTAATAATATCTGTTCTGAGATTTTGTTGGCCTTGCTCCAACATCTTTATTCCAATCAAGCAAAGTCTTAAAAACAGATTCAATATGTCATTTTCTTCTTTCTTCCTCCTTCCTTCCTTTCTTAATTTCTTTCTTTCTTAGACATCATCTCACTATATAGTTCTGGTTGGCTTTGAATTCACTGTGTTGAAATAACATAGCTCCACCTGCCTCCACCTCTGCCTCTGACTCCGCCTCCACCTCTGCCTCTGCCTCTCAACTGCTGAAACTAAAGGTATATGCCACCACCCATGGCAGATCTTTAGAAATGTTCCACTCCTATGATTTCCAGCCCTTCTACTGCACTAATCCCGTTTACCACACTGTGAGTCTGTTATGCTGTTATTTAAAGATTAAATACATATCAGATCAATCTATTGTTGCTTTTAAAGCACCAGATCTTCAGGTACATGATAATTAATATGAAGACATTTATATGAAAAAAGAAACTATTTTTCTGATGTAGGTGAAGAATGAGAGGTCTTTCAAAGTAAGCAACATCCTGTCAGAGTTAACACTGTGAATTAACTCATCCCCATTTGGACGCACGTCTCCAGAGGATCTATAACTTTAACTTTTATCTCTTAGTCTATAACTTTCTTCCTGTGATCCTCTTAGGTCTTACATACAATGATTTCCTTTTTAAATTTTAATTTATTATGATTTTTTGAGAATTTCATGTGTGAATACTGTATTTATATCATTTCCCCTACTACTTTCTCCACTCCAAAGTCATTTTATGGCCCTCCAATTCCCACTTAGCTTCATGACTTCTTTAATTATTACTGGTGAGAGAGAGAGAGAGAGAGAGAGAGAGAGAGAGAGAGAGAGAGAGAGAGAGAGAGAACAATCTGCTGAGTGCACTTATTCATATGTATATGTATATGTGTTTAGTGTCACTCTTTAGAGCTGACCACTGAGGTTGGATAACCTATCTAGGAACTTGTCTCTAGAGAAGACTGCAACTGTTTATTTATGGGTGTGGCCTTGTGAGATTTCTCACAGCCATGTTGGGTGTCAACTGGTCTTGCTTAGGAAGCCATATTGTTACATTTTCAAAAGTGCAACTCCCTGTCATATACAGAAGGACTGTCTCATACTGGTCCTCTGGCTCCTACATCCTTTCTCCCACCTCTCTTCCCTGATGATTTCTAAACCTTAAATGTAGAGAATTGTGCTGTAGATGTATCAATTGGTAATAGGCACACCATGATCTCTGCATGTTGTGAGCTTCTGTAATGGTCTCCATCTGCTACCAAAAGAAGCTTAGTCCAATCAGATTGCTGTAGTTTACCCCAAGATAAACGTGTCAGTATTGAACCCTTGGGTATATCTTGCTGTGCTGTTCACTACTGTGGTTGGTGGGCTTTGCAGCTGGCTAGGACTTTAATTGCTTTTCTCCCTTGGCAGTTTGATACTATAAAAGCTAGTGTTCTGGGAGGTTAGTTCCAGCCTAGTTCAAATTCCCTGTTTGATGTATGCAGTGTCTTCAGCAATAGAGGCTCGCTTCCAAGTTCCAGAGAAAACCAAAGGCAGCAGAATAGCTTCTAGCTACATTTTAAAAAGTGTTAACAGTATCATGAGATGTAAACATACAGGATAACAAGTAAACATGTGTTTGTTTTCTGCCTCTGAAAACAGTACAGATTAACATATGTACATAAAGCCTTAAATCCAAAAAAGCAGACAAGCACAATGTTCTATTGACTATTACACATAATCACACACCTGAGTTCTTGCCCTTTCGTTGATTTCTTCTTGAAATATGTGTATATGTATGTGGACATGTATGCATGTAGCTGAGCACTTACTTCTCTATAGCAAAAAAAGCTATGTCCTCTTTTTCCTATCTTTATACCTGTTCTTACACATATACTTAATTAGGTGTTTGATTTATTGATGTCCTCTTTCTATTCTTTATTATTTATCATGTTAATTCATGCTAAGTGTTTGGGATTAACATTGATATAGCATCACTTTCTTATATTTTTAACATTTTTTTCAATGTCCTTGTTTTATAATGAGTCCTTCCACAACTCATATAGTCCCAATATATTTTGCCTTCTATGCCTGAATAATTATTATGGCACTTTTTATTATAATTTGCTTAAATTCACTGCAAAATTAATTGCTTCCACTGCAGATGTTGAGGTTTAATCTTCATTCACAAAGTACTTAATTTGAATATTTTATTTTTATTAATTAATTAATTATATTTTTAGTTCTTGTAGTTCTTTGTGTATGGTTGAGACCTCGTGGGCTTTTCCTAATCTAGTTTGGTGTGTTCATCCTTGTTCAGCTCACATTCAAGCAGTCGTGTTGGTGAGACTTTATAGGTACAGGTTATTAGGAGACACAATTTCACAATAAACTCCCTGGTTCTCTGGTTCTTGTCATCTCTTTGACCTTTCTCTGCAATGTTCCCTGAGCCTTGGGTACAGGACTACTTTGTAGTTGTATCCATTGGAGCTGGATTAGACAGCTCCGCATTGTGATTGGCTGTGGTTTTCTGTAGTGGTCTCCTAGAGAAGCGTCTTTGATGAAACATAAAGACTACATTTATCTGTAGGTCTAAGGACAGCTCTTAATAGATTGTTGTTTGGGATTATGCTATTTTAGTACATTGGTGCTTGTAGGTTCTCCATTCTTTTCTTCTTCTTCTTCTTCTTTAATTAGATATTTTCTTTATTTACATTTCAAATGTCATCCCCTTTCCTAGTTTCCCCTCCAAAAATCCCCTATCCTCTTTCCACCCACCCCCCACTCCCCAACCCACCCACTCCTACTTCCCAGCCCAGGCATTACTCTATACTCGGGCATAGAACCCTCACAGGACCAAGGGCCTCTTCTCCCATTGATGACCTACTAGGCCATCACAGCTACTTATGCAGCTAGAGGCACCAGTCCCTCCATGTGTTTTCTTTGATTGGTGGTTTAGTTCCAGGGAACTCTGGGGTTACTGGTTAGTTCATATTGTTGTTCCTCCTAGGGGGCTGTAAACCTACCCTCACTCCTTGGGGTAGATTCTCCAATTTTTATTTATTTATTTATTTATTTAGAGACAAGGTTTCTCTGTGTAGCCCTGGCTGTCCTGGAACTTACTCTGAAGACCAGGGTGGCCTCTAACTCAGAAATCCGCCTGCCTCTGCCTCCCAAGTGCTGGAAAGATTCTCTATTCTTAACCTTAGTTTTCTTATAGTCAAATTAAATGCTCACATTTTAAAATTTAATTTTAAATAAATGTTGACCAAGCCAGCTCAGTCAGTCAGTAGGGTCTCAAGGGAGCGAGGATTGAAAAGAAAAAGACAATTAGACAACGTTATAACATGACTCCAGCCAGTGCTGAGGTTGAAGTGGGTTTACTTTCCCCAGTCAGCTTTTATACAATTCTAGGTACTAGCAGAGAGTGGGGTCAGTTCACAGACAAAGCGATCAAACAAGGCAAAGAACAGTGAGATCACACCAGGTAGTGATCAACAAAGCAATAAACAAAGTCCCCAGGTCACTGGGTCTGGGGGCTTATTAGGATGACCAAGACAAAGGGGAAGTCCCACTTTCTTTGGTTGAGTTCACCTTGATCCTTGCATCAGCCCAAATGCAAACACTCCTATCTGATCCTATCTGACCCTATTTCCTCCTCTGAGCCCAGTGACAAGATCCGTCAAATTTCTATAAGTGGCACCAAAAGCTTTCTACAAAGTGTGCAATTGGGTGTATGTGCATACACATATGTGCACACACACACACACACACACACACACACACACACACACACACTGGAATATTGAGCCTAAGAAGATGTGATATGTAAAATGTAACTTTTAATGTCCTGTAGTAATTGTTGTCTTGGCAGCTTACTGCTTCTGTCCACTAACCTAAGCCTAGTCCTTGTGACTTCTAGAGTCAATTCAATCTAATCTAGACCTAGAATGTTTTCAGTCACTGAGACTTACTGCTGAATAAACTCACCCTTTCTAGCTCTTTCTGGACTCTGGCTGACTGGTTCAAACAGTCAGCTCTTCTGGCTCAAACTCTTCTCCAAGCTGAGGGATTCAGTCTGGCTTGTTTTTCTCAGTCTCTCCTAAATTGCTCTGCTTGGCCTCATACTAACTTTGGCAATATGTTCAGGCTCATTCTCATTTTCTGGCTTGTTCTGTTTTCACCTGGTTCTAGCTTGTTCTCTCTTTGCAACCTGTCTCCATATTACTGTTCTGTTAAAACTGCTTCCTCTCTCTCTGTACTGACTCCTTAAGCAGCTTCCCTTCCTTTCTCTTCTCATGAGAGCTGGGCATGTCCTATTCTGTTAAATCTTTCACTTTGTCTGCCACTCAATTAGACATCACTTTCAAACGTGGGTGCTTCCTTCTACAAACTAACTTTACCTACATTGTTTGAGATTAAAAGTATGTTCTAAGAGTATATCTGTATTCTGGCCAGAGAAATTAAAGTTATGTGCTAAGGCTGAGCCACACCACAACTAGAAACAGATTTTTTTCAGTAAATAATACAATCTTGGGGTTCACATTCTGATCAAATATCCTGTAATAGTGATGCAATTAGTAACACTTTAAAATAAAAAATAGAAGATACAGGAATAATTATGGGTCAGAGTTTTGACTATGGGATGGCAACCCCTCCCTCACTTGATGCCTTGTCTTTCTGCTGGAGGTGGCTCTACAAGTTCCCTCTCCCCACTGTAGGGCATCTTGTCTAAGGTCCCTCCTTTTGATTCCTGAGAGTCTCTTACCTCCTAGGTCTCTGGTACATTCTGGAGATTCCCCCACCCTACCTCCTATTTCCTGAGGTTGCCTGTTTCCATTCTTTCTGCTGGCCCTCAGGGCTTCAGTCCTATTCTTCCACCCAATACCACATCATATTTCCCTCCCCGCCCACCCATCCACTTCCTCTCCCTCCCCATTCCCTCCCTCCCTCTTTGTGATTGCTTTCTTCTCTCACCCAAGTGGACTGAGGCATCTTCACTTGAGCCCTTCAGCTTGTTGAACTTTTTGAGTTCTGTAGACTGTATCTTGGGTATTCTGTACTTTTTTCTGGGGGGGGGGGGGCTACTATCCACTTATTAGTGAGTGCATACCATGCATGTCCTTTTGGGTCTGAGTTACCTCACTCAGGATGATATTTTCTAGTTTCATACATTTACCTGCAAAACTCAGGATGTCCTCGTTCCTAATAGCTGATAATAATAGTATTCCGTTATGTAAATGAACCGCATTTTCTATATACATTATTCTGTCGTGGACATCTGGGTTGTTTCCAGCTTCTGCTTATCACAAACAAGGCCACTATGAAAATAGTGAAACATCTGCCCCTGTGGCATGGTAGGGCATCTTTTGAATATACTCCCAAGAGTGGTATTGTTGGGTCTTCAGGTAGATCTATTTCCAATTTTCTGAGGGGCCTCCAGATTGATTTCCAGAGTGGTTGTACCAGTTTGCAATCCCACCAGCAATGGAGGAGTCTTCCTCTTTCTCCACATCTTTGCCAACATGTGCTGACCCATAATTGTTCCTGTCTGAAAGAACTACAGGGATAGAAATGGAGAGGCACCTCAGGAAAAGAAGGTTCAGTGACAGGCCCAAAGTGGGATCCAGCTCAAGGGGAGGCCCCAAGGCCTGACACTATTACTGAGGCTGTGAAATGCTCACAAAAATGGATCTATCGTGACGGTACTCTGAAAGACCAAACAAGCAGCTGAAAGAGTCAGAGGCACCCAATCAATGGACAGAAGCTGCTGATCCCTGTGGTTGAATTAGGGAAAAGCTGGAAGAATCTGAGGAGGAGGGAAACCCTGTAGGAGGACCAGCAGTCTCAATTAATCTGGACCCCCAAAATCTCTCAAACACTGAACCACCAACCAGGTAGCATACACCAACCCCCAACACAAATACGCTTATACAACAGAGGATTGTTAGGTCTGCGTTTAGTCATAGAAGATGCATCTAACCTTCAAGAGACTGGAGGCCCCAGGAAGTTTAGAGGTCTGGTGGGATGGGGGTGTAAATTTCCTCGTGAAGAAGGGTGGGTGGGGGGAGCAGAGAGGAGGTATGAGATGTGGAACAGTCAGAGGGTGGACTAGGAGGGGAATAAAATCTGAAGTTTAAAATAAATGTAAAAGTAAAAATAAATAAATAAGTAAATAAATAAATAAATAAATAAATAAATAAATAAATAAATAAATATTAAAAAGAGAGGGAGAGAGAGAAAGATACTAAGCCTCGATTTTTATCAGCTTAAGAATCCTTACCTGGATATTCTGTTTGTCTGGCATTAGAATCAAGAGAAGGTCCTTGTTTCTCCTTGGCCTCCTTTTTACTGCAATGAGTTATTTGCACATATCAGATGAAGATGTAATTTTATAAGCTTCAGTAAGCCTTCTTATTTTCTCTTGTTAGATAATTCCATAAGTTTTTCATAGATAGTATTATAAAACTTAGTCTTTACCCATCCCTTCCCTCTCTATAACAAGCCTCCAGTTCTCCATTTTTGCATTCTGAATCCACCACTCTCTCAAACTCTTGTCTCACCAGAAATGGCAAATTCAGAGTCATTAAGTCTTTATCCTTCTGTGAAGTTTCCAGTGTTGTAGACTATGTCTCTTCCTTGAGACTGCCTTCACTAGGACTAGGCCACTGTTCTATTGATGCTGTTCTTCCTTTCTCACTGCTCCTGGCACCTGGCTTCTTGCTTTTTTGTATTTTCCTTCTGCCCACAGGAATATCTTTTACTTCAATCTGTCTGTTTTCCCTTTTTCTATATCCTGTAGGATCTTGTCCATTTTCATACCAGCTCATCTACTTACTGGCCATTTAATGTAAGATGAGTTTTCTGTTTCTCACATGCCTTGGACTTTCTTCATTGACTTAAAGATATTACTTGATGTGAAAGTCAAATGATTCAACACTTAGGGAACACGTAGAACAATCCTTTCCAGGTAGTAAGCCCACTATTGACCAGCTTATTGTTTATAATTTCACTCCATTAAGCAACACATCGTCACCTTTGACCTTTACTTTGATTTAGGGTTCCATATTTCCAACCAACCTTAAAATACTATCACCAGAACATCCTGCCAATTATCTCAAACTTCAACATGTCTTTGAATGTCTACTTCTTGTCCCATGCTCTGCTCTGAAACATAACCCCCTCATCCTCTCGCTAACTCCTATCACCTGTCCTATTACTACTCCAGATGATCAAGCTTGAAATCTGAAAAGTTTTACATTTCTCCTTCATCATCCCTATTTAATCTTGTTATTAATCTTGGCAGTTCCTACCCTGTTATTTCTTTGAATTTTGTTTCTTTTCAGTTCTCTACTTGCCAAGCTAGCTACTCAAGTATCTTCATACCAACAAAGCAAGATCTTATAAACACTGTATCCAATATGTCAGGGCCTACTAAGTGTTCTAATCTGAGAACTGGAGTCCAATAAACCTAGCTGCACCCATAATTGTTAAATAATTGGAAATAGAATAGTTCCAGTTACTTTGCTATTTTAACTTCATAAGGCAAAGATTTTTTTATTTTTATCAATTAAAATATAAATGTGTAAATAAAATTTTGTTTTTATAGATCAAAAAAATAAGTGAAAAGGGCCAGATAGAAACATTCCACCAAACATAAATTAGAGCCAAAGATCACCATGACTATCATTTATCATTTTTAGAATGGTAATAAGTAATATTTGTTCTTAACACTATAATTTATAGCATATTATAATGTAAAATATCATTTGATCTTTGCAATATTTCTATGAACAAAGCATAGATTAACCTAATTTACAGAAGACTGAGGTTCACATAAGTTGAACATCTCAGAGCTCACCCAGTCAGAAAGCCAGAGGCCAGAACCTTCATCTCAAATTCCTGATTTTCTACTGCTTCAGTGAAAGCTCCTCAAGATTTTTTAAACTTGACAATGCTATCTAGTCTTTAATGTGCTTTTAATTAATGAGGAGTGAGTGAATCGCTGACTAGAATAAGTCAAAGCCTCATAATCTAATCATATACGAATAAGCGCATAGGAAGGAGAAAACAACAAAAATGTACCGAGTGACTAATGTCTAGCTCAAGTGAATATTGACTTCTGAAGGAAGAACCCTGCTCTACACCTTGTGATGTTTCTACCCTAAAAGTCCCGAGGTCTCACATCCTCATGTGGTTGTAAAAATGATGCATCTAATAGGAAATAAGATGCAAAGTAAAATAGTAAGAATAGATAACAAGGTATGGATAGACTACTGTACATCCGTCCTTTTCCAGAAAGAGAAGAGACATACCTGGCCTCTCCCTGGCATAAGTACCTTGTCTTTGACCATTATCTGCCTCCATTTGTTCTACTAAATAAGCAATATTTCACTATTTTACTCCATAGAGCCCTTTTTCCAACTGGGATTCCCTACTCTCAGAACAAGCTCCCATTCTTATCTTACATTGGTCTCTCTTGCAAGATTGTCACTAAGACTCAGATACCCTCAGAATAGAAGAGGGACTGAAAAACCACATTCTTGGATCACAGACATTCTTACCACCACCCCCCACTAGAATGCCATCGGCACTGAGTGCCATTGGCTGTGAATGTCATCACGGAGGAAGTATGGGGAAACTGAACATGAGAAGTATTGCATGAAACTACTAGTATTTAGTTTTATGTTTATTCTTCATATACATTACATCTTGACCTCAGTTTTCCAACTTCTATTCTCCCACACACCTCCCCTCACCCCTAGATCCACTACTTTTCCATTTCCCTTGAAAAAGAAAAGGGAGATACAAAAAAGAGCAGGGATCTCAACCAAACATGGCATACCAACTTACAATAAACTAGGACAAACCTTCATACCAAGGCTGGATAAAGTGACCCAACAGGAGGAAAAGAGTCCCAAAACCAAGCAAAGGAGTAGGGGACAACCATCACTCCCATTGTTAGGAGACAATAAGAACACCAACCTACATAACGTGTATGCACAGGACCTAGCTCAGGCACATACAGGGGTTGTAATTGCTATGAACCCTGTTTAGGCTAAGGTTGAGTCTATGAGCTATATTCCTCTGATGTCTTTGATCCCTTTGGCTCCAAAAATTCTTCTCCCAGATCCTCTTCATGGTTCCCCAGCTTTGCTTAGTGTTTGGCTGTGGGTCTTTGTATATACTTCTCCCAGTTGCCGGATTGTGCCTCTCTGATAACAATTGGGCTAGGCACTGATCTGCAAGTATATCAGGAAATCATTAGGAATCATTTCATTGATTTGTTTTTTTCTTTTCTTTTTCCCCCAGTCATATTTTGTTCTATCCTGAGTCTCTGGGCTGTTCAGCCTCTGCCTCCTGGCCATCTAGGCTGTGTTGTGTATGGGCTCCCTCATGTGGCATGGTACGGTCCTTTAGTTAGACCATTCATTGGTTGGCCACTCTCACAAGAAGGCAGGACAGGTTGTAAGTTGAAGGTTTTTTGTTTGTTTGTTTGTTGTTTTTTCTTTAAGTTGAAGGTTTTATCATTCCATGTATCACAGTCCCACTGTCTGGAGCCTCGCCTGGTTATAGATCATTTCAGTCTCCATATCTCTCTTTACTAAGAGGCTTGGATAGGGCCACTCTCTAAGATCCCAGGGAGTTTCCTCTGGACTAAGTTTCTGCACCATTCCCCAAGGAGCCCCAAAGATCCAGTCATCTATCCCAGTACACTCTCCCTCCATCATGACTCCCCTCCTCACCTACCCCCAGTCCACCTACAAAATCTATTTTATTTCCCCTTCCCATGGAAATTTATGAGTTCCCTATCCCCTTGAGCATGCCTTGTTCCTTAACCTCTCTGAATCTGTGGATTGTAGCATAATTATTTTTGAACAAATAATGTTCACTTATAAATGAGTACATACTTTGTTCACGATGATTTTCTCTAATTCCAGCCATTTGCCTGCAAATTTCATGATGTTATTGTTTTTAACAACAGACTAATACTTCATTGTGTAATTGTACAGCATTATCTTTATTTAATCTTCAGTTAAAGGACATCAAGGTTGTTTCCTGGATATTGTAAATGAAGTACCTATGAACATAATTAAGCAAGTGTACTTTGTGTATGTTCCCAAGACATACACATATAGCTGGATATCAATTCTCAATTTTCTGAGGAACTGACATATTGATTTCCATAATGGTTGTACACATTTGCACTCCCAGCCAGCAATGAAGGAGTGCCTCCCTTGTTCTACATCCTCACCAGTATGAGCTGTTGCTTGAGTTTTTGATCTTAAGATGGAATCTCAGAGTTGCTTTGATTTGCATTTCCCTGATTACTAAGGATGCTGACTGTTTCTTTAAGTGCTTTTTGGCCATTAGAGATTTCTCTGTCCAGAATTCTCTGTTTAACTCTGTTCTCCATTTTTTAATTGGGTTATTTGGTTTGTTGACCTCTAGTTTGACTTCTTTATATATTTTGGATATCAGCCTTCTGTTGAATGTAGAGTTAGTGAAAATCGTTTCCATTCTGTAGGCTGCTGTTTTGTCCTTTGGACAGTGTCCTTTGTCTTGCAGAAGCTTTTCCATTTCATAAAGTCCCAGTTATTAATTATTGATCTTAGCACCTGAGCTGTTGGTGTTCTGTTCAAAAACTTGTCTTCTATGCCAATGCATTCAAAGCTATTCTCTAGATTCTCTTCTTCTATCAGATTTAGTGCATCCAGTTTTATTTTGAAGTGTTTGATCCACTTGTACTTGAGTTTTGCATGGGGTAATAAATAACGGATTAATTTGTATTCTTTCTGCATGAAGATATTCAGTTAGAGCAGCACCATTTGTTGAAGTTGCTTTCTTTTCTCCAGTGTATATTTAGTTTCCATAAGTTTCTAGGCTTTCTTTTGTCTTTGTTGTTATTAGAATCTAGCTTTAATCCATGGTGGTCTAATAGGAAGTAGGTGGTTATTTCAATTTTCTTGTATCTGTTGAGACTTGCTTTGTGTCTGAGCATGTGGTCAATTTTGGAGAATGTTCCATGAGGTATATTCTAAGAAGGAGTATTCTTTTGTGTTTGGATGAAATGTCCTATAGATATCTGTTAGGTGCCTTTGGTTCATAATGCCTGTTAACTCTATTAGTTCTCTTTGTAGATTTTTCTGGATGACCTAACTATTTGGTGAAAGTGGGGTATTGAAGTCTCCTACTATCAATGTGTGAGGGTCAATGTTTGATTTCAGCTTTAGTAGTATTTTCTTTACAAATGCGAATGCCCTTGGTTTGGGGGCATAAATGATAAGAATTGAAAAAATCATCTTTCTGTATTTTTCATTCGATGAGTATGAAGTGACCTTCCAGATCCCTTTTGATTAACTTTGGTTTGAAGTGTATTTTGTTGGATGTTGTTTCTTTGGTTCATTTGCTTGGAAAACTGTTTCCAACACTTTACTTTGGGATACTGTCTATCTTTGATGTTGAAGTGTGTTTCTTGTATGCAGGAGGAAGATGGATCCCATTTTCACATCGATTATGTTACTCTGTATCTTTTTTATCGGGGGATTGAGTCCATTGATAGTGAGATATTAATAATCAAAGATTGTTAATTCCTATTAATTTGGTGGTGGTGGTGGTGATGGTAGTGGTGGTATTGGTAGTGTGTGGAGGGGTGGGGGGTGGGTATGCATTCTTTCTCGTTTACTGGTGGAAGATTATTTATTACCTGTGTTTTGTGGGTGTAGTCAACCTCTCTGGGTTGGAATTTTCCTTCTAGTGCCTTCAGTGTGGCTGGATTTGTGGATAAATATTGTTTCAATTTGACTTTATCATGGAATATCAAGTTTTTTCCATCTATGGTGACTGAAATTTTTTCTTGGTATATTAGTCTGTGTCTAGTATCTGTAGTCTCTCTAAGTCTGTAGGACGTTTGCCCAGGCCTTTTTGGCTTTTAGAACCTCCATTGAAAAGTTGGGTGTAATTCTAATAGATCTGGCTTTATCTGTTACTTGGCATTTTTCCATTGTAGCTTTTAACATTTTTCTTTGTTCTTTGTGTTTAGTCTTTTGATCAAAATGTGGCAAGGACAGTATTTTTCTGGCTCAATCTATTTGATGTTCTGTAAACTTCTTGTAAGTTTATAAGCATGTTCTTCTTTAGGTTAGGAAAATTTTCTTCCATGATTTTGTTGAAAATATTCTCTGGACCTTTGAACTGGGAATCTCCTTCTATTCCTATTATTTATAGGTTTGTTCTTTTCATAGTCTCTCAGATTTTCTAAATGTATTTATTTCTTCTATAGTATCATCAACATCTGAGATTCTCTCTTAAATCTCTTGTATTCAGTTGGCGATGCTTGTGTCTATAGTTCCTGTTCTTTTACCTAGATTTTCCATTTCCAGAATTCCCTATGCTTATGTTTGTTTATTGCTTCTATTTCCATTTTCAGGTCTTGAACCACTGCATTAATTTCCTTCAAATGTTTACTTATTTTCTTGGGTTTCTTGGAGGATTTATTAAATTCTTACAGTTGTTTGAGGGATTTATTCATTTCCTCTAATTTTTTGTTTGTGTTTTCCTTGATTTTAAAAGAGATTCATTTCTCTTTAAGCATCTCCACCATCTTCATACAGTTGGTTTTAAGTCCATTTTCTTGTTCTTCACCTGTGTTGGAACATTCAGGGTTTGTTGTCAAAGGATAACTCTGGTGGTGACATATTGCCCTGGAGTGATTTTAGGCTTAGGTACTGATTTCTGAGTGTGTTTTTAGTTGGATGGGTTTCTTGTTCCTTGTTTTCTGTTTCCTCTCTGGTCTTCTAGCAGGAGTTGCCTGTGTTTGAATAGAGTATCTCTGCTCCATTCGGGGGCTGGACTTCTGATGGCCAGGATGGCCTCTAGTCAAGCAAGGGGATTCTGCCAAAGTTAGAGCAAAAGGATGTGGCCTCTATTCTCACTGGGGATCTTTCCTAGGGGTTAGGAGAGGGGATATGATGACAAGGAGGGGAGACCCCATTGGGTTGGCTGGACAGGCACTGAGAGACTGGAGGGTGCTATTTGGGCAAGCAGCCTACTTAGGGTTCTGTGTGCTGCTGTGGCCTTGGGTGAAGCAGGGGGCTTCTACAGGATTTGGGCCCAGATATATAGTGAAGAAGAGAGGAGAGGCAGTTTGGAGTAAACGGGAGCTTTGCTGGTCTACCAGCCATCAGGGGTTCCGGACAATTGTTTGGCCACTGGTAGTGCAAGGAGCTTCCACAGGAGGTTTGGCCTGGGATATAGAACTACTGATAACATTTACGTTTAGATTCATTCTCGCAAATCAGTAAGATGATTCCCAATGGCCAGCATAAATTCCAGTCTGAAATTCTTTTATTCAGTGCCTTTCCAAGTCTAGTAAGTTTCAAACCCCCTTTATCCCTTACCTACCTTTCTCCAGAACCTTCCTCTCCATCCACTTTGATAGTCTGGAACATACTCTTTAAAGATTATTCTTACATTTTCTTTAGGTACTCCAGAAAAGACAAAGTTTTTGTTATGAAAATCATAAATCCCTACAAAAGTAAAGAAAATGGTATAACCAGCTTCCCATGTACACCTCCCTGAGCGCTTGTCTCCCTCCACTCCTGTGCTCTCCAAGGAAATGTCTCTCCAGTTGTTGCCAGAGTTTGATCTCTTCCTTTCATGTCCTCCTACAGCACATTAGCAAATATGTCACATTTTGTTGCTACAATGTAGCATAATCTCTCTAGATATGTAGGAACTGCCATGCATGTTTCATATTCAGACCACATCTAATGTTTGCAAGAAGGAATTTTCATAACATGGACTATACTGCCCTATTACTGTCTGATAAAGATATAGTTTCTAAAAGGAGAATAATTTTATCCTGCCATTGAATGTGGTTGCACAGTTCCAACCCTAACACTGAGGAGCTGAAGATCCAGAATTCAAGGTCAGGAGTTCAAGACCAGCCCTGACTACAGAGACTTCAAGGTCAGATTAGACTATATGAGATTCTGTCTTAAAAACAAACAAATAAGACGGTATCATCCCCTTATTACAAGGGAAGGTATTAGCATTAACTTAAATTTACAGGTCAAAGGTTAGTAATGTCTCAATTTTTAATAGTCATCAAACTTAACAACTTGAATAACAATAAGTAAATTAAAATATATAAAACAAAAATAACTTTTATTTCAACAGTAGTCTTTTTGACTATCAAACAATCTCAAATTATACAATCAAAAAAGATGAAGGTACAATATTTAAATATAAAGCTCTGTTTTCCTCAATGTTAAATTAATAATTAAATAGTTTAGTCACTTGCTAGTAATTATAGAAATTACAAAAATTAAATATAATATAATTTCCTAAACAGAAATCCCTGAAAGTATTACTAGGGATAGCTTAAAGCACATGAACCTGAATCAGACCTCTCTATTTTAAATAGAATTTAAAATTTTTTTTGTATTAGTTTTCATAGATAACTCAGTCACAAATTACTTGACAGCACCTATCAATCTGCTTAGATTCTATAAAGATAATTCCTGAAAGTATATCAAAGATATCAGGTGACTGCGGGCCCCAAGAGTACCTCACTCACTCATTTTCCAGAACTTCCAATAGCTAAAGTATCATTTAACATTTCCACCCAAGAGGAATACAGTCATTTGTGCTGGATGAGTGCATAAAAAACGGTAATTTGATATCCTGGGGATCTTTTGCATCATAGCCTTTTACTAATAATTATCATTAATATTTGGCAGTATGTCTTTTACTTAAATGGCTTGATGACAGTTTCAAGGCCAAGAACACTCCTGACGGCACTTTTTTTCATCCTTCCCACTGGAATGTGGACAAAATACCAGAGCCGAAGTGTAAAGCAAGAGCCAAGTTAAAAATGGACCTAAACTGGAGGAACAATGAGCTCATCGAAGCACTACAGTTTTACCAACCCCCTCCAGGGAAGGTACACCGAGCAACCCATTTTCCAGCATGCGACCCGAGTTCATCACTCATATCGCTGATGATCACAGAGAAAGAAAGGCTCACATGAAGAAAGAAAAGAAAGTTCAATCAAGGCTTGCTTGCCCTAAAAAGGACAATTAGCCTTTCAGTTAGCTGAGGAAAAGCCTTTCATGTCTTTGATAACTATGACATTAGCATGTCCACTCAAAAACATACACATGGCAGTCTTCTATTTGTTAACAGTCTCCTTGTAATGAGGGTTTTTGTACTTTCTGGTTCATTTTGCCCAAAGTATGATTATAAGACCTTGAGGAAATATCAGTTCTTCGAAAGGCCAGGTCATTCAAGGTGAAATGTTGCACCATTTTCTTTGTTCCAAGCAAGCATTGGTCCTTCTTTTCTATTAGTTTTATCCATAAATGATCAGGAGTATTTACAGATTCAAAACTGGCTTCTTCTGTTGATTACGGGGAGGGGTGAGTGCCATGGTGACTACTAAGAGCTCACTCCCTCCTTCCATTGTGGGCTCTGCCAGGTGTCTTCCCAGTTAAGCAGTCTCACAGGTCCAGTATATTTCTTTATGATTTTTATTACATTTGTACTTATTTATTTTGTGTTCATGTATTTGAGGGAACAAAGGGCTTGTACATTTCATGATGAGCATATGGAAATCAGAGGACAGCTTGTGGGAATGGGATCTTAAAACCTACCTTGTAGCTGCTGGGCAGTGGTGGC
>NC_034591.1:15092512-15100519 GCF_900095145.1 Mus pahari
ACACACACACACACACACACACACACACACACACACACACAAACCTACCTTGTGTGTCCTAGGCATTATTAATCTCAGGCTATCATGTTACAGGAGTCCACCAGAGGTAACCACTCAGACACAGTTTATAGCCAACTGAAAGTCTTTATTCCAGCTGTCTGGTACTACACTCAGGGACCCAAGTATAGCACCAAGTGTCCAGAGCATGGGGAGGTTTTGAAGGCATAAACCACATCCCAGCATCTTATTCAGCAGCTGAGGGGGTTAGAAATGGTGTTCACATAAGCAAGCAACTTAATAGAAGCTAAGATAAGTGGTTATCTAACGGCAGGGGGTCGTTTTGCATAAGCAGCAGTTTAACAGAAGCTAAGATAAGTGGTTATCTGGAGGAGGATGATCTGCATAAGAAACAGTTTAACAGAAGCTAAGGTAAATTAGCTGGGGCATCTTGGCCTTAGAGTTGCCCAATTTTCCCTAGATTCTCCATCAAGGAGACCAAATTCTGGTTCAACCTGAAGTGGCCTCAGCAAGAATACAAGATGGAGGAACCTCTGCACTGTCTTGTCCTGTCACAGTCAGCTTGAAGACAGGCTCTGTGGCAATGAAGCATTATCTTGGCCCTACTCCTGCCCCAGCATTTTAAAATAAAACTTAGACCTCTCCTAGTTCTGGAGTTACTGTATACCAGTGTTATAATAAAGCCTAGATTGCTCGCTGGGAAAGAAATCCTTGCAAGGAAGTCAGGAAAGAGGTTTAAAATCTGAGATGCTGAAGAAATTTGGGGGCCTTTGAGGCCTTTTATCAGCCTCCATGAAATCCAGTGCTAATTTTAAGGAGTGATTCCTGGAGCAGCTCTTCCTCCAAGAAGTGCTCGTCTGCCTCGTGGCTTCTGCAGCAGGAGGCCCATGTGATTTGGCAGCAGATTGCTCGAGGAATCAGGCATGCCCGGGGTCCTGTACGGCTTCCTACACAGCAGCAACCGTGCAGTTCATCTGTCTACACTAGGGAGAATGACATTTAGCTGAAGAGCAACCAGGACATTTTTCCTTTAAAATGGGAGGTTACATCCTGCAGTGGAGACTTTTGAAAGACAGAAGTACAGCCCAGTTGTGGGAAATTAACAAGGCAAGAAAGCTTAAAGAGCCTGGACCGGGGGTAGGGATATGGTTTACTGAGTGAGAACATGAAAAGCTGTGTGCACCACCCCTGTATCTGTCTCTAATGGCACCACAGTGAGGAGTGCAGAGAGGATTGTTTGCACTTGTTACCTGACAGCCTAGCTCCAGGTTCAGTGGCTCAGAAGAGTAAAGCAGAGAGTGATGGAGATCCGACCTCTCCTTCTGACCTCCTCCAGCACATAGTAGGGACCATACACCTGCATATGTGCTTACACACACACACACACACACACACACACACGGGTGGGGATGGGCCACCTTAAGGAGCTTGAAGCTGTTGGTAGTACATAACAGTTCATTTAATAAATACACATTCTTTCCTTTGACCAACTGTAACTTATTATAAAGTTGTGTTTAGTTCTGGTGTATGTGTGTGTGTGTGTGTGTGTGGTGTGTGCAGGTATGTACATGCCATTGCACTGTATGTTAGTCACAGGACACCTTCACATGTAGTCCTCATCTTCCCCCCTGTTTGAAACAAGGTCTCCCCACTGGGTACACTGGGCCAGCTGCCTGCAGACTTGTAGGAACTCCTTCCCTGTCCTACTGCCTTCCCACTGGAGTCTGCTGGATTACAAAACCTGCTTATAAAACACAAGAAAACCAAGAAGGATGACCATCGTGTGGATACTTCATTCCTCCTTAGAATAAGGAACAAAATACTCATGAAAGGATATAGGTACAGAGACAAAATTTAGAGCTAAGATGAAAGGATGGACTATCCAGAGACTACCCCATTCGGGAATCCATCACATCATCAGCCACCAAACCCAGATACTAATACACATGCCAGCAAGATTCTGCTGAAGGGACCCTGATATAGTGGCCTCTTGGGAGGCTATGCCAGCCTGGCAAACACCAAAGTGGATGCTCACAGCCAGCTATTGGATGAAACACAGGGTCCCCAATGGAGGAGCTAGAGAATGTACCCAAGGAGCTGAAGGGGCCGTAATAACTAACCAGTACCCCCAGAGCTCGTGTCTCTAGCTGCATATGTAGCAGAAGATGGCCTAATCGGCCATCACTGAGAAGAGAGGCCCTTTGGTCTTGCAAACTTTATATGACCCAGCACAAGGGAAGGCCTGGGCCAAGTAGTGGGAGTGGGTGGGTAGGGGAGCAGGGGTGGGGGTGGGGGTATAGGGAATTTTTGGGATAGCATTTGAAATGTAAATAAAGAAAATAATAATAATAATAATAAACCTGCTTATTCCACTGCATCCAGCTTTTATTCCAGTTCTTTGAATCCAACTCGGATCATCACGTATGCCTTAAAGTGCCTTTGCCAGCTCCCCAGCTCAGTCCTGTTACGTTCTCAAAAGTTTTGTTCTTAAGAATCCAGTACTCCAGTGGGAAAAGGTACTTTTCTTTCATCGTATGCTGTAATGGCAGGTGATGAGAAGGGCACGCGGCCACACCGGTGTCTGACTGTGTTGGAACTTCCTGCCACCACCACCATCCCTGATCCAGCCTCAAGGCTTCGTGCTCGCTATTCCATCTGCATGGATCTTATTTTCAAGATGTTCCCAGGTTCACTTGCCTTATCCTAACAGCTCTGTTTAAGTAATTACCAATCAGGGAAGCATTCTGCACTATAGTAGCAACTACCGCTCCGCCGAAACACATCCTGTGCCCCTTCCCCAGCTTTGATTCTCACTATAGAAGTTATTCCTACCCAGCATGCTGTTTGTTTTGTTGGAGGCTTGTTTCTCTGCCTGGTGGAAAGTAAATGCCTTGAAATAAAGGGATTATTGCCTCTTTTCTTCACTGCTGTGTTCTCAGCATCAGGGCAGTGCCGCGCATGTTCAGGGAGTATTTGCAATATGGAGAAATAAGATGAAAAAACAACAGGGATTATGAAGGTTAAGCAAGTTATGTGTTGCTGTTTTATAGGAAGGCTAGGAAAAGTCCTCTCAAAATGGACAGCATTTGAATAAAAGCACAGGTAAAATTAAGGAGAAAACCCCACAGTCATCTGAGGAAGGAACTTGCCAGAGTTGGAGTATAAGCAGGTGCATCTGTGGCTCAGTTGGCCTCCGCCATGATGCGAAGGGGAGAAAGCAATGGCAGAAAGTGAGGGCTCCCCTAAGAGTCTGGATTTGTGCCGAGTAAAGATATGGAATGGTAATGGGCTCTTTTGTTGTCTTTAGAAGAGATGTGACACCGGTTAGCTGACTTCAACTTTCAGTCCAGTATATTTCTCAAAGAAGCAAAAATACACGGGCAGGTCGGGGTCAGAATGCAGGCAGTATGGATTAGCACGGGAACACGCAGGCATACGGCCAGCATGGCTTCTGAAGGAAGAGTTGACAGAATTTGTTAATGGAGTCAGTGATTAAAGGTAAAAGGGAGCTGTCAAGAAATCCAAGGCTTTCCACCGCACACAGTGCTTTCCGGCAACTGAGGCAGGAGCACTTTAGACAGAGCAGATTTGGAAGGAGTGAGGATAGGAACTAATAATCCATTTTATAGGTGGTAGACTTAAAGATGGCTAGTCTATATTTAAAAATAATGAAAATGTTGAGTTGTCAGTATAAAATTTGCTCTTGAATCTTAGAGAGAAAGCCCCAAGCTATAACTGTAAATTCTGCAACCATTCGTATATCAACGGTATTTAAAACCATGAGTGGGGGTTAGGTCACCAAGGGAATTAATTGTTAATCAGAAGAAAATCCACTAACACTTGCATGCTGCTTCTCCATTTACCAAGAACTTACAAGTTAACTAGAAAACCTAAGTTGGGTTTGAAAAATAAAGTGAATGAGGAAAAGAAATCAACATCAGAAAAGAATGACTCTGCCTTACAAAGGGCAGTTTTGGAGGATTCAGTTTTTAAGGACAATTCTAGCACTTTTCTGTGGATCCACAATGAGGCAGGGTGTGTCAGGGCCCTGCAGAATGTTGACAACAATCCTGTTGAACAGTCTGTTGCATTGTGGTCATCACATATCCGGATGACACAGAAGAGGAGTGCTTCCCAAAGCCAAGCTCTTCAGCTCAAATGTCACTTTGCCACAGTTGTTCCTTGCCCACCACAGCTTCTGATACACACCTATGAGTGCCTGAGTACTCCTTTGTGATACACTCAGTTCCTCAAAGAACTTAGACAACTGAGAAGAACTTCTCACCAGGCATAAGGATGCATACCTGTAAATCTAGCACTTGGGAGATTGAGCGTGATGAAGAGTTCAAAGTCATCTTTAGGTACACAGTAATTTTGAAGCCAGCCTGGGCTATATGAGATCCTGTATCAAAGATACTCACGGGGCTGGTGAGATGGCTCAGTGGGTAAGAGCACCCGACTGCTCTTCCGAAGGTCCGGAGTTCAAATCCCAGCAACCACATGGTGGCTCACAACCATCCGTAACAAGATCTGACGCCCTCTTCTGGAGTGTCTGAAGACAGCTACAGTGTACTTACATAAAATAAATAAATAAATCTTTTTAAAAAAAAAAAAAAAAAAAGATACTCACACAGGGAGGGAGGGAAGGAGGTACAGAGGGAGGAAGGGAGGGAGGGAGGGAGGGAATAAAGGAGAAGTGAAATGTATAGAAACAGATGAATCAATTGAATGTTTAATGTGATATGTGATTAAATAAACACTTGCTGTATATACACACTGTACCAGGCTCTGTTTAATACTATAAATACAAGAATGATCAAAATATAAGGGCTCTTCAGCCTTGTGGATCAAACAGTCTAGTAAATATAACAGCAATAATAGCCACATCTTGTATCTTGTATCTTGTATGTTAGGTCACTGTGTGTCAGACTCGGGGCTGCACTTCCACTAGACCATTTAGTCTTTGTGATAACCTTACTGTGCAAAATGCTGTTATTATTTTCTGTTTAATAAATGGGAACACTGAAAGACGTAACATCTGGGAAAATTTCCCAAGTTGAAAGGCATGAGGTCAACCCCAAAATAATTCGTGTCATATGCATCTAGAATCAATAATCTTAAGATACACACATACATGCACACACAACACACACATACATATATAGATGATAGATAGATCATAGATAGATAGATAGATAGATAGATAGATAGATAGATAGATAGATAGATAGATAGATAGACATACAGATAAGATAGATGTTTATTGTAACTTTAAAATGAAGCCTAGCGCTCCTGAGATTCCTATGAGAAGCAAATTTTCGGGAGTTAGCAAAAGACTCCATAGAACAAAAGTAATGAAATTTTTCCAACTAAGCAGCAAAGGATAAGAATAAATAGGAAGCAAAATGGTGCCTGTCTCCACTGTGAAAAATGTGTTTCATTTCAAATTATGTCCAGAGCAGAAGTTCCTCATATTCCAAAAGGAACACATTAAAAAGATACTTTACTATTAAAGTCAGGAATGTTTGTATCATCTGTGACCAAACAGCTGGCCCCACTATGTAGATGGATGGATTCACAGTATGCAGTGTTCCTTCTGAGGAAAGTTTCCCTGCCTTGTGGTTTGTTTGTTTGTTTGTTTTTTAGCATCTGTGTTGGAGGCATTTTTGCTGAGGAGTCAGTGGCTGTAAGGCCCCATGAGGCTTTCACTGAGATTCAAAAATGTTGAATGTTCTATATTTCTTTTATTGTATCTCTTTTGTTCTGACTCCTGCTCACAAGCTTCAGATTTTTCCTCCTGAAATATGTTCATGTCTGGCATCTTAAAGCTATAGAAACTAATAGTTTCTGTATGCTGAAAGTCCGTTTTCTATATTAGCATCCATGGGTGCACGACATAGTTATTAAATGCTTATACTATAGCATCACAATTATTGCCTTGAACCTACCACTCACTTAACTTCTTGTATCACTATGTCTGCTTTTTAGGGCTATTAAAATAATTAGTCTATATGAAGGACTTGTCTAGTGACTCGGTAGACTTTAGCCATTATCATCTTCTTTAATCACTTGTGATAGTCTATTTCCCAACTGACATCAAGCAGCTTTATAACTGGCAAGTCAAACTGTGTAACTTTTTCCCAAGTAACTTTAGATAATTTATTTTTAGCAGGAAAAAAAACCTGTAAAGACATAGTAAAATGAGTTTATAATGCATTAGCCTTTGGGTTTATTGCATTTCTATGTAAAACACTTGCACTATGTTCCCTGGGGAATTAATTCTTCTCTTGATGCTAAAGTATAGTCCATTAAGCATCATCTTTTAAACTTGCAAAACATAGAGAATAGCTTATCCTTACCAATTTCCCTACCCATTTGGGGAGCCTTTCATCATAGACTATTGACTTCTGTCTGTGGACCATTTTGATAACACTTGTCACCAGACTATCGCTAGGACTCTTGGCATTTATATAACAATTCATCTATGAGCTAGCCTTAGAATGTTAGGTTGCTTTCAGAGGTACTTTCTGTCCTCTTTTGTTCAGTGAGAGATATCTAAACTTTATGGCCTGGGACTGTCTTACAGGTCTTAAGAATCCTGTGAATTTATTATAATACTGTTCTTAGCTGATTAGAATAAACTGAAAGAACCAGTAGGAAATAATATTGATGTCTAGTCAACCAAATATTTTTAAAACACAAATTTATGATTATTAAATTATTATGTACTAAAACGGAGCAAATCCAATAAATATTTAAACCGTGATATGGTGATAATATACACTGATTAGTGTAAAGGTTATGTTGAGATACCTGCATAAAATGGTAATATAAAACCAGCTCTGATGTCTGTTGATGGCAGTGTCAGGTCTTCTGTTTATATCACTGTTGCCTGTGGCAGGCATTTATAATTGAAGGAAAGGCTGTTTCTGTTGCAAGTAATTGAGAATAAGGATGCAATTTATTTTGTCATCCAAGTTCATAGACAATCCTTGAACTCAATTTGAAACCAAACTAAAAATCTGTTAAAGGACAAAGCTTAGTTTGTGATAGCACGAAAGAGTGCTGGTTAGTTTTATGACAGCTTGACACAGCCAGAATCATATGGGAAGAAGGAGCCGCAACTGAGAAAATGGGATTGTCTTGTCATTTATATTTTCTTGATCAATGATTGATGTGAAAGGGTCTAGCTCAGTATGGGAACTGCCACACCTGCCTGCCTGCCTGCAGGCAGTAGCCAATAACAAGCCCTTAGGCATATCTGATCAGTAAGTTGCATGCAGAGGCACAGAAAAACTGGGCCCATTATGAGCTTTGAAACCTCAAACCCTGCCCCCAGTGACACATTTTCTCCAACAAGGTCATACCTACCCTAAGGCCATACATCTTAATCCTTCCCAAACAGTTCCACTAACTAGGTGGTTTGATTGGGGGACATCCTCATTCAAACCGCCATAGCAGGTATTCATTCTGCAAATACCATCTGCGTGTTGGCAATTATTGGGATCATTTTAATGCTATAGAAAGTATTCCTAAAACACTAGAAATTACTCAACTGTTAGGAAAGATGAGATGATGGACAATAACTGAATTATTCATACTTTAATAAATATCTCATTATTATGCTTCTTTCAATTTATGTAGTGAAAAAGCCACTTAGGTATATGTGCTAAAGACTACTCTACTAGACAGCAGACCATAGATAAAGTCTCTTATTCAGAGCATTTTAGCTAGAGAAGGATGGTGTATTAGTCAGGGTTCTCTAGATTCACATAACTTACAGATAGTCTCTATATAGTAAAGGAATTTATTGATGATTTACAGTCTGCAGTCCAATTCCCAATAATGGTTCAGTAGTAGCTGTGAATGGAAGTCCAGGGGTCTAGCAGTTGCTTAGTCCCACATGGCAAGCAGGCAGAAGAGCTAGAGCTAGACTCCCTTCTTCCAGTGTCCTTATATGGTCTCCAGCAGAAGGTGTAGCCCAGATTA
>NC_034591.1:15100530-15150291 GCF_900095145.1 Mus pahari
AAGAGCGAGAGCTAGACTCCCTTCTTCCAATGTCCTTATATGGTCTCCAGCAGAAGGTGTAGACCACATTAAAGGTGTGTGCCACCCTGGTGAGCCTTCCAATTCTGGATTGTAGTTCATTTCAAATATAGTCAAGTTGACAACAAGGAATAGCCACTACAGATTGGAAAGTCTCTTCCAGGGCAAGATAGTTGAAATATATCTAAATGACATGAAATAAGAAAAGGTTAATAGGGAAAATAGAAACTTCGCAGGCCCCTTAAAGGGGCTACACTTTGTCTGATGCAAGAACCACAGTTAAGCTGAGAGATAAATCTGAGCAGTGAGGCCCATAGAGAGAGAATGGGTTTGGGCATGTAAGAGTTTATAGGCAGAGCTTCTAGATTTTGTTCTGAGCAGGATGGATAACTGTTTAGAAAACGAATATGATGATGCTGGAGTTTGTTGCAGATGATTCCTGGTCATATAGATTTAGGAGGGAGGGAGATCTGTTACCTCCTGAACTATGTTCTGATACTGAACAATGTAAATTTTGGTGAGGAAATCTAGAGAGTACATAAAAATAGAAAGGGGCCCTAAGAAAAGAAAAAAAGAAGAGACTATATGGTTCTGTGTTCTGCTTTCTCCCTTGGAGTATCCAGACATCGCTCCACACAAGGCTGGTAAAGGATAGAGCAGAGCCCAGGATGGGAAGGTCAGCAGAATCTCAGACAGGGTGTGAGTGCTGGGGGAGGGGGAGGGGGCTTCTCCAAGGATTTCAGTGTTACAGCGGTTTTAGATGGTATTCAGTGAAGCAGCTCTCTTACATGAATGGCCCTTAGTGAAACAGCCTGTGCTCTTTATTCAGGACGCAAAGGCTATATGAACCTTGGAGAGTAGGAAGGTTTTGGGGTGACTGTACATTGGCTGAGGATTAAGGTACTGGTAATGCCACAATTTCATTAAGGAGGCATCCCAGGTACGTGCTGGACAGGTTATTAGTCAGGAGAAAGGGAATAGAAGCTGTAATTTCATCAAGGACTAAGTGACATTCCTTAGGTACTGGATGTGAGGGTCAGGCTCCCCAGATAAGGTCAGGCAGAAAAGAAGAGAGCTTGTCAGTCATGGTCAAATGGTGCCTTAATAGCAGAGTTTCTAAACAAGGCTTGTATGAGCAATTGCTATAAAAAAAATCTGGAAGCATAGTGTATTCCCGAAAACAAGTATAGAAGTTTGTTTAAAATGAACAGTGAGAGGAACGTGTACTGTCAATGAACAAAACAATGGAACTGAAGGAGCTCTCATGCCCGCAGTGGTCATGTGAGATTTCTAACTCAGATACACGATATCCTGCCTTCAACATGTGAGCACTCAAATGCACAAATTTGCATTTTTCTCTCCTAATGGTTCAGAAGACATAGCACTAAAGAGATGTATGTATTTACATAGCCTAGTCAGTCCTACAGCTATAGTCAATGTAGACAGCGCTGCACAAATAGAAGGGAAGCAACTGAGAAAGAGAAAACAGAATCAATCCATCTACCCATCTTTGCAGGGCTCGCTTTCTCGAACCCATCATAATGGAAACCATCCCTGAACTAGGAGTGGTTACTCTAGGAGAAAACATGTCCATTTTGCCAAAATAAATGTTGAAGTGCTATACAAAAACCTAGAAGCCATGGATCGGAGAATTAAACATGACCAATAGATAACCAAAGATTGTTGGTTCTTTCACGAGGAAAGCAAGCCTAACAGCCCCTGTGAAGACTAAAAAAACTGCAAAACTCAAGGAATATATATTACTTGCTTTGTTGATGATCAGATGATTAATAGAATGTAGATTTCCTGTTTCTAGAGTTTTCCTAAAACTCTCCTTGGTCAGAAAAATTTCCAACTCTAAATAGATTTCTCCAACAAATGTTAAAAGGCCTCGGTAATACTAGGTTTCGGTCAAGAGGAATTTTTAAAAATGGGACAGAATTGAACTACTGTCATTCCTACGCATTGAAAAGATGGCATGCACCATATAGAAATTAAAATGCTAGTTACGAGGACTAGGGGTACAGCTCTGTGGTAAAGCGTGTGCATAGCATGCTGAACCCTATGGAAGAGGGACAGGGCTAGGGAAAGAGACGGACAGACAGATGAGTCATGTTAACTAATAAACGTACAATAAGAAGTATTAAAAAGTAATCGAAACTGGGAAGATGTCCCTGTTTGGAATACACTAAAATATGTCATTTTTGCTAGTTTTCTATTCAAGGTGCCATACTTAATCTATCACTTACCTGAACAATGACTACACAGAAGCTTCCTCCCGCACTGGGAAAATCACTGTTTTGAAAATTAAGATACAACATGATAATATGGCACAACTGAGGTATTTTCAAAGTACCAATAAAGCATGGAGAAAGTGACAAATAACACATGGAGAATTAAAACAAGGGACAAAAAGAAATGTGAATAATACCAAATAGAGCAAGTAGAATGTAATTGTTAATTTTGAATTGGCATGATTATTCCACTTACATTGAGACTTGCTGGCAAAATCCAAATAATTTATTAAATCTAGAATGACAAAGTGTTTTATTTAAACATTATTTTTCATGCTGACTACTATTACATTATCATATCAGATTTACACATTAAATCTGACTGTCTCTTGGGAGAAGAAGTCCCAGTGAAGTCATCCCTCTTGAACCGTGAGAATGTGTGGCTGGAGTTGCACACATAGCCACGTTTCCTTCTCTGCTGGCATGGGGGTTTCCGCACTGAAGTCAAACACTCCTGGGTTCGTGCACACTTATTTCAGGAACGGTGAGATGAAAGTGTCAGTGTAGTGGCTTCTCTCTTGCCTAAGTGACAGCTAAGTGGTTCTGTGAAGACTAAAGCACGCCTGGAGAGGAAGGTATTTCAGACTGCAAAACTTAAATCCCTCGAATGCAAAAACAGAATGGGCAGCCAATAGGGGTTCATTTCACAGCGAACCAATCAGAGTTGTTGATTAGTCGTTGCATGCACTCTGCTTTAAAACAGGCTCACTTTTTATATAGTCGCCATATGTGAAAGGAAAGACCATGTTAAAATACTCGCTACTGGGCCAAAAACTACTCTTCCAGCCTGACATTTGGTTACAGGAAGAAATTACATACCTGTAGTCTACATTATAATCCTGACTTACATCCTTATAAATGGTAACAGTACAGAAAATTTAGGTGACTTATTTATTGAAACTCATTTAGGCTGGCTCTTTTTATGACCATAATATGGGTTTTTGAATACTGAAATATATTTCTCATAGTTTCACAAAGCCTATTAATTATGGCAGGCACAACCCCAATTGTAGAGCCACCTGCTCCATTTTCCTCCCCTGCCCCCACAGATACCTTCCTCTCCACAGGACACAAGGTGCCCATTATATACAAGACACCCCACCTTATAAACACTTTGTGTCTGTTCTGCCTCTCCCCATAGCTTCTTGCTTTCTGAATTCTCTGCCTGGGTAACAGCAGGCTTATCTACCCCTCTTTCCAAGCTAAACTCTAAAAACTGGTTCTACAAACCCTTGCTGACTCTACATTGCATAAATGTGGACAATTGCTCCTCAGAAATCCCCTGTCCTATATTATCTCTCACATGGTTTAGCTCACAACCTAATTGTCCATTATTCCAATAAATATAAGTTGTCCACCTAAACCCTAACTATTCTTTTTAAAACAGATGATTACACCACTTCCTTTCTTAAGGATTACAGGAAAAAGGGAACAATCCTCTAGTTTATAATACAATGTCTTCTAATAATCTCCCAGTTTACCAATTGTAGCCTGATACTACATTGTTCATACACTTACAGTTACTGATCCAGGATTCTCTTTCATAAAACATGGCCACTTGGGGATAAACTCTACACAAACTCTCGTGTTAGGTCAGTCAAATATGTATGTCACGCTACTACTATAAGTACATGATTTTGTTTCTTTCTGACCATGATCTTCTTGTTTTAATAAAGAAATAATATTTGTACATCTTTGTGAGATACACTATGTAAATATTTGCAGAGCTTTATGGGATGTATTATGAATATATAATATTTAATGACTGGATCAGAGTAATAAGCAATTCTATCCCTTCAAATATTAAGTTATATATTATGAATTTCACATAACATATGTAAACACATACACAATTATTACATATATATGTTATTACATATATATGGACAGAAAGATAGGTGATGAATGGATAGATAGATAGATGATAGATAGATAGATAGATAGATAGATAGATAGATAGATAGATAGATCATTTAAATCAGTAATTACTCCACTGTGCTATAGAACAAAAACAAAACTAATTCTTCTCTCTGTTTCAATAACCTTCTAAAACTTCTCTCCAGCCAGTTCCATGTCACTCTCTGCAGCTGAAACCATGATTCTCATTCTAATCTAAGCCCTTCTCCTCTTTCCCTTCAGAAACTGGCTGACTGGTTCCAGGGGAAGAAGTGTTCTCTTCGGGGAGTACATCTTCCTCCTCTATATCCTGCCAGGTGCCACCTGGAGATGTGACTTATATGTCACTTCCTCTGGAACACAGTTACTGAATATCTTGCACAGTAGCACACCATGTCCCTTAGGTACCTCTCAGATACTGGATCCTCTGCAGCTTGTGCTCCTTCGTGCTATGAAGTAGCTACCTCCCCCAGGAAGTGATGTATCAACTTCTAATAGCGCGTGAATACCTGTAATCTCAACACGAGTGATGACAATCCTACTCATTTCAATGCTATAGTCCTTTTCAACTCTTACTCTGACCCATCATAAGGAACTCATTTGGCATTATGAACTTAGTCCATTTGCATACAATCAGTTGATCAAGACATACAACGTTTATGTAAAAACTCCACTAACACAATTTTTTCAAGTATTAATCTTTAATGGCTAAATTGATTTCTAGTACATTGGTGTAATAGAATTACTTAGTAGTCTTTAAAATTCCCACACCTAAGCTTCAGGGATCATTGAATGAGAGGGAGCAGAAAGACTGTAAGAGCCAGGGGAACATGGAATTTTCTATGAGACTGTGTGTCTTTATTATTATTATTTGTTATTTTATTTATTTCCATTTCAAATGCTGTCCCCCTTCCCTCTCTGGTCTCCCCTCCACAAACTCCCCATCCATTCCCCCTCCCCTTTGCTCTATGAGGATGCTCCTCCACCCACTCACTGCTCCTCCCTCACTGCTCTAGCATCCCCCTACGCTGGTGCATCAAGCCTCCACAAGACCAAGGGCCTCCCCTCCCACTGATGCCAGATAAGGTCATCCTCTGCTGCATATGTAAATTGAGTCACGGACCCATCCATGTGTGTTCTTTGATTGGTGGTTTAGTTCCTGGGAGCTCTGGGAGACTGTGTGTCTTAAATGTCAGAAGCTCCAGCCATAAAGTCTCGGTAACATGGCTGCTAAGCATGAGTTGAATAAGAAAAACAACATGCTAACATGGTTGGGGAAACCCAGGAAGCCTCAACACAGGACAAAGAACCACAGGTACCAAGGATGCCAAAAACAGGTGAAACTGTGTTCTCCAGGGAAGAACACAGCAAGTGCTTATCCAAAACCAAATGGTCAGCCCTGAAAACATGCATATGAGTATCACTATACAGGCTAAGCAGATCATATTATACATTTAGAAATTTGTACACACATACATACATACATACATACATACATACATACATTCGATTTAATAAAGAAATAGGCCATAAATTTGAAAGAAGTGATGGATATAGATTAGAGGGTTTAGAGGAGAAAGGAGGGGGAAATGGTATAATTATAATTTCAAAAGATAAAATGAACATATTTTTTAATAGGACATCCAAAAAATGTTCATGTCTGGGTTCTGCCTCAGAAGTTTTGGTTGAATTGACATAAGGTGTGACATAGACATGAAAGCTGTATGAACATTTCTAATATGCCACCCAATGCTGAACTGAGGCTCAGACCCTTGTTACACAAACCAATGGCACGGGCATCATCTGGAAGTTTATCACATGTGCAGAATGTCGCACTCCCCCAGAGAGATGCTCATCAGAAACCACAGTTTAACCAGCTCCATGATGTTTCATAAGCACCATGAAGAATCTGTGCTCAGCTTTGAGAATAGAGAAGCAAGCAGGTAGATGTAAATATGACTGGGAAGTCATGATCTGGTGACCACTAGCAAATTACTCTCCACACTTCAGGTGCCTCGTCTCCCACGTAGCCACTGTCAGGGGGAAAATTAGCACTGTTATCTAGTAGTGGCAATAAGATTAGCCCCATAGTATTCCTGTGAGGGTCAAATGGGATAGCTCACATTAAGCCCCCGCACAATGTCTGGCACTTAGCAAGGACAAAATGGCCATCATCTGTTTTTATTAACCACAGTGCCAGAGGAATGCCTGGCAGAATGACAAGCTAATAGTAGGCATAGGAAAACTCAGGGAGGTAGAATACTTCACTGAGATTACATAACCAATATACCAAAACTCTAAGCATGCAAACGAATCCCAAAAATAGACTAGGATTTCTTTAGATGCCTCAATCAGAGCTGGCATTTTCTAACTTGTGGGGTTTTAGTATTTGCTGGATGCAACATTTGTTAAATACCCGTGTGTCTCAGTCTACAGTCTAGATAGAGGCTGTAGCTTCAGTGAGTTCATTCCATCCTGGCTCATAAAAGCTGCCTTGTAAGTGGTCAGTTACTTGCAGGCTATTAAACCGTTTAGAGAGTCCACAGTCAGCTGGCCAGCACTTGTTTACGCCCCAGCTTCTGCCCATATCTATCATAATTCAACTGTAAAGTGTGCCTTCTAAAATCTTAAACCAGTTTATTCTTAGTGTGTGTTTTCTGCCCTTATTTCTGGAACGGAATTCAAAGCATAATTTTGCTCAGAGAAATTCCTAGCTAACTCCTCACACGTGAACAGTTTTCTGGAGGAAGGCAGAGGAGTCTTGTTCCATGTAACCAAAGTGCCTTAATTAACTGGTACACTGATGATTGATCCAGCTCTTATTGGATGATAAGCAGCCATCCAGTGTACCCATTGAAGACAAAAATACATGTGAAGTCAAATTAAAACCAATGTTCTGAGCTGTTGCCTTCCCCGAAGTTCAGTGAATTTTGGTGTTTATTTTTGCCTGTAAGTAACCCATGCTTGAATCACCTCAGAGACGAACATTATGAAGCGAATGCAACACTTCAGAAGCTATCTAAAGACTGATCCACACACTGTGCTGTCATCCAGCCAGCCTCTGAAGGCAGGAAACAGTAGTCTCCGGACAGGGTTTGTTCTTTCCTCCCCTAAACCCTGACTGGATCTGGGCAGAGCAGCACCCAGGAGACAGCATGCATTTCTAAGTTTTGGTTTGTTTGTTTTCTTTTTTTAATAGAACTGCCTACATTTTCATTTTCTGATGTCCAAAATGGATCAGAAACTGATTCTTTAAAAGTAGATTAAGTCAGGCTAAGAGTCCAGTTTGAATGTCAGGCATAAAACTTTAGCAAGGAGGTGAATTGTATCCTTAAATTAACTGCCTCTAGGGCACCTCAGTGGGAGGCAAGAAAGGAAAGTGCCAGGTAGGAGCTGATGAAACCAAATGGATAGATGTGAACTGCCCAGGTAGGAGCTGATGAAACCAAATGGATAGGTGTGAACTGGTCAGGTAGGAGCTGATGAAACCAAATGGATAGGTGTGANCTGGCCAGGTAGGAGCTGATGAAACCAAATGGATAGGTGTGACCTGGCCAGGTAGGAGCTGATGAAACCAAATGGATAGGTGTGAATGGCCAGGTAGGAGCTGATGAAACCAAATGGATAGGTGTGGACTGGCTTTGGAAATGCCTAAGCTGTGGGTTCTGTGTAGATCTCTGTATATGGGGAGAAAATAAATCACAGACTGGTGTGTGTGTGTGTGTGTGTGTGTGTGTGTGTGTGTGTGTGTATTTGTGTGTCAGTGTATGTGTGTGTTTGTGTGTCTGTGTGTCTATGTGTGTGTCTTTGTGTGTGTCTCTGTGTGTGTTTCTATGTGTGTGTCAGTGTGTGTGTGTGTCTCTGTGTGTCTGTGTAGGGGTCTGTGTGTATATGTGTCTGTGTGTATCTGTGTCTGTGTGTATCTGTGTCTGTGTGTCTGTCTGTGTGTGTCTATGTGTGTGTGTGTCTGTGTGTGTGTCTGTGTGTGTGTCTGTGTGTGTCCACACCCATACTTATCAACACCCACAGCACTCCTTTGCCCTGAAGCTCTCATAGCTAGAGTGAGTTCAGACAAAACAGTATAAATCCTTACTCCCTTGGCTCAAGAGGAAAGGCTGCTGTTAAGTGCATGACAGCAGGCCCAGGACTGCTCATGTGTCCCTGAAGGAATGATTAGACCTACACACCAGCTAAGTACTGGTCACTTTTAGGAACACTATATTTAATGGATTAGATACTTGGCTTTCAGTTTCTAGAATTTCTCCCCCTTCTTTTTACTCCTTAAAGAATTCTGAGCTTGCTCAAGAGAATAAATTTGCAAAAAATGAGGTTGTAGTGCTGTTTAATTGCTTTGCATGTCAGTTATTTCATGTCTCCCCCTAAGGAAGAATGATCTATAATGGTGTATTACATAAACTGTTGGGCCCTGGGAATGCTCCTAAAGTAACTTCAGAACGGTACCCTGGAAACTGAGACTCGTTTAGTTGTGGGTGGTCTCTTCATAATTCTCTACCCTGACTCCAGTCCCTCCAGAAGTCCCTGGGCCAAATGTTTTCCAAAGACAGTCAGGTAATGCTGTCGGCCTTCCAAGACGCTCCCTTAGACCAAGGTTGGCAAACAGTAACTGATGAGTCCCCTCTTCCCCTTGTTTATATAAATGAAGTTTGCATGGCCCAGCTATGCCCATTTGTTTATATTATCTGTTGTTTCACCTGTGCTACACAAAAGAGTGGAATAATTGCTACAGAAACCACATAGCTCATAAAATCAAAGTCATTTACTATCTGACCTTTTCTAGAAAAACTTTAGAAAAATGAGTACTTTATGAATGTGTAACTATCTTACAAATTTCTAACCAACCCTGCTTAGATAGCAAATATCTGCATTGTGAACTATGTATAGGTGTTATGAAATAAACATAAACAATTTCTTATTCTGAAATAAAATGGTATAGAGTGATTTGATAAACCTGTATCAAATAAGAAAGCCCCATTGATTTCAAACTTGGCTGAATGTGTGTGTGTGTGTGTGTGTGTGTGTGTGTGTGTGTGTGTGTGTGTGTGTGTGTGTTAAGGGTGATGTCCATATCCAGGCCCTTCCTTGCCAGGCCTGGCCCAACCATGGTGGGAACTGAGCAAGTAATTAGTGGAGAGAGGAAAAAAGAAGAGAAGCCAAGTAGTTTGTGTGCTATGAAGAGAGGCCGAACAGGAGATGCTAAGGCTGTTGTTGTTCTTGCTCCTTGGGAAATGGTGAATTCCACTGTCCATCAATAGAGCCAGTAACAAACACAAGTGCCAGTGGTCCCATGCCTTCTTCCCTTGGGAAAGCCAATCACTGTGTGAGTCGCTGTGCCTCCCAGATCTGCATCCTCGCCCAGGAAGAAGAGCAGGACTGCACAGTGGACACCACAGCTGACCGATGCCCGGATGTGTTGGCTTCTCATCACTGGCCTAGCTGCTCATCTCTCTAGTTGGCTGTGGTTCAACCATGAGACTAGATGACTCCATGTTGAATTACATGAGCCTTGTTGAATTCTGTGCTGTGTTTAACTTTGGCCAGGGAATTATTTCCTTTGGAATCTTTGGGTTGGACAGACATCTAACCATCCAACTTTTAAAAGATGTCATTGCTGACATAACACATGTAGGCACCACTACGATGAGCAAGTGTGAGATGGAGGGACAGGTGAGAAGAGGAATAGTTTGTGCACTATGAAGAGAGGCAGAACTGGAGACATAAGGTTTGGTAGGGAATGGCCTGGTGTGATTAGCCTGAGCTGTCACCTGAGGCCATGGTGAATTCCCTGCCTCTGCTAGCCATGTCTGGGTCCTTGGTCATGCAAGCAGCCCTGGTCTGGTCTGCTACCTAGGGCCATGTAGATGTCTGAGCAGAGCTGGCCCCACCCCTTGCCTCCTGCAGCACTCAGAAAAGCAGGTCCAGCACCTCCCCTGGACAGCCTAGTAGAGATGACCCTGGTGGCAGGGATGCAGGTGAGCTTGCCCTAAGTGCACAAGCCCAGGAGATCTGGCCTTATGCAGGCAAAAATGAAAAAACTAGCCCTGAGGATATTAGAGCAGGAGAAGACACACACACACACACACACACACACACACACACACACTGCCTGCAGTACTCAGAAAAGTGACTCCAGTAGAACTGGCCCTGGCAGCAGAGATGCAGACAAGTTTGCCCAATGACATTAGCTTAGGAGACCTAAACCCATCTCTTGCCACCTGTAACAGGTGGCATATCTGGCCCCATCCCCTGCCTGGGCACTGTGAAAAAATTGGTCCTAAGGCAGCCCAGCATCTCACCTGGACAGCATGGTAGAGCTGGCCCTGATAGAGAGGGCACAGGTGACCTAACTCAGGGGGTTGAGAATAGGAGAGGTGACCCTGCCCTTACCTGGGGAGTGCAGGAGAGCTGACCCTGATGGCATGGGCACCTGAGAGTTGTCCAGCCCCTAGTCAGCTGCCACCGACAGGAGTACTGGCTCTGCCCCTCTCAGGCAAAGGGGGAGAGCTAACCCTGGTAGCATAGTTGTGAGAGAGCTGGTAGGCTGATCAAATCAACTACTACTCAGGCTCAGATCCAGGGCTTTGAATTGGCCCACCTGAACGTCTACCTCATCTATGCACTGTTGGAGCATGCATGCGAAGGGGCTAGTCCTGCAGAACTAAAGCTGCAGGATCTCCATGAGACAAGGCAACAGCAGGATATCCAAGAGGAGTCTCAATGGGATCTAGTATTGACTGTGTAGCAGAAACCAGAGACGTTGGACCAGACTCATTGCAATGAACATTTGCAAGTGAAGCTGTTTGGGCAGAAGGGTGTACTGTGTGATATGCCATAGCTTCTCTGGCGAGATGGATGTTTGGTTTGTTGGTTGGTTGGTTGGTCGGTTGCTTGCTTGCTTGCTTGCTTGCTTGCTTGCTTGCTTGCTTGCTTGCTTGCTTGCGTGCTTAGTTGCTTGGCTGACTGGCTGGCTGGCTGGCTGGTTGGTTGGTTTGGTTTGGTTTCTTGAGGAGATTGCAAGGGCAGAGGGCAGATATAGAGGGACTTGTGGCACATGATGTAAAATTAAGGAATCAATAAAAAAAGTTTTAAAATGCTTTATGATTTCCTTTTTACTTATATTAAAGGATGGCATTCTTACAGTAAGAAATTTTAAAGAGGAGTGGTTCAGTGACTATTTGATTCATCCCTAATAAGTCCCAGATATTAGACCAAAGTGCATCTTTTATGATGCTTTGACTAATGTCAAACCCTGGCTTGATGATGTCAAAGCCCTAGGCATCAGGTTCCATTGCCCAGCAAAGCAATATTAGCACAAGGTGGAAAGTGGGTTGAAGCCCTCCTTTCAATCAAGACATGGACCTGAATTTGGAATTTTTGAAGATAATTTTACTTCGAGGTCAAATGAGATTAGGTTCATTTAGTGTGATATCAAATATAAACCAAGCATGATTGCCCATGCCTGAATTTTCAGCATGTAAAAGGTAGAAGCAAAAGTGTCAGAGGTTCAAGGTATCCGTGGCTACATTGGCTATTGAATGAGTTCAAAGGCCAGCTTGGGATTCATGAACCATGTCTCTAACATCATGATGATGATGATGATGATGATGATGATGATGATGATGATGATGATATCCTAGGCCAATCCATTCTTTTAATAGTTAAATATCTTAAGGTTGTATATAAAGTAGAAAATATCTGAGAAGTGTCTCATGACTCAGAGTATGAAACACTTTCTTTTCTGGACCTTGTTCAATAAAAAATTTCAGGACAGAGTCCATATTATTTTGTATGACAGCCTGTTAATTGCTTCCAAGAGAATAACAACAGCCGTCCTTGAAAGTAATGGCTGGCAGAGGTATAGCTCTCAATACTTTCAGATAGTATTTGCCAAGAAACAAGGTCAGACTGATAATGTGTCAAACACACTCTTTATTAGCCTAAATAGGTGAAGTGTAGCTAACAACCTATTGATGATTAAGTCACCTGACAACTATTGCAAATACTCTCATTCACTCTCCTACATAATTTCTAGTAAATTATTTTACATGAGAGATGGTGGCTAAGAGATGGCTTTATAAAAGCATGATATAGTCCGGGCACTCGGGTAACTAACTATTCTGCGGGTTGGAGGCCCTTGGAGAACCCGTGAGTTCTGCAGTGCACTGAACTCACTCACTAATCTCTACACCAGGGCAAAGAACACTGAAAAGTTTTAGAATGAAAGTTTACTTTTCTAGTTTTTTTCCCACAATCCACTGACACTGTTCCACTCTGCACGGTTGCAGTCTCTCATCGTATCTTGCTGAGATAACAAATTGAATCTTCTCATGATATAAATGAGAGCAAAGATAATTGTAGTATTGCTCCTGTTCTTTTTAAATGTCATCATTTCCAGAGTCAAGAAGGGAAGGGTGTTTCCTCTGTTCTGAAGCTGAACTTCAAGCCGCTCGTCCAGCTCATATCTCTCACGTTTACGGCCTCGGGTCTTGGATCACACTCTTCCCGGTATTTTGCACTCTCTGCTCCACTTCTTTATCTTTTCCTTTCCCATCTGGCTGTTGCTTTTGGTTCCTTTGCTATTTCACTCTATTCTCTGTCAGGCTTCTTCAGCACAATGGACAGCCTACTCTATTTTCTCACTACCCTGAGAAATCCTTTATTACTTGCTCTTACTCTCAATGGTCTGCTGATACTAAGTTCTAAGATGTCTATAGACTGTATCCACTTGCTGAAATCAATGGCTACTTTCAGCCTAATGCCCGTTCCCTTCATGCTGGAAACAGGCAATCAGCCCCCGTTCAAACACCATCATCCTCTGGCCCTGTTATTACAGGGCTCCTTCACAGCACATTTTCCTCGCTTTCTTCATTGACTTCCTCCCTCACGCTCTCTGCTCTCGCTGACATGATTTCCCAAAACGCATGGCACCTTTGGGCAGCTCTTCTTTACAGTGCATATTTGCTTAACATACTACGTGGCTACTCATTTTCATACTCAGCAAAAGTGCCTGAGTTCTTATGCTCTGCCATTGCTGAAATGGTGCCTGCTAAAGAAATGAGAAATAGCATCATCTGTTTTTAATTCTACTCCACAAGGAAGAGATGCCAAGTTTTATGTGTTTTTATTTTGTTCTGTACTTTTCTGATCATTGGTTATTGTTAAGATTGCACTGGAATACTGAACACAAATTACATATTTTATCATGGTAAACATATGCTAGCTTTCTTTACTAGATTGTAGCTTATGGTATTTTTGTACTAAAGATATATCCTGATCATTTTTATAATTTTTGGTCTTTGCAAAGCATGTGAAAGGGACCCATACATTTTATTTGGGTCCCTTGGTTTATTTTGAAATGTTAAAATTATTTTATGCCTAAAATTACACCAATATAGTATGGGAAACACTGGTTAGCTCATGCTAATTAAAAACTCTGGTTGCTCATTAAGTTAATAAAGCTAAGGAAATATTAATGAATATACTTACTTTTTTAAAAATTTCTTTAATGTGAAATCCATAGAATAATAACAAATGAAATCTGCATTGAGCCCATAAGATCAATATGTCTATAGTGATGACTTTAAACATTGAATCTCTATTTCCACCCTACCCATAAATATTGGCAAGTCCCCTCTATTTTGCATCAAAATTTACCAAGCATATATCATAATTTATCTAATTTTTCCCTGCCATGAAATTCTATGCACACCAGTGATGTGAACATCCCCATATGCAATGAGGCTAACAGTATAAGTAATCCTTTAGTTGGTGAGATGCTGAAAATAAAAATGCCATTGTATTTCATGCACACAGAGCATAAAAGGCACATGATAACTCCATTTATTTTTGGCATATATTGCTTTACTTGACCATAAACCACCTGCCATGAGTAAAGTAATAACTTAAAATATTATTAGTGCATCTTTCCTATCTCAATTTTTTTTAAAGCTATAAGAAATGTTGGACTGAACAAAGACATGTATTTCAGTAAAAGAAATAATACAGCTTTTAAAAAAAAATCTGCTTCTTAGCTGGAGTCTTTCTCTGAAATCTAAGTAAAAGCACGGTCAGAATTAAGATGACATTTGCATACTTAGTAGGTGAACAATTTAAAACTTCAGTTAAACCCAAAGGAAGAATGAAACTAGGTAAAAATTAGATAAAGATATTTGACAGCAGAAAATATTTGGCAAGGCTCCTAATTCTTATCCTCTCAAAGCTAAATCTGAATTTTAATTAATGCTTTTGCCAATATCTTGACTCAAGCATTTTATGTTGAAGGAGTTATTGAAGGATTGATTAACAGACATTTGATGTGGCAATAAATATTTATGATCTGCTGACTGTATTTTTATATTATCCATTGGCTAGGTTCTTAGATCTCTTGCTTCCTTGGAGCTTAGAAAATTAGAGATTTCAAATATCAGTTCATGTTCTTTCTCTCTGCTTCATGAGTAGGCTTCAACATGGAAATGAGCAACAATCACAAGCCTTCAACCATAATTAATTACTATTTATGTAGAAGAGTTAGTGTGTCCATGCAGTCAAAGTTAAAAATGCATTGAAATGTTACATATGTCCCTGTGTTCTAGATCTAACAAAATGGATCCTGTTATATAACTAACCAGTAGATTGATTGCCCTGACTACAATTATGCCTATTGAAGTTAAGATTATTCATCAGTTGGCAATATCACTTAGTAAAAACAGTTCATTGCTCATTATAATCAATAATTGGTGATATGCAATTCTAGTGGGCTTGCACTTCCAATTCATGGCAGCCAAGTTTACAAAGCTAAAAATCTTATAAAATACCTTCAAATAACTTTTTATTAGTCTCTGTACTTATTGGATTGCTGTGACCTGAGAGCTGTTCTGTAGTGGCCCTCTTAGGAACCTGGAGCCTTTCCTTTCATTGCTTTCTAATCTCCTTGCCTCATTGAATAGAACATTCAAACTTGGTAATTCTGTCACTAAGCAATTTTTTTAATCCAATTGTAACTTAAGAAAAAATTAACAAGACTGTTGTGCCATAATAATCAGGTATGTTAGTATTATGTCAAAAGACTATGCAGGTCAGGCAATCAAACAGGTAAGACTAGATAAACAAAATTACAAGTGTTTATACTCTAGGGCTTAAGGTCAATATGTTTAAGGTCATAAATGTAAGTAGACATCCACACATTTATAAGACAAACACATCAAGATGTAACAGGTAATTGTTCTGTTGCTGTGGACCTTAAGGTCTCTAAGCTACATGTGTTCTCCATCAAGTTATTTTAAGAACTGAAAGGAGATCGTGTCTCTGTAGTGATGGATTAGCATATAGTCATCACTCAGCACGTAATAGTAGCTGTCATTATTATCCACTAATCATTGCTCCCTGAGCTCCAACTGTATATCCAATCAGCAGAAAGAGATTAAGAGACTGTGTTGTACAAGCTAGACTCCCCCCAAAAAAACAAATGGCTTTCTAAAATTTTTATTCACCACAAGTTTATGATTGCTGCATTTTACTGTGATTTGCAGGAACTTAGTATGGAGTGTTTGTGATATAATTATGAAAGTATTTATTTAAGTTTAAAAGAAAATTATTTTATTGTTTCAGACTCTCTTACAACTACATTTTGCTGGAATACAAATTTTATTATAACCCATAGATAGCAATATGAGAGTACAAACACATAGATCTGATTTACAAATATACAGATGGACGATCAATAATGCTACGTAGATCAAGGCAGCTTACACTTTCCAGTGTGAGTCTCTAATTTTATCGCTTCGGTAGGCTACATTAATTTTAACATTGGAAACAGCAAGTGGTTAGATTGTTTTTCTTTATGACATTTGTCTGTTGTGTCTGAGAATGAAACAAAATTGTTTCATGTTTTCCTGAAATCCCTTAGACTAATAGCATTATTTGTCCCATAAAAAAATCTATGTATTGTATCTCACACAATGAGGAGTAATGAGGTACATGCCCCCCAGAGGAAGTCCCACTTGTCCAATATTAGAAATTGCTGCAATGTTTTTGCCTTTTCTCTCCACATAAATCCAGATTCCAAAATCTCAGTGAAGCCAAGATAGTTTTTCCCTTTTTGCCATGTGCTTGAAGGAGTTTTTGTTAATTGGCAGGTCTTAGTGTATGTGGCCCATTGAGCAAGCTGACTCCTGGATGCTCATATACAATACTGCTCTTTCAAGGCTGAAATAGGGAATCAAAGGGTCCAGATTGGAACAATGACAGTTTGTCCACAAAGATTTACATCTTCTATCCCCCTGTGAAGTGAGAAGGGCTCTCACATCAAACTTTAGACCAGTGTGAGAGAGTGTGTGTGTGTGTGTGTGTGAGTGTGTGAGTGTGTGTGTGTGTGTGTGTGTGTGTGTGTGTGTGTGTGTGTGTGTGTGTGTGTGTGTGTGTGGGTGTGTGTGTGTGTGTGTGTGTGTGTGTGTGTGTGTGTGTGTGTGTGTGTGTGTGTGTGTGTGTGTAGGATGTAGTCAAATTCCTAGCATGATAATTTGTTCTTTCTGCCTGCCATTTTATCAGTCTTGACAACTTAATGCTGCACCACTTCTAAAATCCATACAGGAGAAATATTCTAGCAGCCCTCATTCTACAAGGCAGCAGGGGCCTTGTGATTACTCAAAAATGAAGGAAGAAGTAGATCAACATAAGGAAGTGTGGTATGCTACCAGTTAAGGATGGTTAATTGGCCCCCAGTGGAGACACTGGTCGGAGCACTGTCAGGATGCAGGGTGATAGAGATGAAGGCACAAAAGCGCTGACCCAGCAGCTCCACCAGAAGGCATCCCCCATCCAAGTCTGGGAACCGAGGATCAGCACCCGGCTCCATTAGAGCAAACAGTACATTTTCCAAAAGCAATTCAAGCAAAGCACTCAACACATTGTTGTCTGGCTGAAAATGGAGCTTTTTCCCTGCCTTCTTTTATATCGATTTCACAGTATCAAAAACCAAATCTTTTTTTTTCCCCCCTCAGGATGAAAGCAGTGTTCTGCAGATCTTAAAAGTGTGGGTAGGCCAGGCAGCAAACACAAAACACACAATTACAAAAACATGAAACCATTTGGCAGGAGGCAGCAGTGTGAAATGAAATAGGTGCCTCCATTCTTTCCATCTTCCTAGTTCTTGCTCAGTCCGAGCGGCATGCAGCTGACCACTGGAGGTAAAATAGAATACACTATTGGGAACCTTCCCAGAGAGAACCCCCAGCTCTTCCCTAGCCAGCTACCTCATCATTCTGGGGGCTAGGGGAGAGTCAGTTTCTAGTCACTTAATACAGTAAGTTAGAGCAAGATGAAATAATAATGAAAAATAATGTCACATTGGGCCCTAGAAGCTAATTCTGTTTTAAACTTGATAGGAAGTCAGCAAGATAACTCAGTGGGTACAGGCACTAGCCATTAACTTTAAGAATCTCTAGCTCAATCCCCCAGACCTAACTAGAAGGAGAAAATGATGCTTCCAAGTTATCCTACATGGGGAGGCAGGAGTGGGGGGGGGAGAGGAGGGGGGAGAGAGAGCGCGAAAGAGCAAGAGAGAGACACAGAAGACACAAAGACCGAGACAGAGAGGCTCTTTTAATTGTGCCTGTTCAGCTACTTCTGTTTGAAAACAACCATGTTCGTTGCCTATTGTTCACTGAAGGCCCTTACAAGATACTTGCATAGCTTGGGAGGTTGTGGTTGTGGCTGGTTGAGTATAAGTAGCTAAGCCCAGATGTGTGTGCACATTGCGCAGCGGCACTTAGGGAAAGTCTAGAAAGCACTCACTATGCTCTTGTTAACTTTGGGGCTTTGAGTTCATTTCAAGGGAGATTCTTTTGCATTTCATGTGGTTCCTCCAATAATGTATTTGTCACTTGGTTGTTTAAAATGCAATGTATTCTTTTTGAGAAATAACTGATTCACTCACTATTTATGCTATGGAATTCCAGAAGTGAACAGGTTATTTAGAAAGCCTATACTTTGGCGAACTTTGCAATAATAATTTTAAAAACAAAACAAAAAAAAAACACCCTGTGCTGCTTTTTTTTTGCTTTGCCTATACTTTTTATCTGAAATATTGTTTCATCTTTGCCAGATCAGCATATAATCAGTTCTTTAGATTCCCTTACAATGTGTTTCTTATGTTCGCTTCAAGAAAATAAAATTCCAGGATTTAAATACATCACACCATTCAATGCCAAACACTGAGGGAATGTAAATAGATCACTGGACTATCACACAGCTGTCAGAGAATAATTGTTGCATGTGTGCTGATCAAACATAAAGCTTCGTAAGGCAAGCTTTTAATCAGACATCTGCACCAGGTCATAGAGCAGAAGTGGTAAAATGTGATTAAGATATCCTTCCCTCTTTCGAGACATGGCTACTGTATCATCTTATGGATGAGCTTATACACAATGTTCTTTGCCTACAGATAGCATACTGCAGTCATTAGATGCTTTTGTAGAAAGTCCTGAGGAAGCCTCCAGAGATCTGTCTATTTAGTGTCTCCATGGTGCCACTGAAACCACCCAGTGCTATGCACAGTATCTGATGCAGGACCTTTGAAGCTGCATCTTTGAAATTACCGTTTCTAATGTTAACACATATGTGCGTGTATGATATATCACAGTGGTTTCTGAGTGTTGCAGGCTGCGGTCCTGTCCCTCCTCCAGCTCAGCATGCCCTAAGCCCCCTTCCAAACAATGTATCATAGACGACTGTAGGAAACAGATGAGCTATTGCCGTGGACTTCCCTGTCCATAATTACCTGCTTCAGTGCCTCCCTCCATTAACTTAGCCAATCAAAAGAACACTGCAGTTCATCTCTCAATTTTCACACTCACGAACTGAAGATATTTTACCCAGCAGCCTGGCAGATAGTAATTTGAAAAATATCCTTAAGTCAAAATATAGCCTGGACTGCTTGAAATTCTTAACACCTGTATTAAGGGCCCGGTTCTGGTATCTGATTCTGACCTAATTATCACTGTGAATTCATAAGTTACTTAACCTTTCCCAGGCTCAGTGTCTGTGTATAAAGTAAAGATTAGATCAGGTGAGGGTTGTAAACGCCAGATGACTACTAAAAATATTAAAATAAAGTCACTGACTGGAGGCATCAACATGTGCTGGTGGTATGGTTCAGCCACTGAAGGTTGTGCTGTTGGGAATAAGTAATAAGAGATGGTTACAAGGTGGTCAAAAAGATGAAGCTGGCCTCAGAGATGGCCATCAGTTTGTTAGTGAGCAAGAAATAAAAAGCAAATGTGGGATAGAGAGCACAGAGGCTGGAGGGGGGTTGTATGTGTTGGGGGAGGGGCAACTCAATGTACAGGTTAGCCACAGCCAAGAACTCATGGTAAGAGGTGAGAGATGAGAGGATACGCACTACGGGCCTTGGATATGGCTCTGGAGAGTCTGTACTGGACTAATCACCAGGCACTGGAAGACAATGAGAAAAAGTATGCTGAGCATATGGGCTAGCAGCAAGTTCACAAGGAAGCCAACACCAGGTGGTGTCTGGTACTCTGTAGCCTCTGGCACTGATACCTCAGTATGCAAAATTATACACATCTCATCTCTCCTGGGAACTGAAGCAGTCCCAACCAGAAGAAACAAGAAGCATTGGAAACGGCCTGCCTACTCACTCCCCAGAGTCAACTTGAGGTGCAATTACCAGACTCTATAATCCGATAAGCTAACGTGGTTTCCCTTCCCTCCTCCACCCCTGGTCATTACTGTGACACCAGAAAACACAGTTAGAGACTCCTACAGAGAGACTCCTGGAATAGATGGAGATGGTGTAATGGCAGAGGTGGTGGGAAGAAGGGAAGAAAGGAGAAGGGGAGGAGCAGGTAGGAGGGAGCAAGAAGGAAGGGAGGGAGGGAGGGAGGAAATTTAAGAATAATCCAAGAACTTGAGTCAAAGGCTCCTGCCTTAGAATTTTAATGAAAAAAAAAAAAAAACCTTCAGTAATTATCCGATCTGATGTTCTGTTTGCAGCATGATGCCTGGCTCTTCGTAGCAATTAAATACATGGAAACTTTTGCTAAATAAATTAAAAAATAAATAAGGACCAAGCCCCAGAAATTATTGCTAGTTATTGGCATACCTGCATAAAAATCAACACCTCATGACTTTCAAGCAATGAAGTTTTCCATTAATGACACACATGACTTTAGTACACATTGCCCATGGGACCCTGTTTGTCCTCCTGGGTGCCTTGCCCAGCCTTCACCTGAAGGTTTGTCCTTTGTCTGATTGTATCTTGTCATCCCAGGTTCAGCTGACATCCCCAGGAGGCCTGTACTTCCAGGGGGTGGGGGTGGGCAGACAGAGGTGAGGAGTGAATCTGGAGGAGAGGGGAGGTGGAAGGGAAAATGGGAGGAGTGGATGAGGGGAAGCTGCAGTTGGGGTACATTATAGGAGAGAAGAATCAATAAAAAAAATTAAAAACATAAAGACAAGTTATTTTAATGTGTAAAGTATGTTTCACCTCATCTTCATTTACAGTGTCATTTATGATGCTTTATATTCAAATAATACCTTTATAGCTCCCATAACTTAGGCACCCATTTTTATTCCTCTACCCAAATTGATTGGCATGTACAATAGTGCTATCTTCAAGATAAGTTAACAGAACTATGGCAAGATCTACTGCCAAGATGGAATTCTCCTCAGACTGAAGTCTGATTTTGTAACTTTCATCTTAAAGAGACTTTGTAGGAATTTCAGAAACTATTTTCAAAAGAATAATGTTCCTGTCTTTGTAAGAATAGAAATAGAAATTTTTTAGCTGAAGTGATTAGATTTAGGTATAAGGAAAAACTTTTGAGCAAAAAAAGGCATTGGACCATTTTAGCAAATTCATCTGGAAACAGGGGAAATGGCATTGACCAGTTTGCTTTTTGAGTGTTTATGGCCTGGCCTTTCCCATTTGGGGGCAGACATGAGCATGTGCTGAGATGCTAAACCATGGGTGACATGTGTTCTCCACACGGCTACAAGCACAAGTCATGTGTTTAGTCTCCACCTGAGCCTTCTAGCCCAACCAACCACAGTGTGCTTCCATTCCTGAAGTGAAAACACGTTTCTTTAATGTGAATGGGAGCAAAATGATGTGTAGGTGTTTGTGATCATCATAAAACAATAAAAGTGGATACAGAACATAATCAAATTCTATGTCATGATAATATTTTAATACTATTAAAATTAACGAGGTCAAGAAAGTACACTTTAATAAATCATATTGGGTAAGGAGAAGAATTAACTTGTTTCATATAGAGTGTATGTAATTGGTAGGATGGACAGGGTTGATGAAAATTCTTTTATCAAAAGAATCTGATTTGATTAAAAGAAAAACTTAGAAACACTAATGAGGAGGTGTTAATTTCAGTTTTGATCTTTTCCAGTTTTCCTCTTATCCCATCACTTTATTCAATGAAAATCAACTGAATATGAAAAGAATTCCCAATATGATGCTGATATAATATTCTACACATTGTACAGAAAGCTTAGAAGAGCAGAACACCAATGATACAGCTAAGTCTGAGGTTTACAGCCACAAGCATATGATAACAGAGATTGCATTGGAAACAGTACAATATGTCCTTAAAGTAGGAAAAGAGATGAATGGGTTGAGATAAACATATCCATTAAACTGGAGGGTAGCGGATAGGACATTCCAACTTCATGGTGAGCTTCAAGGTAGGAGTTCTGATCAACCACAGTGGTGATCTGCAGGGTGGAGAAGACAGAAATGAGGTCAACGGACTGTAGATAAAGGGTGGGAAGTGGCAGGTATGGCTGCCAAGTATTTTTAACTTAGGAGAACAGACTATAAGAAGAATATTGATCAAGAAGTTAATCATTCTAGTCAGGTCCACAGAGGTAATTTAAGGAAAGCAGATCCAACATGAGAGACACGGAAAAGGGAGATTCTTTAGTCCACAGTGACTCAAAGAATGTGGGAGTAGAGGGACTCAGCATAAAAATAACTCTAATTTAAACAATGCTTCGTCAAGAATGCTCTCTTTTATTCCCAAAATGATGAGGTGTCCAGGAAATATCCAATGATATATATTTATCTCCATGACTAAGAAAGAACCAAATTACTTTAGAACATTTTTTCATATAGAACAATAGCTTTAACCCCCCCCTTCTCTTACCTGTACATAAAAACCCCATGATTGGGTACCAGACCATTATGAGACCATACCAGTGGAGGTTACCACATTCATCTGTCACATCAATCTGACCTTAAGTCAATATTTCTAGAATTGCCTGTCTTGAATCAGGCTGTAAGTGAATGTCTAATGGAGATATCAGTGAATCCTTCCAGGCAATAAAAAGATGTGCTAAGTTTTCCAAAGAAATTCATCCTTATATTTGTATGGAGAATCTTTCCTTGGTAAAAATGTTTTCCCAGCAAGATCTCATTTTCACAGTAGACCTGAAAAGGCAGAAATGAAAGTAATGTTTTAATTTCCAGCTTATGAAGGAAGAAACAGATTCAGAAATCAAGTGACTCCTTTACAACTCTCCCTCTGAAGCAGGCAAGCAGGTTGGCACTAGAGCTAGCCCCCTGTCTGTGCTCTTAAATCCAGTCTATCTTAGAACTTGGCTTGGAACACTGTAGGGTGACACACGCCAGGTGGCTTCTGTTTTGTTTCACAGCATGTAAATGATATTCATACAGCACAGTCTATGAATAACCTGCCTCGTCCGCTCCATCTAAACAAGCACAATCATAGATCACCATCTCTAGCAGTTTTTGATATGACACATTATCTGGGCATGTATATATATTATAAAGTGGGCAACTGAATGTTGTCAAGGAATTAGATAGCTTTTCAATAATCTTTTACCTTCAGAAATTTGTTTTTCCTCAGTAAAGAGAATCATACAGTATTCTTCATCAGCTGCTTGTTTGATGATTTAAAAACCTATAGAGTAGAAACTATTTGTACATATTTAAAGGCAGTATTGCAAAGAACCATAAATAGTTCTCATTAATTACCACATAACTGTTCTCTAGGCATGAAAAGAACTAGTTCTTTTTTCCTAGAGAAGACCAGAAGAACAGAAAGATTAAGTGCCTGGGGTTGTCAACTGTGATTAAAGTTAGTGACAGCCTTAGAGTAAAGTGGCATCTATCACCTTCCTGCCTTTTACTTGGTCACTCAGAATCAATCACTTCTATAATCATTTGGCTATGACTGTGGTGGGATTATCTTAATTAAGCCACCCTAGTTTTTCAGAAGGATATGGTCAAGGACAAATAGCTACAGGAGTAGCAACCATATTTTCATAAAGATGTACAGTCACAAGCCTGTCACCTATATTGTCTAGTTATTAGTTATTTCCCAGATAATCATAAATTAGTATTCTGTTTCTTCATCATTTAAAAGAAATCGTCATATCCTGTTGCTAAGTCAAATTCCTAGTAAATGATACTCCTGGCACTCAGTCTTCTACATCACTATCCCAAGTCATCACCCTATACCATGCAGTCTCCTAAACACACAGAAAATGTTGGGTCCAGAATAAAGATAGATAGACAGTTGGTAGATAGATAGATAGATAGATAGATAGATAGATAGATAGATAGATAGATAGATAGATAGATAATGGATGGATAGACAGATTAATGGATGGATGGACAGATTAATGGATGGATGGATGATGGGTGGTAGGTGGATGGATAGCTGGATGGTGGATGGATGGGTGATGGATGGATGAAAAATGATGATTGGTGGATGATGGGTAGGTGGATGGATGGATGGATGGATGGATGGATGGATAGATGATGAATGAATGATGGATGGATGGATGGATGGATGGATGGATGAATGAATGATGGATGGATGGATGGATGGATGGATAGATGATGGATGGATAGATGGAAGAGAAGATGATATGTGCCCAAGAGCAAACCTACATAAGATATTTGTCCTCCTTGCAATCTGGGGAACTGTAATTAAAGGTATGATGCAATGCAGTAGTAGAGCAATTATCTAGCATGTGGGATCTCCTGGCCTATTAAGGATTACCTTAGCACCAAACAGTGTCAGAGGTTGTAATGGAGATGGGGAGTGGAGGAGAGAAAATAGCCTATCTAGCTCTGGCACTTTTCTAGGACTCTGAGATGAATAAAGTTAGTTTAAAATGATGCAGAGGCATTCTCAGTTGCTCCACTCAAGCAAGAAAGTCTAATAGCAGAAGAGGAAGAGCCACTAGTCTGCAGGTATGGGTTCGATGCTTCAGCATCCTTTCCAACATTGTGCAAAGGTATTTTCTTCCTTTTACTCACATAGGCTACAGAACTTTCTAAAAGCTAGCCTACCCTGGGTCATTTGACAATATCTGTGGAGCCTTTCTACCTATCTACCTATTTCTTTAGAATTCTGGTTGCCTCACATTTAGTAAAAATGGCTGTTAATCAAACCAATGATGTTGAGGGCATTTTTCTTAGGAAATTTTACTACTAGAACTACTCATTTATAAGTACATTGGATTAATATATATACCTACAAACTTATTTAGTTTTTTTAATTTTTTGATGTTTGCTGTCTTGGTGGATGGGGATATCTCAGAGAGAAATCCCTGGCCACTTGTACTACGCAGTTCAAAACTCCATCAGTAAATAAATAGATGTCTATTGATTTGCCCTCTGACAGTCTACAAGAGCATAGCTTTACTTCCTGATATGTTCCTCAGCATCATCAGTCACAATTTTAATTTTCAAGTTTAATTTTCAAGTATTATGGTTCATGAAGATAAAAATACCCACCCATGATAGAACCAGGCTCCAAAAATAAAGTGGTTATTCATGTATAATTTAAGAAACCTTAAAACAATTATCTCAAACAACTGTGTCTTTTACATTTAAAGAAGAAATAATTTTAATGGTTATATTTTATAATGAATAATTTGTACTCATAGCATTTCTGTTCATAAAGTTTGCTTCTAACCAGTAGACTTCTATAAGCCTGTGACAACTCACTTGAGAAAGAGAACAAATGTTGCTGAAATAACTTTCCAAGATAAGAGACTGGGTCCACAGCAGTTCCCTGTTTGGCGGGCAGGGTCCTGTGTCCCCACCATCCGTGGTGACTGCACTCTTACCACTGTGCCAAGCCCTGCTTCTTCACTTCTCACTCAGTTCACACCGTACCTCCACAAACCTTCAAATACCAGAACTTTCTTTTTCATCCAAAATTTATGGCTATTACTCCTCAACAGTTTGAAATTTCTTTTATCTTAGTTACACTAAAATGGAAATGAAAAAGAAAAGAAAAACAAAATGTATGTTTCTTCAAAGTACAAATTCTTCTAACTTCTTTTCTTCCTGATTCAGAGTGTGAGGTTGTTTTTGAACTTGAAGAATAACCAAGCAGGGCTTTATTCAGCATTTTCCCACTCTACCATTGGCAGACCTTTGTGTCCTTGAGTCACCTACAGAGAACTGAAGTATTACTGTAACAGATTTCTCACTGTTTACTGAGAAGCAGAGAACTCTTTCAGTGTTCTCATAAATAATTCCATTTCTTTATGTTGATGTTAATTGAACTTACCTCATGTTGTCAATCTCTCCTTTTTTCTTTGCAGGTGATGTCATTGTCTATATTAATGAAGTTTGTGTCCTTGGACATACTCATGCAGATGTTGTCAAACTTTTCCAGTCTGTTCCTATTGGTCAGAGTGTCAACTTGGTGTTGTGTCGTGGCTACCCTTTGCCCTTTGACCCTGAAGATCCTGCTAACAGCATGGTGCCACCCCTTGCAATAATGGAGAGGCCACCTCCGGTGATGGTCAACGGAAGACATAACTATGAAACATACTTGGAATACATTTCTCGGACCTCACAGTCGGTCCCAGATGTTACAGACCGGCCACCTCATTCTTTGCACTCCATGCCAGCTGACGGCCAGCTAGATGGCACGTATCCACCACCCGTCCATGACGACAATGTGTCTATGGCTTCATCTGGAGCCACTCAAGCTGAACTTATGACCTTAACCATTGTGAAAGGTGCCCAGGGATTTGGCTTTACTATTGCTGACAGTCCCACGGGACAGCGGGTGAAACAAATCCTTGACATTCAGGGATGCCCTGGGCTATGTGAAGGAGACCTCATTGTTGAGATCAACCAACAGAATGTACAGAACCTGAGCCATACAGAAGTAGTGGATATTCTTAAGGACTGCCCCGTTGGAAGTGAGACTTCTTTAATCATCCATCGAGGAGGTAAGATGAATACAGATGTGAAGCACAATGTGTGGGTAGATTAGAAGAATTCTTTAGAATATTGTTCAAGTGAAGTTTTCTATAGACTGGCATAAAATCATGCCAATAACAATAATGATGATGATGGTGGTGGTGGTGGTGATGATGATGATGATGATGATGATGATGATGATGATGATGATAAAAGGCAGAGAGACAAACATGAATTTGGGATCCAGATTTCTGAGTATTTGCAATGCTCCCTTTACCTTACTTACATTGAACACTATGATACCAGTACTTTCAGGCTTAGCAACATAGCAATATGGATTGTAGTATAAAGAATAAGCTCCAGCTATGGACATGTTATATTTCATCACAAAGGTCAGTTATGTAGATCTCAGTCCGTGCCTGTTGATTTACTGAGAAGCCTGCTTTCTGAAGAAAACAATACTAGACATTGTATATGGAGTTCCAGGCCAGCAGAGGGGAAGCCAGCCAGCTCCTATGAATGCAAGTGTTCTGATAATCCTTGTAAGGTCCACTGAGAGCTGGATTCCAATAAAATAAATAAGTATGGATGAGAGTATTCCACCACAACGGGACACAAGTATCCACCACTGTTGATAACTGTGTCTGCTGTGAACCAGGTAGAAAGTGATGGGACGGGGTCCAGACTGGGAGCTCCAAGAAGAATGTGGAACCCAATTTAAGAGAGTGCTGGGAGCTTCGGGTCCTCACCACACTCTTCTCTAGCCTTTGTAAGAAAATGAATGGGGTAAAAACTAAGGGCCTTTCCATACGTCTCTGTTGATATGAAGGGCGTGGCGCAGACCGACACTCAATTTCCTTCCCTACCTGTTAGTAGGACTTAGGACTTGAAGTCCTTGATTCTCAGCTATATGATTGTCACAGCAGGCTTGCAATGTCATGTCAACTCATGGTAACATTCTTCCTATCTTGAGTGGCTCAGGGCAGGCTCATCACGCAGTACTTGTCTGCTGAATCTAAACACACCCCAAAGCGGCAGCAGAAGAGCAGCAGAAGCAGAACTGTGGGGCAGTCATGCACAAAAAATCCTGTGTGGTTAACATGTGTGGTCTCTGATTCAAAGCTCTCAAAACAGCATGGGAAGCCCGTTATTTTTAAATGTGAGTAAAAGAAGTCAGAGAAATACCATTTATGATTTATGTAGCCCTCTCTGCAGCTTTTTTCCCTTCAGGGAAATAATACATTGTTGATTCACCAAATACTATGCATTTGTGAGTAACACTATACCAAGTTCCCATTACCACGGGAAAATTAATAGGATAACAAAATAATCACACATTTCTCCTTCTTGGGGCATTGTTATAAAATAGCACATGAATTTTGGTAATTAACTATTGACAGCATATTTTGACTTCTTGCATAGCTTGTTTAAGATTAATAGAAATGTTTCTAATTTAAACAGACATATATTGCTAATGTTCAATTGAAAACTCAAATTTTGGACAATATTTCTAATATTAAGTGGTATGACTGAAAATTGCTGTATTGTAGCCATTGTTTGGCTCACAGAAAGATATTTAAACACTTTCTTATATATAAAATGGCTTCTTTTAAATTGTGGCTTATCAGGAAAATGCTTTGAAATCCTTGCTATTACTGTAATATGTGCCTTTCTGGAAGCATTCTATTGTATGTGTGCAGGATCTCCCTCCTCCCCTCCCATAGCCTCTCTGATCACTCACTTAGAGCCCTAGTCATGAGACTTCTGTCTGCTGCTCTTTGTTTGTTCGCGGGTGGGTGAAATCTTTGCTTTCTCCCTAGTGCAGAACTGTGGAATCTGGACATCCTTGCTAGAAACATTTAGAGGTTCCCAGAATTCCTACAGTGTCCATTCCCCTCTGAAGATAGCAGGAATGTGAACTGTGTTTGTGCGATGACCTTCATGTTGGTTATCTGGTTTTGGCTACTCAGAAATGCTTATGGCCTCATTCTGATGAGCAAAGACCTCCTCATTTCAGGACCATGACTAATTGTCCTTTTTGTTAGAGCCTTTGTTTATAAAGCAATGATTCAGGTAGTTGATATTTTTTAGTAACTAATTCCAAAAACACACAACAAAAAAATATTTTCTACCCTACCTATTCTTCTACTCTTTCATAGAGGCAAACATGCTTTTGTATGTGTACCTATAGGAAGTATGCCAACTGGATGGCACATATATAAAACATATACTCTAATATGGATGGGATGACATCATGCATATGTATGTCTTACTTTAAAATGTCTTGGTTAGAAGGCTATATTTAACTGGTTAGACATGTACCATGTGGTATCATTTATATACATATCATTTGTCAGCTGCAGGTGTATAGTTCATTATGTGCTTCAAACATGGCGTAGTTGCATAATGAGCACCCATCCTCTTAGAACATCCTTCACCCCAAGCCTCCCCAGATCTGCTTGTCGCCATCTCCTCTCCTACAAAGAACAACTAATCTTTTTATGACTAACATCCTATAGTGTTTTATTTAGCATAAAGCTATTGAGAACCACCTAACAGGTAAACACGGATGAAAAGTTGGTTTCTCTTATTGCCCTTTAGTATTCAGGGGGCCTTTCATTAATCTACTCACTGTGGGTGGTTATTTGAGTCGTTTTCATCTCTGGGTATTTATGAATAATATATTTATGAACTTTTGGCTTCAACTGTTTCCTTGTGCAGATGTTCTCATTTTGGGGGGTAGATACCCAGAAATGGTTATATTAAAAATATATTTAAGCTATTAATAAATTGTCTAAACGACTTTCAAAATGGCTAGCTTTTATATTCCCTTACCACTGTCTGAGAGTCCCAGTTTCTGCCCAGTGTTTCTCACATTTGGTTTAATAAATCTTCAGTGCAGTCACTTTGTTGGTAGTAAACTTACTGATACTTTTCCATGGTTTTAATTCACACTTCTCTAATCTTGTCATGTTTTCAGGTGCTTATCGGCATTCGTAAACTCTTTAGTTACATGTGCTGTCAAGTATTTTCCCAGTTCTATATTGAACTATTTATCACTTTTTCTTCCTTTTTTTTTGTGTACTGAGAATTGAGCCTAATGCATACTAGATAAGTCTCTGTCACAACTAACAGCCCTTTTTGTCGTCCTAAGTTACAAAAGCTCATTGCACATACAAGTCCGAGCTGTTTTCTAAGATAGATGATTTACATACAAGTCTGAGCTCTTTTCTAAGATAGATGATTTACAAATGCTTCCTTCAGATTCATGGCTTCTCTATCCAATGTCTTCTTGGTGCTTTTGACATAGAAGCACAGGAGGTCTAGAGTAAGTGACTTTAAGTGGACCAGGCTCATTTAAGCATGGGTCATTTCCTTCACGTCTTTACTTAACCTAAAATCACAAAGTTTTTTCCATGTTTTCTTCTAGGAATTCTAAAGCTTTAGTGCCTATATTTAGCCTATATTTAGCTCTAAACCAATTTAAAGTTAATTCTTATGTAGTATTGTGGACTTAAATTCATTTTATTTTTTGCACAAATATAGACAATTGTTCTAGCACTGTTTGCTGGGAAAAACCACAAAACCTGTTCTTTGTTATTGACTGGCCTTGGCTCTTGGGATGTTTGTTTCCAAACCCTCTATTCAGTCCCCTCAGTCTGCATGCATATTCTTACGTCAACACAAGACTTTCTAGATTACAGTAGCTTTGTGTTAAATCTTGAAATCAGTGTGAGTCCTCCAAATTTTTCTCCTGTACAAAATTGTTTTGGCTCTTCCTTGTCCTTTCATTTGCATATAAATAGAAACAATAGAATTGGCCTTTTTAATATAAAGTTTTAATAAATGCTTATGATTTCATATGTGCCTGCAGTGTATTTTGATCCTACATATCCCTTAGTCTTCCCTAACTTCTCCCAGACCCACCCTATCTCCCCTCTCTATTCCAACTCCATTCCTCCTCTACCTCTTAATAACCCTCCATATCAAATTAGTGTCACCCATACATGCCTGGGTGTAGTGCCATCCACTTGAGCATGATTGGCCTTAGGTGCCTTAAAGAAAAGTGACTCTCCCTCTCAAGAAGCCATCAGCTGTCAATAGCTCATCAGTTAGGATTGAAGGCTCCTTAGCCCCTAACCCTTTCAACCCATAATGTTGTCCAGCTAGATTTTGTGCAGATCTCATGGAGGCAAACACAGGTGCTCTGCATGCATGAGAGCAATTGTCCTGTCCAGAAGACACTATTTTGCTTGGATTGTCTGGTTCTTAAAATCTTTCCATCCCTCCTTTTGAAATGTTCCCTGGCCTTGAGGCTCAGGAAGTATGATATAGATGCTCCATCTGTACTCTGTTAACTCCAAAAAATGGGCAGAGAAAGACCACTGTAGACCCACGTCTGCCCTGCCATTCGGCATGGCATCCTGGGGAGGTGGAACTCGGGGAGCCGGACTGTACTTACTGTGCCTAGACCACACTGCCACCAGGGCAGGTGCAGGGCTGTGGGGAAGTGCTGAGGCACCACTCCCATGTGCTGGTAGGAAAGCACAGTCTTAGGTGTGAGGAAGCCAAAGCTGGTTGGGATCCCAGTTCTCAGGCTCTTAGCCATCCAAGGCACAACTGGGAGTCGCAGAAGAGCAGAGAACAGTCAGGGGCCCTACAGACAGAGGCCTCTGCAGGATACTAGGCTGCAGCTCTGTTGGTGAAGGCCTTCTTCATGGCTCCCCACAGAGGATCTTGATGAAAAGAAACAGTCCATGGTTCTAAATAATTTATTGTCATGGTAGAAAATGGATGTGTAAAACCATACCTCACTTCTTAGGGTGAGATTAAATACCTTTTGCAGGGAGGAATGTCTAGAAAGGGAAGCTTATTGGCTAAGCCCTCCAGTCCTCGAGGTACCTCATTAGCATGGAAAACTCTGTTTTGGGCCTATGTGACCATAGGGCATGTTTGTTTTATGTGAGGAATATGGCATTCCAAGTCAGGAGTCTGGCAGGGAGCTGGGAGTCACCTAAGCCTCAGGTGTGTGCCTACCGAGTCTCTGAGTCTCAACCTGCTCTACCTTACCAAGCTTCCTGGCATGGTTTTATATCCCACAGACCTCTGTATAGCCAAGTCTATACAGAGAAAAGCTTATCTCAAAAAAAAAACAATGTAAACACAGCAGGCAGTCATAACAAGATAGTCATACATGGTCACATAACCTTTAGAACCAAAGATAGGATTGCAAGGTTGTTATAAACAACTTTTAAAACAAAGACATGATTGCCAGGTAATACAGAACCATTTGTGCTTCTGGTTACAGGTGAGGCACAGCCCAATCCTTGAGAAACAGATTTAATCAAAAGTAGGAATGAACCTCATTTGTTGTTACTATAAGGTGGCTGTTTAAGCCTAAGATGGAGGCAGGCTGCTTCTTCAGCTCCTGCTTCCTAAGGCTTTGTACTTTGTTTAATAAAAGGCCTGCTGAGATCATGTACTACAGAACAGCTTTCCAACTGAAGACTGAACTTCTCAACCCCAACTGTGATCTATCTCCTCACTTGCTTAAGTCTCCACCAGGTTCTCTCAGCAAGGGTATAGTCTTCTGTGTTCAGACCGTGGACTTCTTTTGGTGAGGTCTCCCTACTCTATTTTATTATTTTAGATTTATTTTATGTTGTGAGTGTTTTGCTCTCATGCATGTCTTCCGTGCCTCGTGCACATTCTTGATACCTAGGGAGTAAGAAGAGGGCATCCGATGCCCTAGGACTAGAGATATGCGCAGTTGTGATCTGCCATGTGGGTGCTGGGAATCGAGCCAAGATCTTCTTCAAAAGCAGCCAGTGCTCTTAATAACTGTTTCCTTCATGTCATTTTCAAATTAGTTATGGCCAATATATGTAATCATATCTGATTTTTCATCATTCTGTAATGTGGTCTTTATAATTATATTTTCTAGCAAGTTGTTCTTCTTTCCTTTTCCTACATTTGTATGGCCCTGGTATCTTTTCCTTGACTTGCCCTTTTATTTTCATTCCCATGCTGAGAAAACACTCTGATCAACAGCAGCTTAGGGAACGAAATGGTTTATTTATTACATCACATTCCATCACTGAGAGAAGTCAAGGCAGGAACTTAAAGGCACGCCTGTCTCCCATTCCCTTAAAGGCACACAGCATTACTATCCATCAAGGGAAACTTCACAGGCAAAGAAGTATAGCAGGAATTATCAGAAGTGATGCTTGCCAGCTGAATGGCAGGCCGACTTACACCAGCTCCCTGAGTGTAAGTTGATACTACCCACAGTTGCCTGGGCCTCCCCCATCCCTTAGTTAACAAAGTAACCCCCTAACCCCAGGCATGTCCAGGGCTCTTCTGCCCGATGACTCTAGACAACTTCAAGTTGTGTTAAAGCTAACTAGCTAGCTTTTCAAGTGTGATGCTAAACAGATGTCTTACCAGCAGATGTCCCTTTTTGTTGCTGTGACTGGATTTAAGGGGAAGCATTAGTCTTGTGCTGTTTAGTATGATGTTAGGTAGAGGGATTTTAGATGCCCCTAGCAAGTTGAGAAGTCCCATCTGTTGTTAGTTTGATATGAGTGCAGCCTCCTCGAATACTTGTCCTGCACATAGTGAAATTAGAGTATGGTTCTCGGCCTTTAGTCTGTTAATACAGTAAGTTGGTATATTATGACATAGATGTCCAATTTTGTATTCCTGGCACTACAGCCCTTGACCATGGTCTGTTGTTCGCTGAACACTGCTGGTTGCTCGTTTATAATTTTGTTGGGGATGGTGGTGCGTGTGTTGCCCTTTTCTTGGGATTTCCTTTGTCTTTGATGTTAGAATGATAGTAGCCTTATAAAATGAGAGTGTCCCACTTAATCTCTTCTATTCAAAAAGAGTTTGTGTATGTTTTCTTTCTTAAGCATTGATAAAACAACTTTTTTTTTCCACTTAGGTCTATTCAAATGTCCTATCTCTTTACAAACTAGTCTGATAATCTTTATATCTTTTTGGCATTTTACCATTCATGGAAGTATTTGAATTTGTTTGAAACTACTGTTACAGCATGTTTAAGAATCGCTTTTGGGTAGATTGATTTTGTTTTCCTATGGGTTTTGCTTGAGCATCTCTGCTGGTGGGCCTTGCCATCTCATTTTTCCAGCCTTGTGTTGATTTACTTTCCCCTTATATCTTGGTGAGGTATGTCCTCAGACCAGGGACTCTATTTTTCTCTTTATAATAAGAGCATTCCAGCTATAAATTTACTCTGAGCATTTCTTTAGCCGAGCTCCATAAATTTTGAGATACCACATTTTCCATTCTCATTCTGCTGAAGATGGTTTATTTTTCCTTGCAATTTTTTTTCAAGCATCCCTGAATGTTTTCATTATTGATTTCTCATGATTTTCTTTGGGATAAGATTTTTATATAGTTTCAGCCCTGTCTTTTACATTCTATTCCCTAGACTTTGGAAATATACATTCATGCCACACAGATAACAAATACCTTACTTTCTATTGTTTGAGCAATTTTGGTGTTCTTTTGCTTTGTTTACACACACACACACACACACACACACACACACACTTGACGTTTGTAGTCAAGGCTGGCTCTAAATACTCTCTATTCCTTTCTTAGCTTCTCAAGTACTAGGATTATAGGTCTGTACCACCATGCTAAACAATTTCTTTTTTCTTGTTTACATACTTCTGATTTATTTTTACAGTTAGTAAAATAGATCGTTACTTCTTTAAAAACACAGTTCAAATTATGGAAAAAAACTGTTTTATTCATGAGTTTAATGGAAAGTCACATTTTACACTATTATACAGAATGCTAGCTTTTCCTTTCAGAGTAGTATTTTTACTGCTTTAATTTTTTAATTTTTACTACTCAATTACTATTTCCTTAAAGTCTTTTTAGGGACTGGAGAGATGGCTCAAAGGTTAAGAGCAATGACTGCTCTTTCAGAGGACCTGGGTTCAATTCCCAGCAACCACATGGCCGCTCATAGCTGTCTGTAACTCCAAGATCTGACACTCATACAGACATACATGCAGGCAAACTACCAATGCACATAAAATAAAAATAAACAAAATTTTTTTGTAGAAATTGTTGAGAACCAGCTAGCTGGCAGAGGTCACTAGCATCCAACTGTCTCTTTAACCAGGGAAAAAAACTACATTCGGTTAAATAGAGTGTGCTTATCATATACCCCTAAGGTCTACTTGTTTGCATATAAATTTGCATCTGTATTACCATATGACAATTATCTGAAATGCTCTTTTTATCAGCTTTTACTTTCGCACTTGATCATGTCTAAAAAGCACAAGTTTGTCCTTTGTACGACACACTTGAACCAGCACTAAAGGCACCAAGTCTTTGAAGAAACATCTTTGAAATTATCCAGTTCTTTGGGCTTTTTGGTGGGCTTTGATTTGGTTTTGTTTGATGAAAGAAGTGACCCCTTTTGTAGCTGCCTCACTTTCTCCCACTGTATTTAATCTTCCAGAGTTTCTGTATTTCCTGAGCTCTGTTTTTAAAAATACATATTATCCTATAAGAATACCTATTTTATTCATATTTCTAAGTATACTTTGATAAAATCAGATAAAGTGCTCTCTATTTTTGCCAAATTTCTACTTTATCTGGGTACTCCTAGTATTCTTATCTCTTATTAGTACTATTTTTTAATTGGGTGTGCTAATTACTTTTCTATTTCAATAATTCAAGAAGAGACTCACCAATTTCTTTATTCATTTTTCTGGTGCTGAACCTACTGTGAAACAAAGAATTGTTGCACTCTTCGCCCCACCTAGACTGGTGTTTGGAGTATAGCAACCCGAGGTGGTTGCTACAGTCAAACTTCACCTGCGTTTCACGACTACACAGACCACCCTGCAACTGAGCCCACTTAATCTGTGACTGTCTCATAAATTGAAGTTAATTAGGCTTGCACAGTTTTCTTTCTGCTCCCAGGAAGTGTCCCTGGGGATTCTCACGAGACCAGTGTGCTCCTTCTTAGGCTGGCAGTACAGTAAAGAACAGTTATAGGTGAAGTATGTTTTCTCTCTTTTACAAAAATAATTCAGTGTTCAAGAGACATCATACACTGAACAGAGCTCTGAAGAAAGGTTATAAAATCATACATGAGTTATGTGCATGTGGAATATTCTTCCTCCTAATTTTTGGAACAAGGGGAAGGGCCCGTGAGATTCATCCACAGTTGATAAGCTATTGGCATTTGTACTGGTATCTATATGCCTTTTCCAAAGGGTTTTACTGGGAGCTACCATACCCCATCCTCCCTCCCCATCCCTGCCATCTAATCCCACCCACTTACGGCTTTCTGATTCATTATTCCCAGTCTCCCCTCATACCAACCAGGTTCTATCTCTCCTACCGTGAAACCTCCCCTTCCAATCATGGCCCTTTACTGGCTGCCTGATTTTTATGGGTACTCCAGCTTAAACATAAGCTTTGAAGATTCAAAGCTAATATCCATAGATGAGAAAAAAATTGTACAATGTTTGTCTCTCTGGGTCTGGGTTTACCTCGTACAAAATGATTATTTCCAGTTCCATCTGTTTACCTAAAATTCTTATTTTTCTTAACAACTAAATAATATTCCATTGTGCAAATGTACAATATTTTCATTATCCATTTATCAGTCAGTAGACACCTCAGCTATTTCCACATCCTGGCTGTTGTGAACAGAACAGCAGTGGACAGCAGTGAGCAAGCCCCTGTATAGTAGGACAGAGAGTCCTACGCGTGCATGCCAGGTACACCGGGGTCAGATGCTAGCTCTATTTTTAACTTTTTGAGAATTCTGTACATTGATTTCCACAGTAACCACATCAGTTTACATTTGTTTTTGTTGAAATTAGCAATTCTGCCTGGGATAAGAAGAAATCTCAAAATATTTTTAACTTACATTTCCCTGGTGGCTAAGGACATCGACCTGTTCTCTTAGTTTTTAGTATTTTTCTCAGCCATTTGAGTTTCTTATTTTAAGAAGTTTCTGTTTAGTTTTGTGGCTCAGTTTCTAATTGAGTTGTTTGTCTTCTTGATATTTAAGGTCTTTTGGGTTTTATATATTCTAGACACTAACATCTCTTAGGCAGATTATAGCAGGGAAAGTATGCTGCTTCTTCACTTGAATGGTAGTGTCCTTTGCTGTATCGTAGCTTTTAAGGCCCCATTTGTGAATTTTGGGTGCTTATATCTGTATGCTAAGGATCCTGTTCAGAAAGTCCTTTCCCGAACCAATGAGTTCAAGCCTATTCCCTACTTTCTCCCTGTCTTAGGGTTTTATTGCTGTGAGGAGACTCCGTAACCAAGGCAACTCCTATAAAGACAAACATTTAATCAGGGCTGGCTTACAGTTTCAGAGTTTCAGTCTAATTTCTTCTGGGTGGGAAGCTTAGCAGTATCCAGACAGACGTGGTGCTGGAGGAGCTGCGAGTTTTGCATATTGATCAGAAGACAGCCAAGAGACCCTTCCACACTGGGTGGAGCTTGAGCATATATATATTCTCAGAGCCCACAGCCACAGTGACACACTTTCTCCTGCAAGGCCACACACCTCCTAATAGTGCCACTCCCTGGGCCAAGCATATTCAAGCCATCACACTCCTATGACAGATTTAGGATATTGGGTCTTATATCAAGGTCCTTGACTGTTTAGAGTTGAGTTTTGTGCAGGGTGAAAGATACAGATCTAGTTTTCTTCTTCTACACGTCGCTATCCAGTTTGATGAGGCCCATTTGTTGAAGGTGCTATCTTCTCCAATGTGTTTTTGCTGTCCTCTTTGTCAAAACAGAGGTAGCTGTAGACGTATGGTCTTATCTGTGCCTCCTCATTCCATTCCATTGATTAATGTGTCTGTTTTTATACCAATACCATACTGTTTTGTTTTGTTTTTTATAGATTGTATTATAACTTGAAATCCAAGATGGTGATACTTCTAGACATTCTTTTATTTCAGGGTCATCTTTGGTTACCTTGGGTCTTTTGTTTTTACATGAATTTTAACATTACTCTTTCAATTTCTATAAACTTCTTGGTTATTGGAAGATAAAAGTTTTGGACCACAAAAGTGTGTTGGACTTTTGAAGAGGACTCATTTATCTGTGAATTAATATTTCCCAATGTTAATTCAGCCAATCTATGGGTGTGGGAGGTCTTTTCATCCTGTGGCATCTTCATCAGTTTCTTTCCTCAGTGTCATGTCTTCGCTGGGCCAGTCTTTCATTTCTTTGATTAGATTTACTCTGAGATGGGGTTGGGGGTATTCTGAGTGGGACGTGTGTTAGTGAGGGTTCTCTAGAGTAACAGAACTTATAGAATGAGTGCCTATGTGTAGAGAAAGGGCTATACTAGAATGGCTTATAGCCTGCAGTCCACCCAATCTAACACTAGCTGTCTGTGAACAGAACATCCAAGATCCAGTAGTTGCTCAGTTCACAAGGCTGGATGTCTCAGCTGGTCTTCAATATAGGCTGGGATCCTGCAGAAGTAGATGTCTGTGCTGGTGAAGGAATAAGGGAGTTACTGCTAGCAATAGAGTTTTTCTTCATTTAGTATAATATTGGCTATGGGCTTACTATATGTTGAGATGTGCCCCCATATCATTATAGTCTCCAAGACTTGAACATGAAGGAATGTTAGGCTTTATCAAAAGGCTTTTCTGAATCAAATAGGTTATCATGTGGTCTCTGCCCTTATAGAATATATTTTAATTGCTAGTTTGAAATCACTGTCTTGTGTACCATCTTAGCTACTCTTCCCAGGAAATATTATGAAAGAGGTGCTAATTTCTGGAGGAGAACTTGGTTATTCGAGTTGTGTTTTTAGTTATGGGCATAAAGTCTGAAGTCAGATCATTGTTAGTGTTTTTTAGTGTGGATCTGTCCCAACTTTGGGAGTTTTTTGTTTGTTTTTGTTTTTTTAATTAATTTATTTTTTACACTCCACATTCCATTCCCTACCCCCATCCACCCCCTGACTGCTCTACATCCCACACCTCCTCCCCACCCCACCCCACCCCATCATCTCCACATAGATGCCCTCACCTCCCACATCCCACCCTCCACCCCCACCCCAACCCCACCTGACCTCTAAACTCCCTGGGGCCTCCAGTCTCTTGAGAGTTAGATGCATCATCTCTGAATGAGCACAGACCTGGAAGTCCTCTACTCTATGTGTGTATGTGGGAGCCTCATATCAGCTGGTGTATGCTGTCTGTTTAGTGGTCCAGTGTTTGAGAGATCTCAGGGGTCCAGATTAATTGAGATGCTGGTCCTCCTACAGGATCTCCCTCCTCCTCATCTTCTTTCCACCTTCCCTAATTCAACAACAAGGGTCAGCTGCTTCTTTCCATTGGTTGCGTGCAAATATCTGCCTATGCTACCTGAGAGAGGTGCATAGCACTTGAGTCCCTCAGGCAGTGGGAGCAGAGTCACATGGTGGGTGGAGTCACAGCAGAGTTGTGGGATCCAACCTGTGAGAAGTGCTTATGATTTCCAGGTGCTCAGTGAGTGAGGGTGGAGTCCCTGCAGGGGTGAGATATCTTTCCTTGGAGGTGGTGCACAGACCTTGTATCCTCAGCATCAGGAATGGGGGATGATACTCAGGGGACAGCTCAGGAAGCATGGTATTCTGGCGCTGGAAGTAGAGGCACAGTGAGGTTGGGGACCCTGCATGAGGACTTATTCGGAACACCTGGTCCTCAGGCTTTGAGGGTCAGAATTTCCAATTGTAAAAGTCAGGTGACAGACAAGCACACTGGGATAAGGTCGCATGAGCAAGAGGAAGCAAGAGTTCCTACAGCGTGATGAGGAAAACTGTTCTGACATAGAAGGTAGGGAAATTGTGTCAAGTACAGAGTAAATAAGACTATCTAGAATCGAATTCTACAATAGGATCACATTCTTTGCATTCATATGGCCATTGATGACAGTTGAAGAAATTAAAACTGATTTTTTAAATTATTATTGACTCATGGAGCACTGTTCTGTTCTCTTGTGAGCAAACTATAATGTGTGTATCTTTATATACTGTGATTTTGCCTGCACATAATGGCAGAGGGATTATACTTCTCCTTTTGTCATTATCCTAGACTCCCTTTATTTTTGCCCCCTTCACCTATGTGAGATCAAGCTCTTACCACTAAAAAGATGAACATTCCTGCCTCTACTAGTGTCTAAGTAAGAAACTGTTCTGTGGTCAGATACTTGTATTTCGTCCTTTGCTTCCCTTCGGACCTATGAGGAGCAGACGGAATCAGTGCTTGTCAGGAAGATTCTTGGGAACAAATATCACTTTCTTTTTTTTTTTAAAAAAAAAAAGATAATTTTGTGATTATATTTATGTACAGAAAACTTAGTGTACATTTAACCCAGTTAATAATTCTTATATTTCAAAGTATATTTGTTGGCCATTTCTTGGTATAAATGGAAGAACTGGGCATTAGGAGTATTTACAGATAGCAATTCCAACTTGCAAAAAATAATCTACAACAGTAATTACCCATTTAGTCCTAACACTTCACTCCATTGGGTAGTTCAAGGCCATCTTAACTGAAGACACTACCAGTGAAGATTTAGATTCTTCAGTCATCAAGATAAATGTTATTGCTCTAGAGGAAGTATATGGAAATACCAAGGCAGAAATGACTGCCTTTTGAAAAGACCTAATTTGCAACAGGTAATTTCCCTAAAGAGTGGCACATTTACCTTATTGACCATGTGCCCCTTGGGGCTTTGTATGCATACTTTGAAAATGATTTTATTGCACTAGGAAGAAAAAGACAGCCACAAAACAAAGTCCGGAAGATGCATGCGTGAGTCAAGCAGTGCAGCTGAGTGCACAAAGCTAGACAGAACTATTCTTCTGTTCATTGTCTTTTGCCCAGGCTTTTATAGCAAGCAACCTTAGCCGTACTCAGCTCTCGCTGTTCATCTACAAAGCCTTCGCCTAATTTGTCTTTCTTCTTCCTCCTTGTTCATTTTGCACATGTGCCAGGTTTTGTTTGAAATATGAGGATAGTGGAGGGAAAAAAATATTTTCTTTTTATGGAGTTTACCTCTGGTAGGTTAATAGCATAAGAATCCAGCATGTTAACCCTCCAGTTACACTGCTTGTATCACTGTAACCTTCCTCATATGATATCCTCAGGAGAGTGTAGACAGGCTTGCTGGGTCTGATACTGAAACCACTCAGTTAACTGAACTCAGAATTCCAAGGTTCCAGTACAACCCCTGCTAAACTGATTCACATGAAAATACAAGGATGTCACTCAAGTGTTCTGAGCACCAGTGCCTACAATTGAAGGTAGACAACATGTCATCTAAAACCTGGAGGTTTCTAATAGCTTAATGGCTTAAAGATGCAATGTCAAAATTTGGATAAACAAGAACAAATCAAATGCAAACCCAGTCAACATTAAGAAATTATAAAAGTAAGAGGAGAACATAATGGAATCGAAAGAATGGGAAGAAAATAGTACAAATAGCCAATGAGCCTGGATTAGAAGCTTGCTTAGCTTTAGTCATGCAGGCGTTTCTTGTGGGTCTCTGGAGAAAAAAAAGTTGTGAAAATTAGCTTATCTATTACCTATACACTAGCAATAAGCCTGTGTCCCGCAACCTCTTCTAATCTCAATATTAATTTCTGTGAACTATTAGTCCAGATCATTTGCCTGATATGGCAGCAGTAGCAGAATTGGGAATTTAAAAGGAAAAAGCTGGACAGAACCAAAGAAGGAAGCAATGAGGATTTCCCTCAGCTCTGAAACTCCAGGTGAATGCTCAAATTCATTCACATAAAATATGCTTGATCAGCCAGGCGTGGTGGCGCACACCTTTAATTCCAACACTCGGGAGGCAGAGGCAGGTGGATTTCTGAGTTTGAGGCCAGCCTGGTCTACAAAGTGAATTCCAGGACAGCTAGGGCTATACAGAGAAACCCTGTCTCAGAAAAAAAAAAAGAAATGCTTGATCAGTTTACGTCAAGTAGGGTTTGTTGAGAAAGAATCTCACTGTGTAGCACTGGCTGGCTTGAAACTCACCAAGGTCTACCTGCCTCTGCCTCCTGAGTGCTGGAATTAAAGGTGGGTATCATTATGCTGGATCCGTGTGAGGAGTTCTTAGGAGTAGAAAAGATTCATAATTCCTTTTAATGAAGGCTTTATGAAAGTACTATAAAGTCAAATCTAAAAATCACTAATATATAATTAATTTTCCAAGGAAGTCTGGTTCTGTAAGTCTTAAGACTTTTAAATCACAACAAAGGTTCCATATTTCTCTGCCAAGGTAGTATAGGAAGTATTAGCTTAGAAAGGATGCCGCTCATGCCAGAAGTGCATGCTGCCTCTGGAGCGCTCATTACTTATTTGTGAGAGCAGACATTGTGGACTGCGTGCAGTTGGAGTTACATTTAAGAGCATCCCAGACACTGGGCTCCAGAAGTCTGCTGTGAAGACGTTGAATCATAGTGCTTACATGGAAGAGGCCTGGTTGGTAACTAAATAAACGAAACCACCTACTGCATTATCTTGCTATAAAACACTATTAAGTCATGTTCATTTTGCATATTACAGAAGACGAAACCACAGACTTTTAATGAATATAAATCCCAGCAAAAATGCAAATGAAAATAATTGTAGTTATTATACCACATTAGTAAAAGTTATTCTAATTGCCCTAAGATTTAAAGAAAATATATTATATTTTATCTCTCCTCCTATTAACATTATTTCACAATGTTGATGCATTTATAGAGAATTTTGTAGTGCATTAGACAAATCAGTTTTACAGTTCCTGGAAAGTGGGTTTTAATGAGTGTTATAATGCATTTTAGTTTAAAAAAAAAAAAACAGTTCTATGTGATTGTATCTTCTAATGTATCTTCTAATGCTAGACTTGGGAAAGTTGTTCCAAAGTAACATTTATACTTAATATTTCAAATAAAATTCACTGAGGAAAGTATAAATGAATTTATTTCAATTAAATGGCTATAAATTTTGCTAGAATACATTGTAGCTATATACATTTTCATATGTTGAAAAATATCCAAAATACATGTACCAGCAAGTTAAAGTTATTTGAATGCCTACTTGCTAATTGGCATGTAAATCCCACTTTTTACTTGGCATAAGGAAAACTAAATGCAAGGAGTTTACTCTTGACTATGAGTGCATGTAAGATAGATCAGCATTTATGAAGGTAATCCGGTTTGTCACCACCCCAAGGGCTGTTTCCTCTCTTCTTCCTTGCATTTTAGAAAATAGTCCATCCTCTCCGCTTCTTCTCTGCCTTCAAAGAAAGAACCCATAGGTCCTCTTTTCATAGACACTAATTTCGCCTTGACCTAGAAGTGCCCCCATCTGTCAGTATCCAACTCCATCAGCATCCTGTTTATCATAAGCATTAAAAACATCCTTTTGCTTTGGATATCTTTCCTGTAGCCTACAGGTTGGTCTGATTTCTTCCATTCTCTAAGAAATTTGCTTGATTCTGCATTGCCTTCTAAACAATAGATCTCTCTTTTGGTTCAATCTCAACTTCCCTGAAAGATCATCTATGTGTGGGCCTCTATGTCTCCCACCTTATCCCATGAATCACCTAAGAGTTCTTCTTGGAGACACAGGCTTCACTTAACATCTGTCTGCTCTGTCTTACCAGCTTTGCACGTCCCAACCTGCCACTGCCTCATTTCTGTTCTCATCTCCTTGCTGAAATGCTCTTCTCTAATATTAACAGCAGCTTGCTACTCACCAATAGTGCCTCAGGCTTCACCACTGCACCCCCTTAACTTCATGTACACTATGCTTGTGTAGATGACGTCCTGTCCTGTGCTGCTTCACAGACTAGGCAATGAATCCTTCTCTCCTGTAACTCAAGTCTAACCAGTCACAGCCTTTGTTATTTGTGCCTCTTGTACCACTGTGATTAGGGCCAAGGTGAGATCTTACCTACTTCTATGGTTTTATTTCCTCTCTCAGTAAATCGATGCGTTCCTCTATATCCTCTACAGGACAAAAACCAGGCTCTCTCTTTCTCATCCAGATCTGCCACTGCCTAGTCCATACCCATCCCTTTTCCTATACTTACCACTGTTCCTTCTGCATTCTATGATGGTTAGTGTTCATTTAGACAATGTTTCATGAACCCTTGAAGTTCTATAATATAACAGTGAGTGAAATAGTTTAGAAATTCATGCCTCCATGGAACTTAAGCTCTCACCACAAAGAACTGTTGCTTGATACCTCTGTGTTGCTGCAGATTGCTTCTTCTTACTTGAAATATGTTCCCTTCTGTGTTTTATGTGAAATTCCTGTGTTCACTTGTGAATGTAGGTCAGGTGTTGTTATTTCTTCCCAGATGCTCTCCCAGCATCCCACTCATCTTCCAGCATCCCACTCATCTCCCAGCATTCCACACATCTCCCAGCATCCCACACATCTCCCAGGGAGCCCTATAAATACTTTGCATAAGTCCTCCGTTAAACTTCACTAAGTGATATCATTGGTAAAGTCATTATCACCCTTCAGAATTGGTTAGATTCCACCAAAGGCATTGTACCCTAAGCACACACACCACATGGCAAGCTATCCCTGGTGGGTAGGTGTTTGCACAGTTCCTGGTATGCTTGAGAGGACAATGCATTGCTCCAAACACTCTTGCTGATCTACCTTCTAAGACATGAGTTTAGTGTCATTCTGTGATATAATGATGTTGTTGACCTAATTATAATACTGTCCTAAAATCGAATAAAAGTCCACCAGCATATTCTTTACTCTTAACAATTTCCCCTATATCGTTACCCTTTAGCACATTATGGGCAATATTATATTATATCTACAGCTGTATCTATTGGTATTTCATGAATATTGCTTATTTTGCTACTGTTGGAAAAGATTATTAAATTCATGTGTTTCCTTGAAAATTTTGTTCAAAACTTCACAAATCTGTGAGTCATTTTCCCATCTCTTTATTCTATGTAGATTTTTTTCCTTATGAACTACCTTCCAAGGAATGAACTGTAACTACAGGTGTCATTTGAGAATCAGGGGGAAAAGATTTGAGAATTGTATTTTGAAATAAAACTCACACAAAACCTATGGGATGAGAATACTGCCCAGTGTTAGAGCAGCAGACGTGCCTACACTCAATCCTCAGTACTGAAAACAAGAAAAAAAAATCTGACCAATTCTTTCACTTCTAAACCCTAGTCAGTCAGCCCAGTTCAATTACTAGCTCTTCTCAGCCTAAAGATATGTTGAAGACTTGCTTAGAGCCCAACAAGGGAAGAGAATCAAATAAGGGAAGAGACAGCTAATGGAACCTTCCAGAACAAAGTATGAGGAAGTATATTATAAGTCAGCACACTTGAGGGGTTATTCAAAGCAAATGCCAATCATATACAGTGGGAAATGTTACACTGTCTTTCTCTCCAATACGCTGTGGAATCAGAACTACACTACAGCGTTATCTAGTAAAACAAAACAGGAAGAAACTATTAGTCCATGTTCAAAACTCCAGGGCTTAATTTCTGTTCTTTATATTTATTTTTCTTCTATCAGCTAAGATAAAGATGTGATTCTTATAGTATTGCATACCCAGGAACCAGAAATCCTAAAGTATTCTGTTTGAAGAGACATGTTCACATCCAAAAAGATCCTATCTAAAATTTCAGAACATAGCATCTACAGTAAGAAGTGTTCTGGATCTTTCCCACAACCAGAAGCTCTTGTTACTTCCTGTCTTCCTCTGCTGCTGGCAAAGCTGGCTGAACCTTCCCAGTTAACCCAGTGACAATAGTGTGCCTCTCACTGTAGTCTACCATGCCCTAGCCTATCTACCCTGCCCATTGACTCGGAAGTCAGTCATTTTGCATCCTACCTCAGATATGCAGACTCATCTCCAGACTCTAAATACTTCCTGTATGATTCATATTTAAATTAAACTCATGCATTCCAACATGCACTTTGTTCTGATGAGTGGCTGAGTATGGCTCAGTGATGGGATCTTATGAAGAGCATTAGGTCTTTGCATATCTCTATCAACAGAGAGCTCCCCTAAGCCTTATAAGAAACAAATGTCTCTGAACTATGGACATTGATGAGAAGCTGTTGAGAACCCTTTTGAGGTTTGTGTCCTGAAAAACTGCCTAGGCAAGAGACTTCTCAGACAGCTGGTAAGACAGAAGGAAAGCCACACCCTCTGCGCCTTCTCAGCAGCCACAGACACCCAGTCTGAGCTGTCACCAGGGGAAGAGAACAGGGTGCTCCCAGTTGGTGGGTTTTTTTTTTTTTAGTTAGACAAATGAATTGTACAAGTTGCCCCTGTCACTCTCTATGAGTGAATTTTTATAGTCTGTCTTAAGACCCTAGAACTTAAATGTATTCCTTCAGAAGCTTAAGAAATTATTGATTATAAACAAATATCAGACTGACTGATAGAAAACTACACACACACACACACACATATATTATATATATATATGTATGTATGTATTGCTTATAAACACAATTATGTATTTGCTAAAAGCTAAAAAGAAGCAATAGTTTTTCTTTTGGGGGGGGAGATTATAATATAATTACACATTTCCCCCTTCCCATATCTCTCTCCAAACCTCTCATGCACCCCTCCTTGCTCTCTTTTAAATTCATGGCCTTGTTTTTCAAGTGTTGTTACGTGCATATATGTATATGCATATATACTTATGAATATACATTCCCAGTCTATATAATGTTACTTGTATGTGTGTTTTCAGGGCTGTTGGTAGTTCAGCCATTAAAGGCTGGGCTCATAACCAAATATCAAGAAATGTTCTTTAAATGTACATCTCCCTCTTGTAAAATGCTTAAACCATTGGCTTTCCAACAAAAGGCTATGTCCCTAAAGGAAGTAACCAGAAATCGTGCTTGTCATTTCTGCCCTTTGAAAACAGCCTGTGCCAGAAAAAAAGAGCTGTTCTGCACACCTAATTAGACTTGAAATGGCCACTACTACATCATAAGAGCAGCAGTGTACTCTACTTCCCAAATGTCTAGAGAGTGATGTGGACCGTGCTCCCCAGCTCAGGGAGGACTCATCTGCTCTAGCTCATCGGGCTGATGAGACAAGGGTAGCACTTGTTCTAATTAGTTCCAGCGTCTTTCCCCTAAGCCACACTCAAAGATGCTCTTTAACTTGAAAAGTAATTAAGGACCCATCCAAAAAAATAATAATAATGAAAAAATCCAAAAAAGAATGTGTTCGTTTAAATATATGCCATTTACTAATAGTTAAGTATAGGCATGTTCAAATGATGGATTTCCAGCACCTTTCACTAGCTTCGAGGGGATCGCTTGGCCAAGAATGGTTGGGTGTCCTTGAAATTCACATCTACAACCTCATGTTCTACTTAATACCGTCTTTCACTTCTGCCAGCCTCTAGTTGCTCTATCTAATCAGGTCACAATGGCCAAGACTTAAGGTCCCCTCAAGAGCCTCTTCTGCCAATGCCCTTCCTTACTGGTCATCTGGCTTATGGGTTGCCAAACAAGCGTTATTGTTTAAGGTAAGCAAATCCCATCCTTCCTGGGCATAGCGATCCAGCTGCTCAAGGCAAGTTCAGTGAACTGCAGGATCGTGGGTGTCTCCTAACTGACACAATGCTAAATGGGAGTCGTGGCTTTTGTGGGATGAAATTTGATATATTTGTCCAGACTGTACTCAGAACTCCGTGTCTAGTTCCTGATTCAGGAGGAAAAAAAAAAAAACAAAAAACAAAAACAAAAAATCAAAAACTGTCAGAACCTGGCTTTCTTCTATTTAAATGGTGCAGGAGTGTAGCTCTTAGGAGCACAGCCCTGAGTTCATACCTTAGACCTCACTGAGTCTGTGTGAGGATGATCCTTGGGACCTACAAACCTCAGTTTCCTGAGCTGTGAAACATAGCTGCTTTGCATGCTTCTCTTGAGAATTAAACAAGAGAATCCTCCACAGAGCCCATAGCACGCAAAGTGAGATTCAGTGATCTAGATGAGATTAGAACAGAGCCCTAGTTCAAGAGGACTTTCAACATACTTCCACTCCCTCTCTCCTTCTCTACTCCTTCTTTTTAAGCTTCAGTAATAACTTACAAAAGGCAGGTGACTATGGCTGTAGAAGCAACCAGACCTTTCTATACAGCTGAGTCCTATTCCAGTCTCAACTGATTTGCATTAGCCGAAAGGCCTGTGTGGGCACAACATTCCATATGGTCCTTCTCCTTCCTGAAGATGTTGCATTATCAGCCATTGTATTAGGTGAATGCAGTTGTACAGGAAATATGTAGTATCTGCCCTTCGGAATTATGAGCTCCTAATATAGGTGATCGCTTCTGGACTTCCTGTGGGCAGCAGTAGCTCAGCTGCCGTGGTGGCTATTTGAAACAGAAACATAAAGACTACTTCCTATCTGTATTTTAGTCTCATACATATTAAATCATTTAATGTGTGAATTTCTTCTCTATGAAAATTTCTTATCTTTACAAAGTTTAATTTAGATAAATACTTGTCTCCTACATGATATTCTGAATAATGGGTACTTTAAATGTGAACACACAGAAACCCTTGGTTTCATACTTTCTGCATCTCAAAAGACCCTAAGTTGCTATTAAGAGCAGAGTCGTAGCTGTTGTATGCATGGAGATGACGGGACAAACTGGAGTGTCATTCATTAGATGCTGGGTCCATTTTCCAGAGTCCAAGCCCATCACTGGCCTGGGACTTGCCATGTAGCTGCTTCTGCTGTGTGGCCAACTGGGACTTCCAGACCTAACTGATCTCTGTGGGTTCTGGTAATGAAACACAAGTCTCCATGTTCACAAGATATGCCCTTTACCAAGCAAGCTACCTACCCTGCCCGAGCTTAAGTGATTCTCATGCAGGAAGCCTAAGGACCAAAAATTGCCTCTAGTGATCTAGGTCAGAGGTCACCAAACCATGGCACGGCAATGCAGTCTGTCATCTGCTGTCTGTATGGCTCCTTGGCTGGGTGGCTCTGACATTTTTAATGTTTTAAAATATCAAAAGAAGGATACTATTTTATGATATATAAATATATCAAATTCATATTTCAATGTCCACAAAATTGTATTGGCCCATGGTCCCACTAATTGGTTTCAGGTTTTCCTGTGTGCTGCCTGCTACCTCCCACATTGCAGCAGGTAGTTCCAAAAGAGACTATCTAGCTGAAAAACCTAAACCATCTACTAGCTATCCCTTCATAGAAAAAATAGTGCCAGACTCTTATCCAAGTATTTGTAGTGGCAAATGATTCTTCTCACTAAAGGTTTCTAGAAATATCTGAGCACTATGTTGGTCCATAGGAGCGGAAAGCTAAGGAGATGGCACAGCAGGGAACCCAAGTTCAGATCTCCAACTTTCAGATCACCAGCACCCATTTAAAAAGCCCGGTGTGTTGATCCACACCTTTAATCTCATTGCTAAGGAGGTGAGACAGGAGGAGAGCTACTCTAGCCAGGCAGGGAGCTAGGTTCAATGAGACCATGTCTCAAAAATTTAAAGTGGAAAGCAACTGATGAAAACATATGACATTGATCTAATCTCCATGTGCACCAACATACATGTGCACACAAACATACTTGTGCACACATATGCACACACACATGCACACATGTGTGCACGTACACACACATATGCACAGACAGGAAATAAAATTTTACAGTGCATCTTTAGGCTACCTGCACTAGGTGTCAGGAGTGACGGGCCTTACAAATGCCAGGTGAGAGAGATGGGAGGACCAACTGGACTTCCCACACCCCAGGAATGGGGAACAATTTCATTTCATTCGTGCCTTCATTAAGAAGGTGAACCCTGAGATTCCACCTCACACCCGTCAGAATGGCTAAGATCAAAAATTCAGGTGATAGCAGATGCTGGCAAGGTTGTGGAGAAAGAGGAACACTCCTCCATTGCTGCTGGGATTTCAAGCTGGTACAACCACTCTGGAAATCAGTCTGGCATTTCCTCAGAAAATTGGACATAGTACTACCGGAAGATCCAGCAATACCTCTCCTGGGCATATAACAAGATGTTCCGACTGGTAATAAAGACACATGCTCCACTATGTTCTTAGCAGCCTTATTTATAATAGCCAGAAGCTAGAAAGAACCGCAATGTCCCTCAACAGAGGAGTGGATACAGAAAATGTGGTACATTTACACAGTGGAGTACTACTCAGCTATTAAAAACAATGAATTTATGAAATTCTTAGGCAAATGGATGTATCTGGAGGGTATCATCCTGAGTGAGGTAA
>NC_034591.1:15150711-15168756 GCF_900095145.1 Mus pahari
AGAGGCCCCTTGGTCTTGCAAACTTTATATGCCCCAGTACAGGGGAATGCCAGGGCCAAGAAGTGGGAGTGGGTGGGTAGGGGAGCAGGGTGGAGTGAGAGTATAGGGGACTTTTGGGATAGCATTTGAAATGTAAATGAAGAAAGTATCTAATAAAAAATTGAAAAAAATTGAAAGAAGAAAAGGTGATAGAGTTGCTGCCGATGAAACAACCAAGAAACACTGACAGAGGAGGTGGAACCGCTTAGAAATCCTGCCAAGAACGGATGCATCCGGAGGATGTCATCCTGAGTGAGGTAACTCAATCACAAAAGAACACACAGGATACACTCTCACTGATAAACAGATATTAGCCCAGGAACTTAGAATATCCAAGACACAATTTGCAAAACACCTGAAACTCAAGACGAAGCAAGACCAAAGTGTGGATACTTAGCTCCTTCTTAGAATGGGGAACAAAATACCCATGGAAGGAGTTACAGAGACAAAGTTCAGAGCTACAATGGAAGGAAAGACCATCCAGAGACTGCCCCACGCGGGGATCCATCCCATATACAACCACCAAACCCAGACATTATTGCATATGCCAGAAAGATTTTGCTGAAGGGACCCTGACATAGCTGTCTCTTGTGAGTCTATGCCAGTGCCTGGCAAATACAGAAGTGAATGCTCACCGTCATCTACTGGATGGAACACAGGGCCCCTAATGAAAGAGCTAGAGAAAGTACCCAAGGAGCTAAAGGGGTCTGCAACTCTATAGGAGGATCAACGATATGAATTAACCAGCACCCCCACCCCCGCCCAGAGCTGTGTCACAAGCTGCATATGTAGCAGAGGATGGTCTAGCCAGCCATCAATGGGAGGACAGGCTCTTAGTATTGCAAAGATCATATGTCCCAGTACAGGGAAATGCCAGGGCCAGGAAGCGGGAGTGGGTGGGTTGGAGAGCAGGGATGGTGAGGGCATAGGGGGCTTTGAGGATAGCATTTGAAATGTAAATGAAGAAAATAATAATAATAATAATAATAAAAAGAAATCCTGCCAAGAGTTCTGGCCAAAGGCATGGAAAGGGGTATGCCTCCTGTGTTGATGGCTTCTGGGCCCCAAAGCTCTGAGACCTTAGGGGTGAGAAATCTTTGGGACAGTTCAAGCCCTCTGATATACAGAAACCCATTGGAAGGTCACATTAAGAAGCAATCACAGGCGACGTGGGGGTCGCTGGAACATTGCCAGCTGCTGTTGAATCTGATCTGTCCAGCACGGGAGCCCAGACACGTTCTGACAGAGTAGCTCCTTCTCCGGTACATAACAAGCTGTGAAGGGCAAGATGCCAACAGTAGTGGGGGCTCAGACCCAGCAAAGGAGCACAGGTCTAAGAAGCCTATTTTTATTTTTAAATGAATATGCAGGGAGTTTTATAGCCCTTTTTATACCAATTGTACAAGAAAAGAATAGAAACCTCGGAATTTTCTAGAGGGGTGGAAGCGTCTCATACACATGCCTTAAATGTACTTAAAAGTAGTAAGTCTCTCTTTAGTGATGCCGTCCCTCAACTACCTATAGCCATGCTGAACTCTGACCTCAGGATCTGCACATTTAATCAACCCTCTCCAGGCCCTGTAACCACCGGGTTTGCATCCCTCTTACAGAAGATTCAGCCCCGTGTTCCCATGGCCTCTGAATAAATCTCTAGGGAAATTCCTGTTCTGGTAACTGGCTGTACACTCAGCAAGCAGCTCGTACCTTGGGGCTGTGTTTGTAAGCCTCGTAAAGGGGTGCACACATAAACTTATTTTGTTCATTTCTTTAGTTTTTAGCCTAAATTTCATAGATTTCATGCAATCTAATTAGACTCGGACAAGGGTGAATAACGGAAGTATTGGACCCAAAGAGCCTAAGTCCAAGATCATATGGTAGGAGCTGGGGATATGGCATGTTTGGTAGAGTGCCTGCCCAACATGCAAACTACATGCACACGCTCATCACAAACAGGAAGAGGTGGTATGACATACCTGCAGTGCCAGCCTGGGGACTAGGGAGGTGGAGTCAGGAAGATTACAAGTTCAAAGTCATCTTCTCCTTTACAGTGAGTTCTTGGCCAGCCTGGACTACACCAGGCCGTCTCCAGTGCAAACAATAAATAATTTTAAAAGGATGTAAGGTATTACGAGCAGGTCCATTGGGAGCTGCTCTGCCAGGCTACAGAAGATCTGATGATTAAGGTAAAATACATGCCAGATGTGTAGCATAGCCCGCAGCTGTCAATAGCCAACCTGTTCACTGCCCTTGCTGTTCCTGGGGACCCATTCTTGTTCACTCCAGCTTGGGTCATAGGTGAAGTGCTGGAACCTGTATGCTTCAGGTTCTTATCTCCAGACTTCTCCATGTAGACAGATTGTCACTAGGCCCAGGGTAGCATGTAACATCACCACCCTCCTCTAAATCCTAGACTAATTATTTGATGACATGAGCCCTTCTAAACATCTTTTCTTTCTGATGCACAGAGCACAGAAGTTTTCTGCCACCACTGGAATTTTATTTTTATATAGATGAAAGACTATGTACCCAAAATGCCCACCACTGATGGCAAAGAGCACATTTGATCACCTGCAAAGCCAGAAGCTTTTCTGAAAACCATTTCAACCAGCACACAAAAAAGGTAGTTGCATCTATATTCTGCAGTGTTGGCTACTGAGGGACCAACTGTGGTCAGTCCATAGTAGGACAAAGGATGTAGAATTTCAAGGGGATTGGCATGCTTTCATGTAGGCAGAGAAAATTACCCTCTAGACTTTAGCCAGCCTCTCTGAGTTAACTGCAAAAGGTCTCGTTTGCTGCCAGCAGCTCACGATAACTAAAGAGCCCAGATGGGAAGTCCCAAGTCCAAATTGGTCTCGAGGCTCCAGGATAAAGTTGAAATAAGGACAATGATGCCTTGAGTGGTTTTTTTTTTTCCCATAACCAATTAATTTGCCTATCAGAGCAAAGTCTCCTTTGAAAGAACTTCTTGCCGCCTCTTTGCTTGTTTCCTTGCATCTGTGTGACTTCTGAAGTTGTTCTCTAATAAACTGTTGAGATGTCCCAGGCCTGAGCAGGACCTCTGTACCTCAACAAATGCAGTGGACATCTGTGCCACACAACCTCCATCCTAGCATAGGAGAGCTACTCAGAGCATGGAGTGTGGAGTGGGAGCAATCCAGCAACAGTCATGTCCAGAAAGATGAAAGAAATGGAGCTCATCTATTGTAAACTATCATGGAAAACTGATGTCATTTTATGTCTATTGAACCAAGTAATTTCTGGATAGAGGCTTATATGCTTCTCTTTTTATTTTCTAATGATTTTTACACAAAAGTGATGGCTCTTGATAGGTTAATGTGTTTAGAAAAATGGTCCTCTGGCAAATAGAGTCTAGAAACATTGTCTTGTCTTAGCCTCTTGTGTAAATAGTACCCCCTAGAGGTCTGCAGTACAGCCGTAGACAGAGAAAAGCAGAAGCTACACTGGGAGATGGCTCAGGAAGTAAGGCTTGCCTTTAGAGCATGTGCACAAGAGCTCAGGTGTGTGGTATATGATTATGTTCCCAGGTGTGGAGGTGGAGGTGGAAACAGAAATCTAGAGGCTCTCTAGCCAGCCAGCTTAGCCTACTTGGCAAGCTCTGGGACACAGAGAGACATGGACAGCAGCCAAAACCAATACCTGACATCTTCCCGTAGCCTTCAAAACACACACACACACACACACACACACACACACACACACTTACCCACCCATGCGTGCACACACACACAATTACAGAAATAGAAATATATCACTGGATATGTGGAGTGAAGAATTTTAACCTAGCTAGAAATGTTTGAATTACCTCAAATTGACTATAGTAAATGAAGGCCTTTCTCTGCATGCTGTATGGGTTAGAGGCCAAACAAACTGGACTCGCTCTGTTTAGTCTTCACCAAATACAAACCTGATCTTGAAGGCAACTAAATGCAGCTAATGTGAAGCTGACTTACTTTAAGCGTTGCGTCATAAGCTGCCTCTATTTCTAGAACTCTGGGGTTTCAAAGATATGGCCACCTGGAGTCCTAGACACAGAAAGATGGATTTGTAGCTGTTATGACTTCTACATGTAGTAAGAGAATTAAGTGTGCAAAGGACCATCACCAGACAGCCTCTGATGTTGACAACAGGTAGACATGCAGTAGCCCTGGTCATGGACTGAAAGGCTGGCCTGCTGAAGTGACTGCAGGAAATCTTGGTATATCATGAGGTTCAAACGTAAGAATTCTGCTGAAAGAGTGTCAGGACTTGCTGCTGGCCATGAAATAACCCAGAAAGGGCCTCCAGGGAACTTCGCCTAGGATGTCTGCTGGGCCTGGAGGTAGGTGAGGAAGAATAGAGAGCAGAAGGGAAGTCTCCAGACTTCCTCGGCCTGCTATCTTGCTGGAAATAACAGATTGGGAGCCAGAGAACATGCGGGGGATGCCGGATACCCTACGTGTGATGCCGATACCCAGAGTGATGATGGGTAGAGCCTACATTTCCAGAAATCTCACTCTCTCCGGGAGGCGTTTCCTCTCAGAGAATTAAAACTCTCGAAATAAGGCAAGCCGGAAATCTGTGTCTATTTTTTCCTAATATACTTCCTCCCTGGGGGAGGGGGGGACACTTAGTGAAAGAAAGCCAAAAATACTTATGAGTCATTCTAAAATATAAATGGTTATGAACACGAAGAAGCAAAGGTCTTTCTAATCCATGTATCTAAAGACTCATATATCTAAGGGTAGAAATGTCCCTTTCCACTTTTCCAAGGGATTACATGTGTTCCTTTAGTTCCTGCATGAACTCCTCCCTGTCCGTTGCTCCTAAACGCCAACCTCTGGCAGGGGCAATTCAGTTCAAAGCTATAGGAGCACAAGCTGCTCAGGCTCCTCTATGTACAGTGAAATCTGTGTGCTCTGGGTAATTGAGAAGGGAAACTGTTACTGCCGTACTTGTCCCAGGCTTAACTGATCTCGCTCTCCACGGGATGCTGAGGGTTCCAAAGACCAATTGCTTCTGCAAACCCATTGTTCTGAGCCTTTGTACGCATCAAAAATGCTGGGGCAATTTTATTTTAGTGCCTGGAAAAAGCAGTGTCTCTCATCAGAGTAGACTTAATAATAGTGATAAATGTAATAGTATCATTTTATACTCACCCAATTCTTTCAGGTTTTAGATTGAAAAAGGAACACATTCTATTCTGGGTTCCTACTTCCTTTTTCTACTATGAATCTCTCTGTTTCCACTACCATAGAAAAAAGTAAGTGTAATGTAAAAATACCAGCCATAAATCTTAACAAAAAATGAGATTTGTAGCAGAAATGCTAAATGGTTTTGGTGAAATAAAAAAGGTTATTATTTTTAGTGTGTGTTCATGCACAAAAGTCCGAAACCTTTGGGGAATAAGATCTTTCCTTTGCTTGCGTGGGTTCCAGGGATCGAACTCTGAACTCCATTTGCCAGACCTCACAGCATGTTACTTTACCTTCAGAGCCACCTCAAGTCCCGATTATGTTGTCACCAGCATTTCAAATGATGATCTTAGTTTAACATACTTACTAATTACTTGCTATTTTGACACTGTACTTATTATTTAATTATCAGATAACTCCTTTGTCAATAGTTCTTCAAAGGCTCAGGACTTTTGAAATAGTTGTCCTCTAAAGTGTATCGCTGTCAACATACTCTGTGGCTTCCCTCTTTAAAAAATGCTTTGAGAACACACTTCCTCCTTCCAGAGGCTCCCTGCTGACTCTTTAGAAGAAAGAAAAGCCCACATCTCCAGATGGTCCTTCAAGCTCACGGGTTAAGTTTGTGAGAGAACGTGCTTTTGAGTGTAGAAAGCCCTTACAAGTGGAAATCGTTTTTTAAAGGTAAAAAAAAAATAAATGGTTTCTAGTAGGAAACAGGAAAGCATGCATGTTCTTCTGTCTTCCTTTTTAGCCGAGACTACACTCAAGCACAAGTGTCTTAAAAGACACTCAAAAGTGCAAAGAGATGGAAGCCCTGTGCGGTACGCGTGGGCCAGGAGATGGAAGCCCTGTGTGGCACCCGTGGACCCGGAGACTGCTAGGTTGCAGTCACGGAGGAGCCCACCTACCGCTTCACCTCTCTGGTTTCCATGCGCAGTAGTCAGGTTATTTGCAATCCCGGTTGCATTTGTCTCCTGTCTCCCCGCTGCCCTTTCGGAGCCATGTTATTCTTCGGCTCACTCCCTCATCCCTGGGTAAATGTCAGGGGTTCAGTTGGATGTTTGCTTCGTATTGCAACATTTTTCATCCATTGTTAATGATCTGCATCTCCTTGTGGCTTGGGTATAAATTCCCACTTAATCTAACGGTTTTTCTTTCTTTCTTGGCACCAGAGTGGCACTCAGGAGTTGCCCTGCAGCAATAGGGCAGGCCACACATATGAAGAGGTCATGTGGCAAAGCGAGGGCTCCACATCACACTGCTGTGTGGTTTACTTAGCAGTCGGCTATGTGCACTCAGAATGCCACATCGCTCATTTTTAACCACACTGAGTTTTAATGAAACAAACAAACAAACAAACAACCATACATAGGAGCTGGACAGATGGAACAGCAGTTACGCGCACTGGCTGCTCCCATGTTCAATTCCTACTAGCCACGTGTTATCTCTTGACCATTTGTAACCCCAGTGCAGGGGATCCGACTCCCTCTTCTATCGTCTCCAGATACCAGACACACAGGTGGTGCACAGACATATGTGAAATAGTGGTTGCAGTGGTTCATTTTAATTATCAACTTGACACAATCTAGAGCCTGGGAAGAGAGTCTCACTGAGGAACTGTCTAGGTTAGGAAGCCTAGTGGGCATGTCTGTGGAAGATCATCATTGGATGATGGGAGAGGATGCAGCCTGAAGAGAAAGGTGGGTAGCTCCATTCCCTGGGCTGCATCCTGGACTGTATAAAAACGGAGGATGCAGTCAGAGTGTAAGCACAGATGCGGCTCTTGCTTTCTCCTTCTGTCAAAGGATGTAATGTGACCAGTTCTCTCAAGAACCCAGTGCTGTGACTTCCCTACTATGATGGAACTCTGGGCTAAAATAAACTCTTCCTAGCCTAAATTACTTGTGTATTTTATCAAAGCAACCAGAAGTAAAACTAAGACGCTAGTTAAGAATGTTGGATTGAAAACTGGGTTTAAAATTATAGCTCAGCCACTCAGCATGTCACTGTGACAGGGAGAAAGTCACTTTTCATCTCTCTCCATCTTTAATGAGTTCATTTGTGAAGAGGTTGGAGAGCCTGGCTTACAGGATTGAAGCTTACATGGCATGTGAAGCGTTCAGTCAAGTAAGAACTCGGAAAATATGACTTATTTGTAGTTTTCCATGTTCTTTTCCTTCCATGAAGTTACTGAAGCTGGCAAGCTTGGAAACCTTCTGATTGTGTACACGAGTTAAAGCAGCTGCTGAAAAGAAAAAGAATTCAACACCAGTTATCTTTCTGTCCCATATAACACACATTGTATAGGACTGAAATACCCAGGCCTGGGGCATATTTTAGGCAAATGTAATTGTGTAAAAAGATATAGTGCATTCATATGCAGCATAGCGAGCCTAATACGACCCTCTGCCCTCTTCTGGGTTCAGGGCTTTTTGAAAAGCTATGCTTAGGGTTTTTTTTATTATTTTTAATTAAATTCATATCTGACATCCATAATCATATTCTATTATCTACAACTTCTGAAATGTAGGATATTAATAATATGAACATCATGAATTTTCAAAACCTTATAATTAGAAAATTGGCCATTGCTTTAATGTTCTCTTTAAAACTAAGTGCTGGCTTATTACACCTCTTGGTTAGGATTCTACTGCTCTGAAACTCCCATAGCATCTAGCTATCTTTTCATCTAAATGATGCATGTCCTGTACTACTCGCGGGAGTTCTGCCATCTCACAGGCTGAGCTAATCTGAGGGGCTCCCTTAGCCTGAGCTGATGAGCCCTCAGATCCGTTGTGCGTGGTGCAGAGGAAGCATCTGTGGCATCGCTGAACCTCAGAAACAAGTGAGCAAATGAATAACAGGTGGAGGGAGGCTCGAGGTGGGTTATGTGGGGGCTTCCTCCTGGTGACAAAGCAGTGGAGAGGTCAGAGCAGACTAGCAAAGGGGGAGCCAAGTGCCGGTTGAACCTGTCTTGGGAATTTAAAATGCAATGAAGCCCTTGGCAGGGAGTGGAATCTTTGAAGGAAGTCAAGATCAAGAACTATGATGCAATTAATGAAACACATGATCACAGAAAAGCTGTGCCATGTGTCACAGTACTCCAAGGAAGGAATACAGGTACCCAGGGCAGGAGTCGTGTCCTGGAGAGATGGGAGTATCAAGCAAGAGGTTCAGATGATAAAGCTGAAGGCAGCAACATCCCGAACCGGTGCAAACAGTGCCTGGAACCCAGTCAGGGGCTGGGCTCAGCAAAGGTTGCTTCCTAATACAGCAGGACACCGGGGCACTGGGTAGAGGTCATGTCCTCATTTTCCAAGGATTAGCAAAGTGGCCTTACTGTGCGTCATTAGATTGCTTGACATGCACCTCTGTAAAGATAAGAGGGGTGAAGCATGTGCTTGCCAGAGTCTACCCTGGATCTGTTCTTTTGTACCGCTCAAATTGCATAAATCCAACATATGTTTTAAATATATATATAAATGGCTTTTCTCATTTTCAACTGTCCATTAAAGGGAACTAAGGTGTTCCCTTTAATGATAATTACAGGACATAATAGTAGCATATATAATAATAACAATGAAAACAACTATTTTAAAACCACATGAAATAGAAAACCAGAGAATACTTTTCTCAGCTTAACAAATAACCCAGGTATTTAGTTATCTAGCAATCATCCATCATGTGCTAAAAGCATGTACCTGTTTGGCAGGCATTAAGTATGCAAAGACAAATCAGACATGCATCTTGCTTTTGAGAAATTTGCCATCAAGCAAGACCATGTATGTACCCCAGGGTATACCAGATATGGTTGTAGGGTGCAGCCAGGGTACCACAGAGACACAGGCAAGACCAACTGATTCTACCAGAAAAGATACAATGAATTCATTTCACAGAAGGGGTGGCTCTTGAAGCAAGGTGTGAGGAGAATTGACTTGATGCTAGGCAGGAAGGATAGAGGCTATATATAGCAAAGCATAGACAGTCTTCAAACATCCTGAATGTCTTAAGAACTGTGTGTGAAATAAGAAGAAGCTGTGATGGGGGGTTGGGGGGCTTTGTAAAGAGTAGGCTGCAGCATCAAGCAGGACCAAATTGAAGGGCTGCTTATAAAATGCAGGATTTCAACTCCATTGAGTAGCAAATGGGAAGGCAATGTGGAAGAAAGGAGATGTTACATGCTTAAACATGTGTCTTCAAAAGGTTCTCATGGCAGCAATGGCAGGAGGAAGGTAGAGAGTTAGAAATGGAAACTGAGGAGCAGATCCCATGACATCAGGAGAAAGTATGAGGTTTTAAGGTTCTGAATCAAGTGATAGGGCCACTGTTAGAAAGGAGACATCAGAGAAGAAATGCCTGTACAGCCAAAGGAACGTGGAAATGGGTGTGGAGAACATGCTTGGGCCAAAGCTAAGGTTTTTGTCACTAGGATCATTTATAGGTTTGGGGCTACTTAAGATGGAGCAAGTTTTAGGGAAAGAAATCCCATTCATTATTACATGAGTGTGTGAGTCCACATAGCAGCCAGGGTAGACACAGCTGCAGACTCAGGGGAAGGAACTGCTCCATGGTGAGAGAAGCCTGAGGACAAGTTACCCCACCACCACCTCATGCTGGAAAGGAGAAGGGGGCAAGGTCGTGCTTCAGCAAATGAAGTATTACCTTTGCCTGAGTCCAGCGCTAACCAGATAGACTGCTGGGCCTGCAATAGCCATGCAATAAATATTCATTTGATGATGGAGACATAAATGGATGAGTGAGTGAATTATTGAGTGAGAAGCAAGAGACACTTGGAATCGGGGCTGTAAGTGGTAGAGGTCAGAATCAGAAAGACAACACCACAAATTATGCCCACGCAGATTGAAACCAAAACCACGAGAGTGAAGACCTCTAGGGAAGAAGCAGAAAGTGGGAAAATAGAGACTTGAGAGTGAACTCTGATCTCATTAAAAGGGTAGCCATGGAACTGCTCCATGCACCTCGATAAAACATTAGTCATCATTAGTCAGCGCAGCACAGTCAGCAGGAGCAGCAGTTGGAGACACGGCGTGACCTTCATCCATAACAGAGGGAAGGTAATGTTCCAGGCCCCCTGCCTGTGGGAGGCAGATGAGGAGGGGGCAGGAAGCTTTGGTGATGAGGCAAAGTCTTCTGTCTGAGCGGGGTGTCAGTCAAGAGAGGACCCTGGGGAGCCCTAACTCTTAGCTTGGGGTATACAGCTTAGTTCTTGATTTGTTCTTTTGGAAAAGTCAAGATCCTGTTTCCACGGTTGGGTGTGCGTAGTCCAAGCAGAGGATGATCCCAGGGTGTCAGCAGGGCTTCACAAAGCAAGCCAAGCCCTACCGAGTCTCTCAGTGTGTCCAAGTAGCACGCACACTTTATCTGTCGTGGCAGGTGACAGAAGGGGGCTTACACTGTTTTAGATTTTAGTTTTTAAATATATTTCCAATTGAAATAGTATTATATCACTTTCCCTCTCCCTTTCCCCCCTCTATCCCCTCCCAAGTGCCATCCCTCCATGCTTTCCATGTCCCCCACAACTCTCAAGTCGATGGTCTTTTTTCCTTTGTTATTGTTACACACACACACACACACACACACACACACACGTATATATGTATGTATGTATGTATGTATGTATGTATGTATGTGTACAAATATATAAGTGTAACCTGTTAAGTCTGATTTCTTAATTTTTACATAATATAGTTTGATCATATTATTTATCTCGCCAGCTCCTACAAGATCTTCCCTATGTCTGTAGCCACTCATTTTGTTCTCTCTCTCTCTCTCTCTCTCACTCACTCTCACTCTCTCTCTAAAAAAAGAAATCAGAGCAAACACACATCCAATAAAACAAACAAACCAAGAGTTCTCATAAGAAGACATGAAGTCCATTTTGTGTTGGCCAACTACTGCAGAACATGGGCCCTCCTCCTCTCTGGTCCCATACCAGCTGCCTAAACCCTGGTTATTTAGACTGAAACATACAGATCAAAAGTTAAAGGTTAAGTTTCTACACGTAGGTTTTCAGGGCCGGTCACTCCCTGTTAGACACTAAATCCTCCCTGGGTGAGGTCGATCCTCCTTATCTCAGGAGTCACCGGTTGATCTCCATGTAGGCACGGGCCTCCACAATTGCTTTCTCCCTGCACATTAATGTGTCCCTTAAAATCCCACTTAGATTTAACTAGTTAGTGGCATGGGTGGGAATCTGAAAGATCCATTGGTATAAGTTTTTCTTCTTTATGTGACATGACGATGATGGGAAATTTCTCAGAAATAAGATAACAACTTAGTTGAACTCAGCTGAGAGATGATTGGGGGACTCACTAAATGTTCATTTTTAATGGAAAAGTAGGTGTCCTAAAAGCATTGAACATTTTACAGTGTTCAACATTAAAGCTGAAACAAAGCATGACTCACTTTAGCTTAGAAGGCAGCGTGAGCTTAGGTGCTGATTTGAAACTCACTTTCCTGAGAAGTCAAATCATTTCTGTACCAAACCGCACCCATGCTTGTCAACTCCGTTGTGCTTCAGTGCACACCCATATGTATATTTCTAAAGAAGGCATCAGGTCAGGTGGCTAGAAGACCCCTATATCACCACTGTGCTGTGACCATTTAACATATGTATAAGGGCCTGACCATGGCTATGGATGTTTAGCGTGGATAAGGGCCTGACTGTGGTGGTCTGCTAACAGTCCTAGAGATTTTCCCTCATTCTGTCTTTTGTGAAATAGGATGTTGAAGTTATCCTATGGAAACCTCTGGGTTGTGGAGAGCACCTCTGACTCCTCTGCCTCATCTTTCTCTTGTCTCTCTACCCAGATCAGATTCCAAGGTGTCTCTGACAAACTCTTAACTTTTTTCCTTTATTTTTTTCTTTACTCTTCTCTCCTACAATACATCTTTACTTCAGCCTCCTCTCCCTCCTCTCCCTCCAGTTCTCACAACCAGTTCTCCCCTCTCCCCCAGATCCACTAAACTTCTGTTTCCCTGCAGAAAAGAACAGGTCTCCTTCTAGTGACATCAAGCAAACGTGGCATAACAAGATGAAATAAGACTAGGCACCAACCCTCTTATCAAGGCAACCCAGCAGGAGGAGAACAGTCCCAAGAGCAGGCGAAAGAGTCAGAGGCACCCCCTCTCTGGGGTCCCACAAAAAAACCCAAGCTAAACAACCACAGTCTGTGTGCAGAGGGCCTAGCACAGACCCATGCAGGCTCCGTGATTGCTGCCTCAGTCTCTGTGAGCCCCTATGAACCCTGCTTAGGTGTTACTGGAAGCCATGTTCTCTTGGTGCCCCCAACCCTTCTGGCTCCCACAGTTCTTCCCCCTGGAGTTCTGTCTAATGTTGGGCTATGAGTCTCTGCATCTGTTTTCTTTATTAAGCAAAATAAAGTAGTATGTTGCAATGAAGCTCTTTTCAAAAGGTCTCTCCAAGAAACAGATACAATGGGGCAAGATGTACCCAGCACAATTCGTCCATCACTACCACAGCCACCTGGCCATCCAAGCTTCACTATTACTGGTTTTCTTTATTCTGTTGAATACAAAACCTACAGGTAACATTAAAGTAGGCATGTCCAGTTTATGCACTGACCTTGAAGGCTTTATTTAGGACAAGACCATTCCAATGAACTGGTCTTCTAATTTCCTAATAACCAGTCATATTGCTCTGACAGACTATGGAAAACCACCCAGGCCACTTTGCATCACAAGAAAGTAATTGAGTCCTGGTATTGTCACCTCCCTCCTACACATCATGAGAATTTGATTCTTCTGTAAAGTACATGAAAATTGTATGTCCTCATCAGGAACATATAACCACATGAGTAACACTGTCACCTAACATGATAAATTGCTAAGCTTGAGGTTTTTCTCAGAGTGGGATGACGGATGGAGGATTTTCACTGTGTTCTTATAAGCATCGGAAAGCCAGTTCCAGGGTCTTAAGTAGACAAGTTAATATGACCGCTGTTAGAATTTGGTGAGATTAGCGTGAGGGCAAATGGAATAGGACATCAATAGGTGGCAAGCAGATTTGACTTCTGTGTCCAGGCAGGACGTAACAGCAGATAATTCTATTGCAACATCGAGTGTGAAAGTTGGAGAACGTTTAGAAAGTGAAGTCCCCAAGCCTTGAAGTCGATCTGCATTGCAATGACATAGGATACTATGGAAATAAATTGTACCTTGTCCTCAGATAGGTCAAACCATGACTTGGGGTAAGCGGTGACATTGAAGTAGCCTGATAGAGGAACTGCCATTGATGTTGTGACTAGACATTGGTACCATCATTGATTCTTTTTTTTTATTTTTATTTTTTTGTAGAACATGGTTTTAATATTTTCAACTGTTAATACTCAACAAACAGAATAATTATTTTAAGATATATTTCATTGTTATGTCTTCCTTTTCATTACTAATTTTATTAATTTGGACACTGTGTCTGTGCCCTCTGGTTGGTCTGCTAAGGGTTTATGTGTCTTATTGATTGTCTCAAGAACCACCTCCTGGTTTTGTTGATTCTTCTTATAGTACTTTTTGTTTCTATTTGGTTGTTTTAAGTCCTGAGTTTGATTATTTCCTGCTGTCTACTCCTCTTGGGTGTATTTGCTTCTCTTTGTTCTAGAGTTTTCAGGTGTGCTGTCAAGCTACTAGTGTAAGTTCTCTTCAGTTTCCTTTTGGAGGCATTCAGAGCTTTGAGTTTTCCTCTTAGGACTGCTTTCATTGTGTCCCATAAGTTTTGGTATGATGTGTCTTCATTTTCATTAAATTCTAAAAAGCTTTAATTTCTTTATTTCTTCCTTGACCAAGTTATCATTGAGTAGAATGTTGTTCAGCTTCCATGTGTATGTGTGCTTTACGTTGTTTTTGTTGGTATTTAAGACCAGCCTTAGTCCATGGTAATCTGATAGGGTGTGTGGGATTATTTCAGTCTTCTTGTATCTGTTGAGGCCTGTTTTGTGGCCAATTATATAGTCAATTTTGGAAAAGGTACCATGAGGTGCTACAAAGAAGGTATATCCTTTTGCTTTAAGATGAAATGTTCTATAAATATCTGTTAGATCCATTTGGTCCATAACTTCTGTTAATTTCACTGTGTCTCTGTTTAGTTTGTGTTTCCATGATCTGTCCATCGCTGAGAGTGGGATGTTGAAATCTCCCACTATTACTGTATGGTGTGAGATATGTGCTTTGAGTTTTAGTTCAGTTTCTTTTATGAATGCGGGTGCTCTTGCATTTGGAGCGTAAGTGTTTAGAATTGAGAGTTCATCTTGGTAGATTTTTTTTCCTTTGACCAGTTTGAAGTGTCCTTCTTTATCTTTTCTTGATAACTTTTGGTTCAAAGTCGATTTTATTAAATAGTAGAATGACTACTCCAGCTTGTTTCTTGGGACCATTATGCTTGGAAAATTGTTTCCAACCTTTTACTCTGAGGTAGTGTCTGCCTTTGTCATTGAGGTACATTTCCTGTATGCCTCAAGCGGCTAGGTCATCTTTACCTATGCAGTCTGTTAGTCTATGTCTTTTTAGGGGAATTGAGTCCATTGATGTTAAGAGATATTAAGGAACAGTGATTGTTACTTCCTGTTATTTTTGTTATTAGTGGTGGAAGTATATTTGTGTGGCATCTTCTTTTGGGTTTGTTGAAAGATTACTGCTTTTTATAGAGTGTAATTTCCCTCCTTGTGTTGGTGTTTTCCATCTATTATTTTTTTTGTAGGGCTGGATTTATGGAAAGATATTGTGTAAATTTGGTTTTGTTAGGAATATCTTGGTTTCTCCATCTATGGTAATTGAGTTTTGCTGGTTATATTAATTTGGGCAGGCATTTGTGTTCCCTTAGGGTCTGTATGACATCTGCCCAGGATCTTCTAGCTTTCATAGTCTCTGGTAAGAAGTTTGGTGTAATTCTGTTAGGTCTCCATCATATGTCACTTGACCTTTTTCCCTTACTGCTTTTAATATTCTTTCTTTGTTTAATGCATTTGATGTTTTGATTATTATGTGATGGGAGGAATTTCTTTTCTGGTCCTGTCTATTTGGAGTTCTGTAGGCTTCTTGTATGTTCATGGGCATCTCTTTCTTTAAGTTAGGGAAGTTTTCTTCTATAATTTTGTTGAAGATATTTACTGGCCTTTTAAGTTGTGAATCTTTGCTCTCTTCTATACCTGTTATCCTTAGGTTTGATCTTCTCATTGTGTCCTGCATTTCCTGGATGTTTTGGGTTAGGAGCTTTTTGCATTTTGCATTTTCTGTGACTGTTGTGTCAGTGTTTTCTATGGTATCTCCTGCACCTGAGATTCTCTCTTCTGTCTCTTGTATTCTGTTGGTGATGCTTGCATCTATGACTCCAGGTCTCTTTCCTAGGTTTTCTGTCTTCAGTGTTGTCTCTCTTTGTGATTTTTTTTTCCTTGTTTCTATTTCCATTTTTAGATCTTGGATGGTTTTGTTCAATTTCTTTACCTGTTTCATTGTGTTTTCCTATAATTCTTTAAGAGATTTTTGTGTTTCCTTTTAAGGTCTTCTGTTTACCTGTATTCTGTTGAATTTCTTTAAGGGGATTATTTATGTCCTTCTTAAATTCCTCTATCATCATTATGAGATGTGATTTTTAAATCAGAGTCTTGCTTTTCTGGTGTGTTGGGGTAACCAGGGATTGCTGTGGTGGGAGAACTGGGTTCTGATTATATCAAGTAGCCTTGGTTTCTGTTGCTTACATTCTTGCTCTTGCCTCTCAAAATCTGATTATCTCTGGAGTTAGCTGATCTTGCTTTCCCTGACTGTGGCTTGACTGTCCTGCAAGCCTGTGTGTCAGTACTCTTGGGAGACCAGTTCTCTCCGGGAGGAATTTAGGTATGGAGAGCTATGGTACAGGCTCAACTCTGGGGTGCAAACCGAGAACAGAGGATCCTGTCCCCAGCTGATCCTTGGTTACTGTGTCCTGATGACTCTGTAAGGTTCCCTCTTGGGCCAGGAATTTGAAGACAGTGGTTGTCTTACCTGTGCTTGCAGGCGTGTAGGCACTCCTGGGAGACCTGCTCTCTCCTGGTGGTATTTGTGTATGTAGCTCTGTGGCACAGGATCAGCTCTGGGTACAGATGGAAACTGGAAGACTCTGTTCTGTTTGGGTTCTGATGATGCCAAGTAACCTTGGTTTCTGTTGCTTATGTTCTTTAGCTTGCCTCCCGCCATCTGATTATCTCTAGTACTACCTACCCTCATTATATCTGACTACATCCTGTCCTTCCTGTGATCCTGGTTGTGTCAGAACTCATGAAAGGTCAGCTGTCTCTGTGATCCTGTGCTCCTGAGATTCTGGGTGTGTCAGAACTCCTGAGAGTCAAGCTGCCTTTGGGTCCCTGAGATCCTGGTGTGACCAAGTTCCTGGGATCCTGGGGTCCTGAGATCCTGGGATCCTGAGTATGTTAGATTGCCTGGGAGTGGAGCTTCCTCTGGGTGTTGTGGGACTGGCTTTGGAGTTCGAGCCCAAGGTTTGCTCAGGGCACTAGCCCAGACAGGAAGGAACCTGGCAGAGTTCCTGAGTGCCTGGGTCCCACTGGTCCCAGTTACTCCCAGTGTTGGGGCAGATGTTGTGTCCCAACATCATTGATTTTTGAGACCAGGGATAGACACTGTTTTGTCCTACCTGTCTTTGATATCTTTATACTTGCAGCAAAAAGATGATTGTCACACTTTTTATACATTGGTAGGGAAAATTAGCATGTTTACCAGAAAAGTATATGAGAATGGCAACGCTAATGCTCATTTTATCTGCTGTAGGCCTCTGAAGTCCAGCCCAGTCTTGTTCATAACATTCATAATCACAGCCTCCTTCCATTAACCAGACATTCTACATGTTGTGCATCTTAAAAGGTCAAATTTGAGGAAGGATTTATTACATCTTATTAAATATATGTTCACTCTGGTCTTCTATTAATTGTATTTAAAGTTTCCTTTTAAAAAGCAGGGTTACAGACACATCACCCAATTAACCAACCCTCTCCTCCCATTTCTGTGACTGAGTTTGTTAATAGGTAAAAATATCACTTCCTACTGAGCTTGTTCAGAGCTCTCTGCCCAGTGCTAGGAGCTAGTTGGTCAGAGAGAACATGAAACTCACTTACCACCCCCATCTTAATGCCACATAAATCTCCTATTCCCCCAAATAATTACTGAACGTACACTATTATTTAGGATTTCTTCCTAGCATAGTTCTGGTTTGCCTTTACCCATACACTGTGGCTCATACAACTGAGTGCATCTTACTTGGGTCTTCACAGGCCACTGTGCATATCTTGAGCAGCTAACAGAGCCCCACTCATACACGTGTGTGTTGTTCTGAGTGTGAGAACTCTTCCCTGACACCACAGCTATGTTCTGCACTTGTGACAGGTACAACCCAGATGTGCAAAAGAGCAATCTTTATGACCCAAGAGGAGGGGGAATGGGGGATAGAAGGTCCCTAGCCTTTCAGTACATGTTCCCAGCATTTCTCTGAAGCCACAGATGCTCAGCGTCTCCTTCACTTTCCTCGGTTTTTATGTTCTGGTTCTTGAGATCACTCAAGTCCTTCTCTCAAAGTTTGCTTAAGACATCCAAGACTATCTTCACCTCCACATTTTTATTTATTATTATTTTCTTTATTTACATTTCAAATGATATCCCGAAAGTTCCCTATACCCCCCGCCCGCCCCTGCTTCCCTACCCACCCACTCCCACTACTTGGCCCTGGCCTTCCCCTGTGCTGGGTCATATAAAGTTTGCAAGACCAAGGGGCCTCTCTTCCCAATGATGGCCG
>NC_034591.1:15169321-15175632 GCF_900095145.1 Mus pahari
GGGAGGCAGAGGCAGGCAGATTTCTGAGTTCGAGGCCAGCCTGGTCTACAAAGTGAGTTCCAGGACAGCCAGGGCTATACAGAGAAACCCTGCCTTGAAAAAAAAAAAGAAAGAAAGAAAGAAAGAAAGAAAGAAAGAAAGAAAGAAAGAAAGAAAGAAAGAAAGAAAGAAAGAAAAAGAAATCCTACCATAACACAAGCATATGTGTAGTGTGTAGTTTTAAAGTGAACCCATGCTAAACCAGCAGTTTCACCCACCCCCCATGGCTAGCTCTACTTGGCCATCTTGCCCTGGTTCTGGAGGCTATGCTAAGCTAACCAAACCAATTTAACTGGAAGTCCCTGGAGCTGCTGTTTGAATTTCTCAGGCCATCCAACCCCTGAGGCTGGCCTGCAGAACCTCAGCTACTGCTCACTCAGCTCCCCTGAGCCCTGTGAAATGAAAACACTAGAAACTTATATTATACCAGCCAGATTTATAATGGTAAGTCTCCAACCCCAAAATGCCCGTGCCAAGAACACACAACTCCATAATAAAATTACAAGCTGCACACTTAGATTGGACAAATAGGCCATTTCACTACTCTGTTGCCCTGCTATGAAATCCCTAGCTACTTGTGACTCCTCCAGGCCACATGGGTCTGCTCCATCTTCAACTTCTTCCTCCATCTTCTCCCTCTGTCCTCTGTCTCTCCTCCTCTTCTCCTCCTCCTCTTCCTTCTCTAAAACTTTCAGCTCCACCTATTCCTTCTACTACCCCATCACAGGTTCTAGCCTTACCTGACGGATTAAGATTTCACCTGACATCACCTGAGTATGAGATCTACTTCTCATCAGGGCAGCCCTCTCAAGGAAACAAAAAAATACAAACAGCAATGCACAGCACAAACGTTTCCTTCTTATTGCATTTATTTCTGTGTGGGCATGTGTGTGCCATTATCCAAGTGTACATCAGAGGACAACTTATCCCCCAGTTAACCCCAATGGCTGCTGGGGTTGGACTCAGGTAATCAGGATTGGCAACAAACAAAGCCCTCTACACACTGGGCTACCTCACAAGCCCCACAGATTCATTTCTTAATCTCTATTTGGGGGGGTTGGTTATTGGAAAATGTATGGCAAGGGTAATCAGTCCTATGATGACTTCTGGACGTCCTCTCTGCTAGCTGTGCCTAAGGTGGTGCTCTTCTGGAGTCACAGTCTCAACTGAAGAGCCATCTCAGTTCAGGACTGATTAAGAACAGACAGCAATTCTGCTTGTTCTAAGCCTTAGGTGGCTTTTTCCAGAGTCAGAAAGTTTTCATTATAGTTCTATGTTCAGGCCCTACTTGGGAAAGTATACATCTCTCTTACATAGAACTTTTTCATGCAAAAAGTTTTTTTTTAAGAAGATACAGATATACAAACATTAGAAATATAGATTAAGTTGTTATTTATATTAATTATGCCTCTAAGAAGTTAAATTGAACTGTTTAGAAAGAAATAATTAGCCTCCAAGGGTAGGACACTGAAAAAGATTTACTGCAGTAAGATAAAGAAGAAATTGAGAAAATGTGCTTACACTCCTCCATATTGGAAGGAGCAATTCTCACAGGGAAAGGGAAACAGAACTGGAGAAGACAGACCAAAATGCAAAGGGTACACAAAAGAGGGGCTTCATGGAGGGAAAAGAGGACAAAATGAGCAAATGGGTGGGCTTAAATTATCTTCAGAAATTAAGATCTATTAGCAACAACAATAGGTGAACAGAGACTGCAAGAAGTAAAAACTCTGACATCATGGCAGGGGCCCCTAGCTATGGCAGCAGGCTCTGTTTCTGGCGCGGCAGCATCCACTAGCAGAAAGCTTTCCTAGAAGTAATATGTTTAATATGTGGAGGTAAAGGAAGGGAAGTGGCATGTCAGTTACCACAGGAGGCAGGAAGAAGGGAGCCTTTGGAAGAAGAGGAAGATGTGGCTCCCTGTTGACAACTTCTAACTTTAGAGAGGAAAAGGACAAAGAAATTAGAAAAATTAATTTAAAAGTCAAGATCAAATCTACAAGTTATTGAATATCCTTCAGTAGATACTTCCTTTATATATATATCAGTCACCCAGAGATCTTGTTAAAAAATACAGATTGATTTATGCCTTGCTCTGACATTTTAGGGTTCTTCTTTTCTATCTTTCTCTGTTTATTTTAACATGCATTCATTGAATTTATTAATGAAATCTAGTGATTTTTCCAATACATGCTTCTAGTGTACTCTAACTCAGGGCAGTCACCCCCTTTACCCCTTATGACCCTACACACAAACACCGTGTTTCCTGCACAGTCATTTGCGCCTTGTATTTCATCTTTGGAGATGCATCTGTTCGGATTATTTGTCCATTTTAATTGGACTACTTGCTTTTGATTGTTCAGTTGTGTGAGTTCCTTGTCTATTCTGCTTATCAACCCTCTGCCAGATAAAGAGCAGTTGATTACACCTCCCAAGTCTCAGGCTTTCACTTGGCTCTGATGACGGATTTAATTGGCCCTGTACATCTGTTTCTGCTTTGGGGTCCTCCTGGAAAAGTGGTTGCCTACCCCAGTGTCTTAAAGTATTTATTCTCTCTTCCTTTTTTCCCTAGTAGTTTCAGAGTTTAGGGGCTTACATTTGGGTCTTTGATCCATTTTGAGTTGATTTTTTTTTTATAAGAGGTTTATTGAAGATTTAGGGAAGAGGTAAGTGGGCTAATCAAGTATCAGTATTCTGCATACACATATCCCATTTTTCAAACACTGTTTTCTACAAAGGCAGTCCTTTCTCTGGACTAGATTTTTCCACCTTTGACTGGAACCAGTTACTTGCAGAAACATGAACCGTTTCCGTGACCTCCGTTCCATCACACTGGGCGCTGTCTGCCCACGTGTGTATGTCATGCATGTGTGTATGTCTAGTGTGGCTCTGTCATATGTGTTCAAATCAGAATTTTTATGCCTCCAGCTATGCTTTTTATTTTGCTCTAGATTAACAATTTAGCTCTTCCAGCTCTCTCATGTGAATGTTAGGATTTTTTTTTTCTGTTTCTGTGACAAAGGTGATTAATACTTTTTATGATGATTGCATAGGATCTATGTGATAGCTGATATTGTAGTATGGGTAACTTGTCAGTATCTGCACAAACCACTTTGCATGACTGTGAGGTTTCTAAAATCGTTTTGGTGTGGGAGGACCCTCTTAAGGTGGGTCCATGGGTTGACATGGAGAAAGGGAGCTGAACTTCTTGACTGCAGATGTGCTATCTCTGACACTAAAATATCTAGGAATAAACCAAGAAAGCGAAACAGTGGAAACTGAAATATTTTGAGAAGTTGGAGGAAGGCAGGAGAAAAACAGAAAGATTTTCCACATCTCTAGATGTTAGAGGAGTTAATGATGTCAGAATGTCCAGACTCTGGTAGCCTTTGAGGCCACAGAGGCTTTGGATGGTAGCAGCTCTAAAATACCTTAGGAAATGGTAGCGATATCATGGAGAAAAGGAGATATCATGGAGATGGGGGTGGGGCGGACCTTAGGTAAACAAGAGGTTAGCAAGCAGCAATATGGTGGTGGCGGGGGGTCGGGGGGGAGTTCTTCATAGGAAGAATAAAAGAGCCTAGAGTACCAAAAAAATAGCACATCTGCAGTCAAGAAGCTCAGCTCACTTTCTCCATGCCAACCCATGGACCCACCTCAGGAGGGTCGTCCCACATCTGGCACCTCCACCACCTCTGGCATGCCCCTCTGGCCGTGCTGAATGGTATCTCTGAAACAGTGAGTCAAAATAGCTCTTCGTCCCTCAAGTTGCTTCTGTCTGGTGCTGGTTACCTATGAGAAAAGGAACTCATAGGTGCCACTGTTACCATGGAAACTGATGTTTCCTCTTTTGGGTTCTTAGTCCCTATTAATAAAAGAATTTGAAAATGAACTCAAAAGCTTAAGAACAATTTTATTAGAGATTGGATCCCGAAAGGCCTCAAGTGGCTCAGAGGAAAGACATGGAGAAAAGGAGAAAGATGGGGATGGGGCAGACTTTAGGTTAACAACAAGAGGTTAGCTAGCAGCAATATTGGGGGGGGGGGGGGAATGTCTTCATAGGAAGAATGAAAAAGCCGAGAGTACCAAGAAAAGCACATCTTAGGCCCAGTGTCTCAAAGAAAGGAAGAAAAAGAAAACTGAGCAGGCTCCTCCCAACTACGAGGTGGGAACTCTTGAAGCTTCTGATGGTGGAAGTTCTTCTGGAACTATAATTACATTATCATACTGAGGAAGTAATAATTCCTCCCATCTCTGTAGCATGGCCTTAGGCAAATCGGCTTTCCTCAATAGCTCCACTAGACAAGTGATCAGCAGGCACAGCTGAATTAACTCTTAAGAGAGAAAAGCCAACTGTGTATAGTGTTCAAATATTTGTAGCAGATCCAAATGTCATATCTCCACCAAGGCCAGAGGTAGTTTCCAGTCCTCTGACCAAGAGAAAGTAGCCTTCTCAAAATGGACCTCAACAGAGCCCTGATATCTCTACCATTTCCTAAGGTATTTTAAAGCTGCTACCATCCAAAACCTCTGTGGCCTCAAAGGCTACCAGAGTCTGGACATTCTGACATCATTAATTCCTCTAACATCTAGAGATGTGGAAAATCTTTCCATTTTTCTCCTGCCTCCCTCCAACCTCTCAAAATAATTCAGTTTCCACTGTTTCACTTTCTTGATTTATTCCTAGATATTTTAAGACTGCCGTAGGTATTGTGAATGAAATCATGTTGACGGCTGCTCTCTCAGAAAATCTGCTACCAGTGTATAGGAAAGCTACTGGCTTGTATGTGTGCTATATATCCTACCCTTTACTCACTACTAGTTCTCATAGAATAGCCTTTAAGTTTATCTAGGCACAGAATCTTATTATCTCCAAGATAATGTGATGTCTTCTCTTGCTCCTTCATCCTTTTATTTATTTATTTGTTTGTTTGTTTGTTTTGCTTTCTCTTGTCTAATTATTTTAGCTAAAACTTCTAATTGACTAAGAACAGTGAAAGTGGATGTCCTCTTAGTCATGTTTAGAGGAAATGATTTCAGGTTTTCCCCCAACCAATGGGATGCTGCCTGTGGCCTCTCATGTACAGTTGTTGTCTTTGTGCAGCCCTTCTACCCTCAGCTTGTTCAGGGACTATATCACCAAGAAATGTTCAGTGTTGTCAAATGATTCTTTCTGCATTGTTGAGATGATTATGTATTGAACTCCTCTGTGTTCCTTACATGAATCCAACTTGATCATGCTAAATCATCTTCCTGCTGCTGCAGTGAATTTAATTTGTAATGAACTTGTGTGTGTGTGTGTGTGTGTGTGTGTGTGTGTGTGTGTGTGTGTGTGTGTGTGTGTAGGGCAGAGGACAACCTCAGATGTTGGTCTTCCTGTGTCTGACTTTTTGTTTGGGACAATTTCTTATTCTTTCTTCTGTTTACTTATTAGAGTAACCCTCTCTAGTTTGATAACAGTTCACAAAAGAATTTAGAAGGGTTCTTCTCTTTCAATTGTTTGGTGTAGTTTGGGAAGACTTAACACTAATTTTCCTTTTAAACATTGGGAAAATTCAATAGTGAAACTGCCCGGCCTATGACTCTCGTTGTTGGCAAACCTTCAAGTTCAGTATCGGTGCTGGTCCCTGGTCTGTTTGGGGTTTGGACTTGGTTTTCCTCGCATAGGTAAATATTGCTACGTCACAATCATCCAGAATCATGTCCATTTCTGCTGGGTTTTCCAGTTTGTTAGCAAATGGTCTTTGATAGTAGGCCCTATGTCACTGTGTTACCATGGTATCGGTCGGTTTCTATTGTATTGGCAATGTCTCCTTTTTCACCTCTAACTTTGCCTGTCTTTTTTCTTGATTAGTCTAATTTGAGGTTTATTATCTTTAAAAATCAACTCTGTTTGATGGTGATTTTTACTTAATATCCGTCTTGTTTACTTTTAGTTGAAGCTTTGGATTCCATCTCTTCATTCACTTTACATCCGGTTTGATTTTTGCTTCTCTAATTCTTCAAGATTCACCATTAAAAATCTTTTCTTGTTCAGGAAGATATAGGTGTTTATCACTATAAGTGCCCCTTTTCCTTCATATGCTTTTTACTATCCCCTAAGCTTTGGTGTATTGTGGTTTTACTTTCATTTCTTTAAAGAACTGTGTCTTTTGATTTCTTCAAACGTATTATTTAGTCTCTACATACTTGCATAATTTCTAAAGTTTCTTTGTTTTTTTTACCTAATTTATTTATTTATCTATCTATCTATCTATCTATCTTTTTTTTTT
>NC_034591.1:15175699-15185699 GCF_900095145.1 Mus pahari
TTTTTCGAGACAGGGTTTCTCTGTATAGCCCTGGCTGTCCTGGAGCTCACTTTGTAGACCAGACTGGCCTGCATAATTTATTTTTTAATCAGGAAGATTTAGGATTTGAGTTTAGATTTTAAGGTGATTCCCAGGTGACACTGATGCTTCAGGCTCTTGGACCACATTCTGCGTGAAAGACTTCAGAGAACGCTGCAAAAAATTCATGCACCATGTTCCAGAGAGTTAATGAGGGCAAATTCACCAAAAGATGTGTCATAACGATATATAGCATCATTTAGAGGATTTCAAAGGAACATATGTCTATTCAGGGAATATCATGAAAAACCTTTACAAATAAACAAAAATTAGATGAATTTAGACTTGTCCTCTACATTATAAATGTCAAAAGAAAACAGAAAATCTCAAAAAGCCTGGAGGAAAATTATAGGAGGCTTCATTTATTACGAAACTAACATTCACAAGTGCTTCGAAAGCATGCCAACTCTGTATATAGTCTGTTATTTCTGTATAATAGTTAACGCCTCTAAAGTTGATAGTTTAAAACAACCCAGACTTATCCTACCCTGCTTTAGGATAGAAATCCAGCATGGGTCTTGGCTTCATTTTATTCTGTTGCCTTGATAACATGCCCGACACAAACAATTTAACGAAGCTCACAGGTCAAGGCAGAATTCATGGTGGGGTCAAAGCCGTAGTGTGAAGCAGCTGGTTGGAGCTTCGAAGGAGCAGAAGAGAACACTGAATGCACACTAGGGCTCTCCATAATGCACTGGAGAGGGTCTCCTGCCCACATCACCCAGATGCCCAGCTCCCCGGTGATTCTAACCCTATCAAAAGGGGACGACATCAACTGTCACCATTCTCACTGGGCTGAAATCCAAGTGGCAGCATAGAAGTATCCTTTCTGAACTTTTCTTTTCCATTTTTGGGAGGCCCTCTTCCTTTGACATCAAAGCCAGCAATGGCAAAGTGAGTCCTCTCTCAAGATTTTTCCATCCCTCCTGCTTCCCTTCCATAGCCAGACAAGGTTTTTTCACTCTTAAGGATCCGTGGCTAGACTGGGCCCTCATGGGCAACATGGGCACTCTTTCCATCTAAATGCTGTCAGATCCACTGGTGTCTGTACATTCGTTTTGCCTTGTAAAATAGCATTGGCACAGGTTCTGAGGGTTAGAGTATTATTGGCGTGTTTGAGAGGTCACACTTCTGCTTGTCACTAAGCATGCTAGTTTTGAAAAAAACATTGAAGATGTCCACTAAGAGACGTGTGGAAACTGAAGATGAGACAGTGGTATAAAGGGAGCTGGGGTGAGCCTTAACTCAGTTAAGCCTGGCAAATGTGAGAATGACCATTGTGTCAGGTGGATGCTTTAATCCCAGCACTCAGGAGGAGAGAGAGACAGTGGATCACAGTAAGTTCAGGACCACCCTGGTTCCAGGACAGCCAGAGCTGCACAGAGAAACCATGACTCTTAAAAAAAAAAAAAAAAAGAAAGAAAAGAAAATCAAAACAAAAGACTAAACCATTGCATAAATACTTATAAAAATGCAAAGTCAGAACCAATTCATAAAAGATATAATCATTGTAACTGAGGGTGNGGTCTGTCAGAGAACATGGGGAGGGCCAGCTGAGGTTAAATGAGTTACTCACTACAACAAAATTGGGGGGGGGACTCAATGACAAATGCTCATAAGATGAAAACAATGACTGAAAGAATACACAAAGAAAGTCAGACTAAATAAAAATCAATATAGCGAATGGAAACTTGATTTTCAAAGGCAGCATAAAATACAAAAGTCTAAACAAAATAATAATAATAATAATAATAATACGCGTCTACTGCAGCAGTGATTGAACAGTTGCTAAAAAGCAGTCCTCTCCCTTGTAGAGAAAGAATTCAAAATACTCCAGAAACAGTAAATAGAACAATAGAAATCTGAATTGACAAAACATAAGAAAAAGATATTATTTATACCTCACTCTCATTACCCTCACTGTTATATAAAAGAAATCTACACTCTAGGAGGGTCGGGGACTCACTCAGCCACGGGCTACAATACATCAAGCAAACCCAAGGTCTGCCTCAATGCCCCCAGGCTGACCCCGATATTAAGTGCCCTCCCCTGGATACGGTAGCACACAGTGAGTGAAGTGTGGAGCTGGAACCGAAGCTAGTTTTCCACCATGTTCTGTGTGCAAAGGCTCTAGGCTGGACTCCCTGCCCTGTGGGGCAGACATCCTGTAGCTGGAGACGGGGCACCAAGCCCCGTAGATTTGTTTGACTAACATCGTCTGGGATTTGTCTTTCCTATCTCCTCATGATCAATTCCAGTTCCTCTTCTCTCTCTTCTCAGCCTCAGCCTCTGCTCAGGTTCCTTTGAGTCTGAGTGTGAGCATGTTTACACACCTAACAGAATGATACCCTCTATAGCTACTGCTAAGGACCCTGTCTCCAGCCCCAGAGCCAGCCATTTGTTCTCCAGGTGTACTGTCTGACCCCCAGAAATCTAACTCCTGCCTCTGTCTTAGCAATTAAGCTGCTTCTACTGCAGCCCTTGGCAACCTGAGTGACAGAACACCCAAAGCCTTGCTTTGATAGTATTGCCACCTACTGCTTCTAGTAAATGCCATGTTGCTTGGCTCATCATCTTCAAACACGTCACCTATTGTACCACAAATCCTGAGGACTTTATTCTTCGTGCTCCACAATTTCACTGTGTCACTTTAAGGGTACCCAGACCCATTAGATCTCCTCTCCAGTGCCACTGCTAAGTGCTAGAAGATGGAGCCAACTACTGCGGGACGTCAAACCACACCTCCCTCCCCAGAAAGCCACCGTGGCCATCGTTCCTCTTGTGTTTTTTGTCCCCTGTTTCTCTCACCTTCTCAACATTCAGCTTCTCACTCAAATATGTTCATTGTCTAAGTACTCAGGAAACAGAAAGGGGTGGGGGTGGGGGCTCTGAGAAGGATGGAGACTTCCTCAAGTCAGGTAGGTTTAACTTGGGGACCAGGGTGATGATTGTCACAGTCGCCAAAGCTTCCACTGAGCCAGTAGTTCCAGGTTTTGTCCCCTGAACTTGTAGAATGAGTTTCTTGGGAAACAAAGGGTAAGTCTACAAAGGAGCTTTATTGAAAAGAGAAGAAAGATTTATTGTGTGGGAGCAGAGCTCCCGCATAGCGAGGAGGAATCCAAGAGAGGATGGTAGGGAAGACTAATGAGAGGTGTCTCGTCTTCAAGCAGGCTTGCCACTGGGTGACTTATCTAGATGCTTTTTGTAGGATAGACACTGAGGCAATTTCTATTGATATTGATTAATTCTCTGGGCATATTTCAGGCCAAGCCAACTTGGGGTATGTACATTCTTGGCATGTCCCCTTGGCCAAACTAGGAAGATAATTGTATGCTGCTGGTGGAATGTTCGTACAGTTGAGGGGTGACTCACATCAAATCCCCCCCCACCCATCTGGGATGTGCTCCATTAGCTGCTGACCTTTGCTTGTCTACTGGCAACCTCGAGCATTGACTGGCAGTGCCAGTTGCCAACCTCACAGGTGTTACCTGTCTTCCAACTTGGCAGTCAACTAGCTTTCGTGAAAGTGTGTTCTCTGTTTTGAGATGACATGACCAGCTTAGAGTTTACCATGCATCCTTGTCTTGGCTGCCTCATATTTAGCTCCTACCCACAGGGTTGTGTAGTTGAACCAACTTAAGCTTATCCCCACCTAGCCTACAAATGAATGGGACTCAGATTATGGTTATTGTATTTGGCTTTGACAATTACTGAGGGGTAACCCCAGATACTTGCTGTTTCTCCCGCACAAGTGTTTATGGTCCCTCTCCTCTCCTGGCAACTCCTCCTCTGCTTTCCTTTCCCCTTCATTTCTGTACCTGCGATGCCCCCAACCAGGTAACTGAGAACCCACCTACCTCTATGCCCTCTAGTAATTGGCTGCAGCCATTTTCATTCAACCAATAGTTTTAAATTAAGGAGCAGGCTTTGTATAACAAAAACTGGTGTATATGAGAATTCACTGGTGTATTGAGGCAATGAGTCCTTGGGATAAAGAATTTAGCATTACAATACATACCAACAGAACAAACCTCAACCGGGGTAGAATAGATGTAGGAATTTTAGAAGCTGTCTTATCCAAAATTATGCATGCACGAAGGGGAGCTGGGGCTAGCTCAGCAGTTCTGTGCATTTTCTGCTGTAGCCCAGGACCCAGCTTCAGTCCTCAATGCCCAGGCTGCTTATAGCTCCCCATGCCTGTAGTTCCAGGGAAACCAACTCCCTTTTCTGATCTTGGTAGGCTCCTGTATGCAGACGGTGCACCTAAGCACACACAGGCTCATGTATATAAATAAAATAAATATTTTTAGTAAGAGTTATGAAAGGATAGCAGTGTCTTGCATGTGTTGAGGGCTGGGACTTCCCACCACATGCCCCCTGGACCTCTCTCCTTATTCTTATCTAGTCAACCTGCCTACCTCATACCCAGCTGCAAGCCTTTCTCTGTGTTCCAGGCCTCACCATTCCTACCCCCCCCCCCGCATCTCTTTTAGCCCTAGCATCTGTTTTTACTGAACTACGAGAAATACTCTCTGAAGGGAGACAAACATTAAAGACATTGTACATTTATAAGTACAAAGTAAAAGCACAAACCATAATGAGTTCCACATCATGAACAATCGTGGAATGAAATGGAAACATAGAATTTTAAAAAGTGATTAAAAATCACAGGTCAGGAATATTTTCCTTAAAATATTTAGGTAATAGGAGCTGGACCCTCTACTACAGTAGAATGAACAGTACTTAGGTTGATGCATAAATGAGTCATAAGTAGCTAAGCAAAGGGTGGGTACATGAAGGAGCTTATGCAAAGGCTGGGTGGTCTGAAAAGCCTGACTTACTCAACCTATCCAGGGATCAAAGAGGAGAAGATGGGGTCCCTAGAGAGTAATTAGGGGCCGATTTATTCAGGACCCACAGGTTTTGTTTTATCAAAACTATAAGTAAACTTATTAAAGGATTTTAAAGGATTTAAAAACTTGTCATATTTACCATTGCTAAAGGTGAAGCAAGTTAGATACTGTGTATTATCATGAGGGCCAGCAAGATGGAGAGAAGGCTTGAAATAGCGTTTAGAGATGGACTGCATAGTGTTTGGTAACAGGGAAGCAAGCAGGGGAAAATGCTAAAGTTGTCTTTCTGTTGCCTGTCTTAAAAAATAAGCATGGCATGCAAAATTTCCCGAAATAAGAGTGAAAGGAGACTTGGTAGAAAAACCCTAAGGTTTCTTTTTTACTGTGTTGGATTTATAGTGTTTGTCAGATGCTCACAACTCTATAAATATTTATTGCTGAGTAGAATTTCTGGCATATAGTTAAGTCTTAAGATACTTAAAGACACTTTTAGCTAGGTTGCTCAAAAAAATATGAAAAAAAAAAAACCCTTAATGCAAAGCCTGAGTTGTTTTCTTTTTTAATATATTTTTATTAGTTCTTGAGAATGCCATTCCACAGGTTTTGATTATAGTCACTCTTCTACCCCACCCTTCCCAGGGCCCATCCCACTCCTCTTCCCACCCAATGTTGTGTCCTCTCTTCCCCCAACAAGACCAGTTTGTGCTGCCCAGATATTCTTGGCAACAGCCTGGGTTATTTGGGGGTTCCCATGGGAACCCTCTGACCAGCAGCAACTCAACTAAATGTAACCCATTCTCAGTATTGGAAGCTTCATTTGGTGACAAGAGCTGCCAGTTATGGTTCTGTCTCGACCGTATACGTGTGTGTGTGTGTGTGTGTGTGTGTGTGTGTGCGCGCGCGCGTGCGTGCGTGTGCGTGTGCGTGTGCGTGTGTGTGTGTGTGTGTGTGTGTGTGTGTGTGTGTGTGTGTGTGTTTTAGGAAGCTTCAACTAGATTAGGTTTTCCTACCACCCCTCGAATTGTCCTTCATATTAGCTATCTCTTCCTGTGTCCCCTTTTCCATTCTCTGCCCTGCCTGATCCTACCATTCCAGAAACACCTCATCTATTCATAACTGTCTTTTCTACGTCCCTTTCCTAGGGAGATCTGTTTCCCTCCTAGTTCCTTATTCTATATCTAAACTCTGTTTCTATAAATAGTAGCTTGTTCATTATTGATTTAACAACTAATATCCATATATAAGTGAGTGCATACCATATTTGTCTTTCTGGGTCTGGTTTACCTCATTCAGGATGATTTTTTTTTTCCCAGTTCCATCCATTTACCTGTGAATTTCATTATTTCATTTTTTTAATGGCTGAGTAGTGGCTGTGTAAATGTACCACATTTTCTTTATCCATTTTTCTGTTGAAGGACATTTAGATTGTTTCCAATTTCTGTGTATTATGAAGAAAGCAGCAGTGAACATGGTTGAGCAAGTGTCTCTGTGGTGGGAGGAAGCATCCTTTGGGTACATGCCTAAGAGTTTTATTCCTGACCCTGAGATCCTCCCCACTAGTTTCCATAGTGGATATACGAGTTTGCACTCTAATTAAGTGTTCCCCTTGTTCCACATCCTCATCAACATGAGCTATCATTTTTTTTTTTTTATTGCTTCATCTTAGCCATTCTTGCTGGTCTAAGATGAAATCTCAAGGTAGTTTGATTTGCATTTCCCTGATGGCTAAGGATGTTAAACATCTCTTTAAGTGTTTCTCAGCCATTCGAGTTTTCTCTCTTGAGAATTCTCTGTTTAGCTCTGTACCCCATTTTTTATTGTGATAGAGGGTTAATATTGAAAATATATCAAAAACTATTCTGTATATCAACAAACAAACAAAAAAACCTAAACAATGTCTGTGTTTGAAGAAACTGAGGTCACAAGACTCTTGTCTTGTTTTCTTAGAGTGTCCTCACAATTCTCTTCACACAACTCCATTCTTGAACCATGTTCCAACAATTCCCACTTTATCTTCTGTTAGGCTCAATGTATGTAGTTTTAAGTTGACGTTTTTGACTTCCATTAGGAGTTGAGTTTCGTGTAGGGTAATATTTACGGATCTATTTGCGATCTTTCACATGCAGCCATTCAGTTTAACAAGTACCATTTATTGAAGATGCTTTCTTTTTTCCAGTGTGTATATCTGGCTTCCTTATCAAATATCAGGTGTCCATGCATGTGTAGGTTTATGTATGGGTCTTCAAATTGATTTCATTGATCAATATGTCTGTTTTGTGTCAATATCCATGCAGTTTTTATTACTATTGCTCTATAGTTCATCTTGAAATCAAGGATGGTAACACCTCCAGCAGTTCTTTTATTATTCAATATTTTCATATGAGGCTGAAAATTGTCCTTTCAAGATCTGTGAAGAATTGTGTTTGAATTTTGATGGAGTTGTATTGAATCTGTAGATTGCTTTTGGTAAGCTGGCCATTTTTACCATGTTAGTCATATTGATTCATGAGCATGGGAGATGTTTCCATCTTCCGATATTTTCTATTTCTTTCTTCGATGACTTGGGTTTATCTATACGTGCTTGGCTAGAGTCACATCAAGATATTTTATGTTTTTGAGGATATTGTAAAGGATGTTTCCCCAATTTCTTTCTCAGTCCATTTGTCTTTTGTATCTATCAAGGCTACTGATCTTTTGAGTTAATTTTATATCCACCTACATTGCTGAAAGTGTTTATCAAAAGGAAAACAAACCTAATGCAATTCCCTAGTGGACTTTTAGGATCACTTGTGTATACTATTGTACCATCTGCAAATGGAGAAACCTCAACTTCTTCCCTTCTAAGTTCTATCCCCTTGATCACCTGTAGTTGTCTTACTGCTCCAGCTTAAGACCTCAAGTACTGCATTGAGGTATGAAGGAGAGCAAGAACCTTGTCATGCTTCTGATTTGGGGGGCATTGCTTTTGAATTTCTCCCCATTGAAGTTGAAGAAGCCTACTTGACCATGGTAGACGATCTTTTTGACATGTTCTTGGATTTATTTTGCAAGTGCTTTATTGAGAATTTTTTGCATCTATGTTCATAAGAGAAAGTGGTCTGTAATTGTACTTTATTTTAATTTTTTGTTGGGTTTTTGTGTGATTTAAGTATCAGGGTCATAAGACAAATCGAACAGTGTTCCTTCTGTTTCTATTTTGTGAAATAATATAAAGAGTATTTGCATAAACTCTCCTTTAAACGTCTGGTATAGTTCTGTGCTAAAACCAGTAGGCTTCCATATGATTTTTTTGTAAGCCTTTGGTATTATCTCTCCCTCCCTGTTTCTCTCGTCTCTCCTGTCCTCCATGACCAATTTTCTTCTCTCCCGTTTCATAATTCCTGTTTAACCCTTTATCATTGGTGCATAAAACTCTCAGAGCTTGGCTTTTTCTACTACAAAGTATTTATATTCTTCATTTTCTTTATGAGTGTTTACAGTGTACCATAAAACCAGCCAGTTTTCTCTCTTTTCCCCTAGTCTTGTTCAGAACAGAAATCGAAATCCTCTGTTGGGTCTGGAGAGGTGGCTTAGCCATGAAGGGCACTTGCTGCTCTTGCAGGGGGACCTAAGCTTGGTTACTAAAGAAAGTCCTCTCTAATTGATCATATTTTCTTTAGACACACATTGAACCTCACTCACACTACCCTTGCTGTCCATCCCTGTTTGAAGCTATTTTTCCTTCCTCATTTATTTTGAATCTTTTTTATTGTACAGCTGATTTTATCAGAAGAATGTTCAGGCTTATCCTTTGTGATGCTCATTGAGATTTCTTGATATGGTTAGATTGTTCTCTTTACAAAAATCCAAGCCAGGGAAGCAATTACATTTGAAAACAGTTTTATGGTTTTTATTTTTTAATGTTATATATAATACATGAAAAATCATTTTAACTTACTGCAAAGAAAACCACATAAAATTTGATACATGTGTTATGTAAAATTTATCTATAAATTATAAATATATGAAACTATACTGTACCAGGTCAAAGTGGCAGGCAATATGAGATTTTTTTTTCCCCTGCACACTGAATGAAGTGCTTGGCTGAACCGAACATTGCCAGCAGTGTTTAATCTCTGATGCCTTAAAGGAAAGGTCATTTCTTAGCCTAGGTTGGTTTCATTAAGAGAAATTGTCCTTTTACTTACTTCAAAAAGCTTAAACAAACTATCTACGGGAACTGCAGTGCTTAAGCTATTTAATGAATTTTAATAGAACACACACACACACACACACACAACTTCATCAAAACAAGAGAAGGGTGAGCAACGCTAAACTGGTTTTAGTGGGAATGTGCTCACTACTTACCAGCTTGCATCTACCAAAGGCAGGCAGGTCTTTTGTTTGTTTTTAATGGAAAGCTTATAGGTTGGTCTGTTTGCCAGGCTGAGAGAAAATGAAAAAGTAAGGATTAGCTTTATTAGTAGCATTTTTCTCTCCCAAATTAGTTCTCACTGGAAATTCTAAAGGCCTCGGGTGCTCTGCCATCCCTTGAGATTCCTTTTACAAATAATGTCTTCCGTTGGAGAGCTTCCAAGGCTTCGGAACTGCAAGGGGGGCTGTCTTCCAAGGGCCTCCGTACTGGTGATTGGAAGAGAGACAGGCGTCTGGCTGAGTTGGTAGAATGCTCGCCACCGCCTAGTCAAGTGTGTAGAGTCATACCCTAGCACTAAGCTTGATGTTGCATGCCTGAGTCCCAGCACTCAGAAGGTGGAGACAGGAAAGTAAGTTAAGGCTGGCCTGGGATAGGTGAGTTTCTGTTTAAATATGAGTGGATAGATAGATAGATAGATAGATAGATAGATAGATAGATAGATAGATAGATAGATAGATGTGTATATATAATATGTATGGTGAAAATATCTATGTGGAGGAATCATAGAGACTGCAGGGGGGGAGGACTCAGTTCTTGCTTTCTTCACCCTGTCTGTCTCTGTCTTTCTCTCTCTCTCTCTCTCTCTCTCTCTCTCTCTCTCTCTCTCTCTCTCTCTCTCCTTCCCTCCTTCCCTCCCTCATACAAATAATTATTC
>NC_034591.1:15190699-15211616 GCF_900095145.1 Mus pahari
GTTTCTGTGGGGTAAGCAGTTAAAAGCCAAAAACACAACTGGCTCATCAAACCAAGCCTAGTAAAATGCACAGGACAGGGAAAGCTAGGGCACCAGGCAAAATGTGTGTGTTTCAGGAAACCAGGGGACAAGTATCCCTGAGGTAGAAAAGGCAAGAACAAAATGCAGCAAGCAAATTTCACTAAAGGTGCGAGTAGAAATTACTGCACACAGTCAGTATCTGCACATATGTGTAAGTGCGAGGTGTATATGCATGAGGCTTCCCAATTGTCGGAAGTCTGTGATCTCCCCTCACCAGAAAACAAAATCAGAAATAAACCCCAATATAATAACTTGAATGTCCCTTAAATGATTTAAAAGGTTTCACTTTTTCTTTGGAATGTTTTTCCTTAAATGTTCTTTGGAATAGACTAGGTTTCCTAGAGAGGTCATGAAGAAATTATAATATATGACACCTTTATAATATATAATATTTTGACCCACTCCATTATAGCATTTCTGTAGTCCTGTCAGCGAGGCTAAGCAGAAGATTAGAGGTTACTCATGTAGAAAGCATGACCTTCTGACTTAAGACTAACGTGCAAGTATCCAAGATACATGCTTTTTTGCTTTAAGATATTTTCTTCATTTACATTTCAAATGCTATCCTGAAAGTCCCCTATACTCTCTCCCCACCTTGCTTCCCTACCCACCCACTCCCACTTCTTGGCCCTGGCATTCCTCTGTACTGGTCATATAAAGTTTGTAAGACTTGGGGGCCTCTCTTCCCAGTGATGGCTGACTAGGCCATCTTCTGCTACATATGCAGCTAAAGACACAAGCTCTGGGGGTACTGGTTAGTTCATATTGTTGTTCCACCTATAGGGTTGCAGACCCCTTCAGCTCCTTGGGTACTTTCTCTAGCTCCTCCATTGGAGGCCCTGTGTTCCATGTAATAGCTGACTGTGAGCATCTACTTCTGTGTTTGCCAGGCACTGGCATAGCCTCACAAGAGACAGCTATATCAGGGTCCCTTCAGCAAAATCTTGCTGGCATATGCAATAGTGTCTGTGTTTGGTGACTGATTATGGGATGGATCCCTGGGTGGGATAGTCTTTGGATGGTCCATCCTTTCGTCTTAGCTCCAAACTTTGTCTCTGTAACTCCTTCCATGGGTATTTTTTCCCTATTCGAAGAAGGAATTAAGTATCCACCTGTTGGTCTTCCTTCCTCTTGATTTTCTTGTGTTTTGTAAATTGTATCTTGGGTATTCTACGTTTCTGGGCTAATATCCACTTATCAGTGAGTGCATATCAAATGAGTTCTTTTGTGATTGGGTTACCTCACTCAGGATGATATCCTCCAGATCCATCCATTTGCCTAAAACTTTCATGAATTCATTGTTTTTAATTGCTGAGTAGTACTCCATTGTGTAAATGTACACATTTTCTGTATCCATTCCTCTGTTGAGGGACATCTGGGTTCTTTCCAGCTTCTGGCTATTATAAATAAGGCTGCTATGAACATAGTGTCCTTATTACCAGTTGCAACATCTTCTGGGTATATACCCAGGAGAGGTATTGCTGGATCTTCTGGTAGTACTATGTCCAGTTTTCTGAGGAACCCCCAGACTGATTTCCAGAGTGGTTGTACAAGCTTGCAATCCCAGCAGCAATGGAGGAGTGTTCCTCTTTCTCCATATCCTCGCCAGCATCTGCTGTCACCTGAATTTTTTATCTTAGCCAATATGCTTTTAATCAGATTGATTTAAATGTTTTTAGCATAATTTGCCAAAGAAATATAAGAAGGTGCACTGATACTTCCTCCTACCTATCTCTGAATTCCTCATTGGTAACAGAGAGAGGCCAGCCTCTGACACTCAGTATTTGTCTGCGGTAGACATATTCCAGAAAGCATGTCAGTGAAAACAGCCAAGTCCTGGGTCCAGCCCGAAGGAAAGTGTCATAGGGAAGGAGACAGTGGTGTCTGAGGATGAAAGGCGGTGGGTTTACCATCCCACCTCCTGGTCTATGCCCCTTTCAGGCCCTTCTGGTTCTGGCATCATAACTGCCAAGGGTCAGGTGATTATACATCTTCCATAGGAGGAATTTTTTTTAATGGTGTATGTAGAGACAAGACCTCTATAACAGAGAGAGACTACTTTCAGCATTGTTACATCAAAGTCAGAGAAACTCCCAGTACCCGGCAAATAACTCAGCATCTTGATGCCACACAGGATAGGGGGAGCAACGGAAATCTGAATGTTTGGATATTGTAAAAATGTGCAAACCACATCTTTTCTCAGAAAAGAAGAACTCCCATGGCAATTTTTTTTCAAAAGACAAAGTAAATGTTGAGTGGCTTAGCCTCACTTCACACATCTAATCTCGGAGTCAACGTCTTTGGCGTTTTACAGAATGGTCAGGGGAAGCCACGTATATGGTCTTCATGCTCTGCCCTCAATTCTTTTAAAAAAAGAATGTGGTTAAGTCCTTATAGCCAAATCACACTAACTAAAACTTATTTTAAGACAAAAAAAAAAGAGCTAGGCACAGAGACAAATGTTAATCTGCCAGGGTGGTGATGACATCTGAATACGGGCTCAGCTGTTCCACAGAAGGCTGTAACACATGACAAACTGCAGTGTCTTCTCTTCTTATGGAAGGGATCATCTTCCCACAATGGGCCACTGAGGGGTAATTAGCATTTTTGACATGACCGAGTTGGATTGCTTAAGCATCTAGATAATTCTGTGTCCGCGTTTCTGCAGATTTTTCCTGTAAATGGGTCATGGTTGTCAAGTCTTCCCATTTTGGAAGTCTCGGCTCTAAAGATGATAAGCATGGTATGAGGTACAGTCTCAATGACTCACTTTTATTGGACATTTTATTAAACCTCACCTAATATTAATATGAGCAAAAATTGTTGAAAAGGAGAAGATATGGTATGAGAAGAAGGTAATTTGGGCACGGCAAATGATGTTTTGGATTATTAGGGGCAGTATATGTCAGTACCAACACCATTATATTGAAGCATCTTTTCCCTTCCATTTCAAAAACAAACACTGCCCTGCTTGACTTGACATGTGCTAGCATCACGGTGTAAAGAAAATAGAAACTTGAAACAGAAGGTCATCAGTGGAGAGCAGCATGCAAGACTTAATAAGATTTGAGTCTTTTAAAAGTGTATTTATTTATATGTATGTGAGTGATCTGTCTTCACACACACCCAGAAGAGGGAATCAGATCCCATTACAGATGGCTGTGAGCCACTATGTGGTTGCTGGGAATTGAACTCCGGTCCCCTGGAAAAGCAGCCAGCCCTCTTAACAACTGAGCCGTCTCTCCATCCCATGATCTTGAATCTTCATAGAGATGTATTAATTCTTTTTAAATATAAGAATAACAAATATTTTTTGTTTGTAAAGTACATAAAATGGGTCCAAAAACTCAGAATTATTTCCTACCCTAAACCAGGATATTTACCTCTAAAAACTCTAACGCTGCACCTGTCTACTCTCTCCATCTCTCCTGTTCCTGCTGGGTGACAAAGACCCCCTAAGCATGGCTCAGGGTTGGGCCTTCTGAAGCAGACATTTGCCATTACTACACAACTCTTTTTGCACCTCAGAATTCTCAGCTACCAAATGAAGAACATTTTCCTTATAGTCTCAATGACATACTTCCCAAGAGCTTCCTTGTGCTCCTTGAAGAAGGCACACGGCCCTCAGAGTGTCTGTGATGCTCTCAGCTTATTTGAAGTGAAGTACATTTGGCGTAACACCATACAGTGTGTGCCTGGAAGTGAAGTGTGCTTCCGAAGTGTGTGCCTGGAAGTGGAGTGTGCTTCCCAAGTGTGTGCCTGGAAGGGGAGTGTGCTTCCCAAGTGTGTGCCTGGAAGTGGAGTGTGCTTCCCAAGTGTGTGCCTGGAAGTGGAGTGTGCTTCCAAAGTGTGCCTGGAAGTGGAGTGTGCTTCCAAAGTGTGCCTGGAAGTGGAGTGTGCTTCTGAAGCTCAAATTCTGTTTTCTCTTTTCCAGGTTTCTTTTCTCCATGGAAAACTCCAAAGCCTGTAAGTTGGAATTCCCATGTGTCCTTATTTATTTCTATCTACTTTGTATGCCTGGTAAATAAAACAGGGAATTGACCTTAAATGTTCTTCCAGCCCTGAGATTGATTCCAGGATATCAGAAGAACAGACCCTGTGAGCATTTCTGCCCTTTCTTGTCCTCAAATACAGAGAAAAGTCATCTTATTTTCTATAATTATGTCCATTTTTAAATGTTTTGTATGCTAAATTTGTATCTTATAGATGATTTTTTAAAAGGATTTTTTTAACTGTGACACAAAGAATACTTATGAACAAAATACTAAATATGACCTGTTTCCACTTTCATGTTCTGACAACTTAGTAACAGGTTTTAATACATACTTGATATAATTAATGCCGGTTACATATGAACTGTAAGGTATGGTGAGCCAAAAAGACACTAACAATATACTATACAATGAGCCTTACCAGTCAGTGCTGCGGCTCACTTCTACCAGGATATGCACATCTGCATGGCCACCTTTACCAGCCATCCAATACAAGAATAACTCATCTTACACTTCTGTAATTGTCCCATTACAAAATAGGCATCAACAGTTTCAGTATGATGTGACAAAAATACCTTTATAAACCTTTTGTTTTTCTTTTCACAAACACTATATTATCACGTAGTCACATTAAATTTTCAAATTTTGTAGGAGGGCTTGTCCTACAAATTAAATTGGTTTCCAAACATTTCTTTTCATTTTTATTTACATTCTAATGTCTATAGAAAGAAATATGTATATATATATGCACTTACATTCTAGCTCTGTATAGATAAGTAATATATCCTGAATATATATTTATATGTATCATTGTATATAATATACATGGTAAACATGACAATCACTTAGAGTAGTGTTTCTAAGATTCTTCAGATACTGGTGACCTCTACCATCACCTAACCTCTCTGGTTCTACTTCTCTTTTAAAGATACTGAAACATTACACCAGCACAAGAAATTAGTGACTTCCAATAATGATCTTACAAAACTAGGTTAGCTAAGTGGGCTTGGCAGTTAGAGTCTTCATTTGTCCTAAGGTTGAAACGACCAAGTTGTATTAGCACTATAAGAAAATGCCCAGGATAATAACTAGCCTACAATGAGGAACGTCTTATTTGGGGTCTATTATGACGGTTCCTGCCTATGACTGACTGACTGGGATGCTCAAAGCATGTGTAGCAAGCAGCACCTCATGGCAAGAAAGCTTTTTTCGTCACAATCCAGGGAGCAAAGAGAAAAAGGAATGGTTAGAGCCTTACAGTCCTCTTTGAGAATACACTCCTGGCATGTTCTCTCTCTCCCGAGTCCCACTGCTTCCCAGGCATGCTGATCCAGGGGCCAAGTCTTTACAACATGGACAGTCAACACCCAACCTATGCCAGTATCAACCACCTGTTTCCTAAGCCATGTTGGTTTTCTGGATCTCCTTTTCCTGTGACTTAGAATATGCTACCCTTATAGAATGTCCAAATCCTACAGCTGGACAGATTCAGTGGCAAAGCAGGACATGCACAAAGTAGATCCTCACTTAGGAAATCTGCTCAGCTGGTCTACAGAATACATCAGAGGGAAAGCAGCGTGCCTTGAACTTAGTAAATCATTTAATGATGTAAGCAACTTTGAAAGAGGTATTTTTAAATGCATGACATGAAATGTGGTGTATCTTGCCCAGCTTCTAAATAGTTCCATTCCCAACTCAAATCTGGGCTCTGGGGTTATACACATTTGATTTACCAGAAACCTTGCAGCCTCATCATAGTGTGACAATTATGCAATCTAGTGATTTTCTTACATGTACTACAGTCACACAAATTATGTCATTTGGCATAATTACAGCATTTGCCATCATTATAGTAATTATACCCATAGTCAATAATTCCCCAAAAGGCTTTATAGAACCCAGCGTACAATTAATCCTGAACCTGTGCATCTTTACAAGAGCTAAGGCCTGGACCTCCAGATTGCAGGCTGAGTAAATATGCAAGGCCTTTGATTTAATGTCCTCCACATTTCTACACAAAACTCCTTGGACTAAGGTCCAGTCAGTTGAAATGTAGACTCTTAAGCATTCTTCCCAGGTTCGTGCCACTGCTTCTCCTCATTGGTTTATGACCTTAAAGTAGCTGTTTAAGACCCTGTGTTTCAAAGACCATATTTGTAAAATGAAAGTAATGCTAATACCCTCTTGTTTGTCGCTGTGGGGATTCTGAGCTAATCCACAGAAAGTGCTTACAATCATGTTTGAACGTGTTGAGCTCAAACATATAAACATCTATCACTGTGGAAAGCAGATGCCAGTGCACAAACCCTTAGCACGTAAATCACTCCACAAAATGAATACAATGTGCTAAATTGTTAATTAAGACAAATATACCATATCCACCGTGTCTGGGTTCAGACACCAGTCTTCTAAGTAAGACTAATGACATGCTCAGTGAGGAAACGTCCTAATTGAGACCTGGCCTCTGCCTTGGTCTCAGCCACGTGCTACTCAAGCACTTAACAAGTAAGATGCTGGTCATAATGAGTTCTCCTTGTCTCCATGTGGCAGGATCGTGGTGTATGTTTCAAGGAGTCAAACCCAATGCCTTCTTTTCCCAGCCCCACCTAACACAGTACAGGAGTAGGTTCAGCTTGTTAGGTTGTGTTTATCCTGCTCTCAAAGGGAAGAAAACAAATTGTAGAAATATTTTGTTGGGGGAAAGCCTGTCTCCTTCCTAAGCTCTCTATTTGCTATATACAACCAAGAACCAGAAACTGGGGATAAAGCAATTCCCACACTGACCTTCTCTGTTTTATTGTTGGTTGTCTGGGTGTAGACTGTATGTTTTCTCTAGCCACTCTTAGTTCAGAGGCTGTGCTGAACTATGAACCATAGTGTCAGGTATTCATTCATTCATTCATTCATTCATTAGCCATTCATTAGTTCAAAGAGAGCAAAGTTTCTCCCACACATAGAAAATAACTTCATTTCCATTGTCAGTCTCATGAGTCGTTTACAAATCACCCTAGTTATGGTCACTGCTGAGACAAGCGCATCCCAATAAGCCTAGTTATAAGATAAATGTTAGGCAAATAGGATAAACTGAACTACCCAAGGCCAGAAAGACAATGGTACAATAAGTAACACCCATGGCCCTGAGCAATGGGACAGGATCTGAATTCAAGGTACTTGTGGAATCTAGAAACCAAGATCTCTTAGTCAACAGAACTAACCCTCCAGCCTCAGCACAGTGTATCTCTAAGCCAAGGAAAAGGTTTTCTCAATCCTAAGTAAGCTTATTTTGAGGGAGCAGTCTAGTAGCTACATGGGGGAGAAGACTAGATATCTACTTTTCCACAGACGTGGATTTTGTACTCTCCAGTTTTTAAAGCACCCCTGACAGAGTGACTGGAGGTTTGATGAATGTCATTGAAAGAAGTTATGGATGCTTTACCAGGCATGACCTGGAATTTTGACTAATTTCCCAACCTCTGGGCTATAGAAATTGTAGAATTTGTCAATCTGCCACAGAGAATTTCCCCTAAAATGCCCAAAGCATTATTTGTTCTTTTAGCTTTATGACTGCTTTTTAGAAATACCAATATTTCTCCAGAAGCGTAGTCCCTTCAGAGGTTATACATGAGTAATATGCACACCAGCAAAACACATGTGGATACTAGAAAACCCCAGCAAAAGATGAAGGGGGGGGTGCGTTTCCTGAAGTCCCATGTTGACAAGTGGGATGTTAACCCATCTTAGATCTTATTTCTAATGTATTTACTCTTTAGTTTTTATTGTCTTAAGATTAAGAATCAGAACTGAGAATGTCACAGGTGAAATGTACCTACATGGCACCTGAAAGCAGTCAAACTGACCACTTTTAAAAGCTGGGTCTTTAAACACAACTGTGGACCGTGACCTGGTACATCATACAAAGACACTATAATGGATGAAAAGAAAACTCTCTTCCTATATAAATGTTTCTATTAAATTTGAAATACACACTTAAGGGTTTTTACTAAGTAGAAGTAAAAACCCCTATGAGCACAAAATTATATTTGATTTTTATGATGCTTACAAGATTTGTTCCCAAAGTGATATAGTCTAAACCAGATACCCCTGTTAGAAGTATAAGTTGGTTCTGACCAAGATCTGTTGCTGGACCTCAGGTAAGCCAATTACCCTGTCTATGCTTCTAGAGGTTATATTTAATGTGAGGCAGCTGAACTCATCCTTGCCAGCTATTAAAAAAAAAAAAAATTGAATGAAAGCTTGGGCAGGATCCCATACAGAAAACCATTTAAATCCAGTCTTGCTGGATTAAAACTCAATAGCCTACTTGTTTCCAAGTTTACTACGTTTAGTTTCAACTTTGACCCCTACCACAGTTCCAGGTGGGTGGGATGGGCAAAGGGATCGTTACTGTCACTCACAGCATGTCTGGAGAGGACAGGTGTCTGTGGTCACTCACATCCCTCCCAGCCTTCAGTATTGGTAACTGGCAGGTAGAGGTGGGAGTTGGAATTCTGACGAAAATATAGCCCGTGTAAAAAACAAGAGCAAGAAAATAGAATAGGAAACAGGAAGCTGTATAAACATACCAGTTTTTTAGATGTCCCTATATTTTAATTACATGTTCATTAATTTATAACTCTTGAATACCTACTATAGATAGAATCTTTATTAACAGTTGGGAAAGGTAAGTGTTGCTGTAGCATGGCCCAAATGGTTAGGCCGACTCTTCTAGAAAAGGATGTGTTTATCTGTAGCTAGTATCCAGGTAACATGAGGGAGAGGATGCAGATAGAAGGAGAAAGAGAGAGAGAGAGGGTCTGCAAAGCCTCTGAGGCAAGAAAGAGTGCAGGGGAGCCAGGGAAGGACATGAGTAAAGGGAGCTGAACTCACATCCTCATGGGAACTTGGCCTTGATCCTGAGAACTGTACTGACCCTGCACAGGCAAGGTCCAGGTACAAGAGGCTATCACCATTGCACTTTACACATACTGCCTGCTTTTTAAAGGGAGAGAGGCAGGAATCAAGTTTGAAGGACGAGTTACTGGTCGAGTCAAGGTGAAACTAGCAGTAACAACAGCCTTCATGCTAAAAGGCTGTGCTAGTTCCAGCTTCATGTATGTCCCAAGCTATGGTGGGGATCAGGGGTCATGCATGGCCAATTAGGAAGCAGTTAGCTATAATGCTAATGGAGATATTTTAGGGGAGACCTTATGACACCCACAGTGTATGAGACTTCCTAGAAGACTGCAGTTCATTGGTCCCAGATGGTCCTACACATACAAACTTTAGGGGAAGCGATGGAACGGTCTAAGAGACGGCTAGCCTGTACACAGATGTTAAACAAATATGCACAGACTACTTAGATTTCTGTTTTAGAGAAGTATAATAAATTGGGACCATCTTACACTACCCTCTTTCTGAACATATGCACATAAGTTATCTTGGGATGCTATATTTTATAAAGAAAAACAAATCAGAGAAATGAAGAGTTTACCAAAGACCCCTAGCTAATCCATGGCAAGGGTATATAAGTTTGCTTCCAATCCCAGGCACTACCTTTACTTACAGAAATCTGTGTTACATTCTTACATAGAAAAGGAGGGGTGTGTACCAAACTGTTCCTGGGGGCAAAAGTCCACAAGGCAAGGAGGTCTTTTGTAAAGGTAACAAGGGAAATCACCATGCTGAACCCACCATCGGTTGTGCTCTCTGCTCTCCTTTTCTTTTAGATGATGGACCGGTGGGAGAACCAAGGCAGTCCTCAAACAAGTTTATCTGCTCCGGCCGTCCCGCAGAACCTGCCCTTCCCGCCTGCCCTTCACAGGAGCTCCTTCCCTGATTCAACAGAGGCCTTTGACCCACGGAAGCCTGACCCATATGAGCTCTACGAGAAATCGAGAGCCATTTATGAAAGTAGGCGTAAGTGACAGCCATGGAAAGCAAGGGTACACTGATAGCGGCCGACACCAGCCTGGGGGATCCCTGGGGGCTGGATGATCTGGTGGCATGATTTTACCTTCTGAGGCTCCAAGGTATCTCCAGAGTAAGGCGGCCGCTCCACAGTTGTCCTTCGAGCCTGGCTTCTCTTCTGCGTAATTGCGTTTTAAGTGGGGATACTTTTATTTCTATGAGGTACCGTGTGAATGTTTCCATACATGCACATATTATAGAATGATCTAATCAGGATAATTAGCATAGCAAAGAAAGAATATCTATAATAAGAACAATTTAAACTTTTATCTAAGTTTAAATATTTGTTATGATTAGCTAACATCTCATTGATGTGTGACAGAACTTAGTGCCTTCCTAAGCAATCTCCATACCCATTGACTTCAAGAGCCTATCACTTCTAAAAGTATCTTTGGAGCTTCAGTTGTGTTTGCCCCTAATTCCCTGAAGAATGAGGATGGAGTCTGGTTGCTACTTTGGTTCAAGTCACCAAATAAAATAAAGCACTGTTTGGAACTTCTAATCCATTCAGCCTGACCTTGAATCTAGAGCTTAAATTTTATTGTCTTGGAGCCTTGAAGGCAGTCATTGGAGAAGTCCAGGCCTCGAGTAAAATAAAATTATAGGCAAGTCTTTCCATCTCGGAGGCATGAATCAATTCGTCCCCAAAGCAAGGCGAAGCAGGACCCAATCACTGCTGCCTGAACCTTCTGCTGCCTTTAATGTGCCTGTACATGTGCTGGCTCCCTATCTGAAGACCTTTGGAATTATTTGGGCTTTTGTTGTGTCCCTTCCTCTCCTCTATGCAAACTAAATGACACAGGTGTATAAAACATGACACTGAATAATAACTGGAGAAACAGTGGAGGAATGAAGCGTAGTTGAAAGGCCTTGGTTCCCAATGCTTCCTTTGCACTCTGCTGGCTTCCTTTTCTTCCACCCCCTCCACCAGCAGATGGGTTCTGACTTCATCACATGCATCAGGCATGGGAAGTTCTCAGCCCTGTGTGATCTCAGGGGATCTAGAAGCCGCTTGCTCCTTTGATGAGTTCAGGGGCTGAGAATTATACACCCAGCTGGTCAAGGGAAAAGCAAACATTACACCTTTCCCCTACCCTCTGTGACAAACAGTTCATGGAAGTCATTTTGGTTGTTAGGACAACAGGCCATTGAGAAATCATTTTCATCAGAATGAGCCCGCACGTGCACACACTTTTAAATAACCAGTTACATCCAATTTCCTGGGTTTTGTTCTGCCTTCTCTGGATAAATGACTGAGATATCTTGAGGGGTTGCGTTCTTCGAGCATCTGCTACAGTAAAGTCAGAGCATAGTGGGCAGTTATCACTGAATGATGAACGGTATACATTTGGATTACTGGTGCTCATTAAATTGGGAGAAAAAAAAAAACCACAAAGCTATGAACCCATCCCTTAATGTATTTCTACTTCATCAAGTATTTATTGAATACTTACTTTGCTCTCAGCACTGTGGCAAGACACCAGAAAAGAACAGTATGCCCTGGTCTAGCAAATCTAATGGGGAAAGAAACAAAGGTGTAAATGAGTAGAAGAAGATACAATAGATGCCCCTGCTTTCACGAATCAAGCACATCTCTGGACTAGGATCATCCCCACGTCCTTGGCTTGCTTAATTGCATTCGGGGGCTATGAGGAGTTGCTTCCTCCTGGTGTTGTCCTTTGTTGGTCTTCTGCTTCTATCTTTGTGTGGTTTCAAGTCAATGCAAAGCTGGATGACTCAGGACAGAGGCCACATTTATATTGTTTCCAGCGTCTTCTGTCTGAGAGTGCCTAAGACAATCATGCCCTCAGTTTCGCAACAGGAGTTGTATAAGACCCTTATTCAACCCTAAAGCAGTAAGGATTTCTGTAGGGAGCATCAGCCATTTCGCTTCTGTTCGCTGCCCCTCTCTTCCTCCCATAGCATCCTGGATCTGAGCAAAGCAGCTACCTCAACCTCCTTTGCCACTCCCCACCCCCACCCCCACCCCCAAAGAGCTTTTATACCCCTCTGCAGCAGCAGCAGCAACAACAGCAAGACCAACAGTCCCTCCCCCAGAACCTGAGCCCACAGCAGTGCAAAGCCCACTGGCCTGTGTCCATCAACCCTCTAAGGTTTCAAGGTCACAGGCTTGTTTCAGGCCACACCTCTCAGGAAGCTCATTTCCTCCCCTCCTGTACCAGGTTACCTCCTAACACTCAGTGGGGTGTGAATGAAACAGGTGAACAAACATCTGTCCCTGAAGGTGGAGGAGCCCTGTGAGCAAGGTTTTCTGTACTTGCTATACAAGCAAACAGCCCAGCGCCCTTTGGTTCTCTCTTACCTTGCCCATTTCCAAATATTAAGACGTTTCATTCTCTCACATTTTTAAAGTAATACCTGTTTTTTAGTTTATTTAGGCAATCTCACAAAATTGCCCAAGCTAGCTTTACACTGGCAACCTCCCTCCTCAGCTTCCCAAACAGCCATACCACAATGCTATGAAAAACTTAACTAATGATTGGAAAGCGCAGCCTAAGCTAAGCCCGACCTAACAGGACTTTCAACACAGTGGTCAGGAAGCATATCAAGCCCAAATAAAAGTCCAGATTTACAATTTTTCACTGCAAAACCCTTCTTCTGTGCAAATTCCTTTTGAATCATGTCCACGAGCTTTAAGTTCAGATCTACTGCTTCTTCTGCCTGGAATGTGCTTCCTGAGAGAAAACAGAATGGGTAAGAATGAGGACAGTTCAGAATAGAATCCTGCTCTAATCTGTACACTTTGAAGTTTCCCTGATTTAATGCAGATCCTGGTAATCCTTCCTTACAACCCTGCCAGGACACACTAAGAGTTTTGTTTTCACACTCTGAACTGGGTTGCAGTCTCCAAATAGAAAGATGCCCCTCCCTCCACCTACAAGCCTGGGCTCTACAGAGCTGCAGAATGTTTGGGCTCTGTAAAATTGTAAAGAACTATTTGGATTCAAGTCACTGTTCCCCCTGTAAATGATGGAAATTTATCAAATGATGGAAATTCTGCCGTGCCTCATTTGACTCCTAATTAGATTAAGTTGACAGTTTAATGTACGTGCATAGGGCATCTTAATAAAGATGTACTCCTTGGGGAAACTGTGATTTTAGACAAAGAAAGACAGCCATAGGCTAGTAGAGAGCCATGAAGCGGGGCGTGGCACGTGGGTAATCTGAGAGGAAGCTGCACCACCTCTGAGCTTCATGAGATGTTCTAAGGTGAGGAGACACCAGAAGAAAGGAAAGAAAATAAGAAAAGCCTCTACCCACAGGCACGCGGGGTGGTGCCTGTCATTTGAAAGCACAATGCCCAGAGATGGCCCCCCAAGAATCCACATCAACCACCAAGAGTGTATGAAACACTCAACATGTATCTAAAACTCTGCTAGGCACTCAAGAGAGAAAATTCACAAGAACTCATGTCTAAATAGAAAATTAAGGCGAAATACATAGAGAAACAGTTTCTGAGCAAGACTGCCTTGTGGCACACAATAAATAACATTAGGACTTGAATGTGTGCAGTGGTACAGTAAAAATAACTACACTGCTGGTAGTTCCCCAGCTTCTGTGTACAGGCCCACCTTGGCCCTTGGATAAGCATGCTATTGTGGCCTTTTCTGATGAACCTCACTAAGGAGGGAACTTTCTTTGCAAGCACAAAAGGAGCAGCTTAAGCATTCCTAGTGTTGGGCCACGGAGGAGGTTTCTAACAGGGAGTGGGAAAGTTATTCCTAAAAACCCTTACTGCTTCATCCCTCCCCACATGTTCTGTATGGATGATGCTAGCCTTGTTCCAACCTCATATTTCCCCATGGACAATGGTTTTTGATAGTGACCAATGAGACCATGTGGGGTAACGGCACCTGAGATTTCCTGGGGTGCCCTGGTCTTGATTATCTTGTTATGGTTATTAATAGTTTCTCTGTCATTCTCCAAAGACCATCTTTATTTGAATGATGAATCATATAAATTTCATTTACGAGCCGGGCGTGGTGGCACACGCCTTTGATCCCAGCACTTGGGAGGCAGAGGCAGGCAGATTTCTGAGTTCGAGGCCAGCCTGGACTACAAAGTGAGTTCCAGGACAGCCAAGGCTATACGCAGAAACCCTGTCTCGAAAAACCAAAAAAAATTAAAAAATAAAAAATAAATTTCATTTACTACATGGCCTATTCAAGAAATAGCCATCATGGCTAATGAAAGTATATTTCTAATGTATAGATCCTGACAACAAGTTTTAACATTAAAACTAAGAAAAATACTTTCCCAGTTACTTAGTCAAGTAATTTATTTAACTAATAAAGTTTTTGCCTCTACAAGTTTTATCTCTAACTAGTTTTAGGATGACTATTTCAGTAGCTTGTTTTGGTAATCAAATTTCCAGTGAATGCCACGCCCCGGCCCCCATACCTAAAAGTGTAGACATGTTCAGATCTTGAACATGGCAACCTTAAATAGAGAAAAACTATGTTAGGAAATTTTGCACAGTTAGTATCAGTCGATTGCCATCTGAGTTCTTAACACACCGGCTAAATCCAATTCAACATTGCAATAATCCCTGCACTGAAAGGCACTTAATCTTGCCTGGCTCTGCCCCCCTAGGAAAGATTAGATCTAGATAACAACACATGCCAATCACATCTCCTCCTGCAAGCTGGCAAGGCAGCGGGAAGAGCTTTCTAAGGAAAGTGAGTGCTGCACGCTTTGGGCTTTTACAACCTAAGGCTCCAGCTCGTCTAAGGAAGCTTGATTGAGGAAGGGAGAGCCTTGTCTAATTACCTCGGTTTTCCTAAGGCCAGGTTTAGTCTAAGAGTTCAGCTTTTCAATATCAAGTTATAGGGAGATTTTTTTGAGCACACTCTAAAATGTAGCTGAAGCAGAAGAGAGGGTCCAAACTAGAATAATGAATGAAAAGCCCCCTCCCCTGACACTCTTCCTCACTGCCTGTCCCTTGCTCTGAAGCAGAAATACATCACCACTGAAGGCGCCCAAACTTTTTTTTTTCCTCTTTGCCTTGGACCTTGGTTACTATAAATAACAATTTAAGAAGTTCAATTTTTCCATACTCCTTTGTGATATCACTCAAGAGTACGATCATAAACATGTCAAGGGCTTGTCTGTCTGATGACTCCGAAGGCAGAGCATCTTTAAAGCAGAAGTTCTCTGAAATTTCTCCAAGAATAGCTCACACCATTGACTTTTCTTTCCAGAAATTAGAAACCATAATAAACCACCTGGTTCTTCCTGGCAAAGTAGCAATCAGAAGTACCCACGGGTCAGAAAAGAGCCTAAGGGGATGAAAATGTTTTTCAGTAGCACACCCAAAATTACAATCTATAACAAATCAAGGTAGGCAAATGTGGCTGCCACGATATGGCTTCTCCCCTTCCCTTTGCTCGTTCATTATTGATCTGCCCCTTGCTCTGTGTAATACACACACAGTTCATGCTGTTCCCAGAGAAGTACTTATATTTCCTGAGAAGAGGCTTCTTCCTTGTTATTTGTGAACAATAGGTGGAGTTTGTAACACCTCCCATCCTAATCAAAGAGCCATTAGGCAAATGTGTCATCAAAATGACACCATCTACCACAGTACACTGCCAGAGACTCAGGAAAGTGATGTTGGAGAGGCCACATCACACAATACAGGAGCCTTCCCCAGCACTCAAAATGAGAGCCCTCAAGCATATGTGAGTCCATCACTTGAGCTGGCCTGACCCCAGGACCCCTTCTCCATGGGGTCCAGTGCTGATCCTGCATACTGGAAAGGACAGATGTATGGAGGACTCATATGCAGGCTGGTATTTAAATAATCATAATAGTGCATCTTGCCACCCAGGGAGCATACTTGCAACTGAACACGAGCCTTAGCCCTGGTCCACATTGCCTAGACAGTAATGATGTTCCTCACGCTTAATTAAATTACCTCTTGTACGTGTTCTCTCAAGCACAATCTTATTTTAGTGAACTATTAAAATAAGATGAAATGTTAAAAGTATTAAGACACTCTTACCTGTTATTTAACATCAGAATCATAAGAAGAGAGAAAAATATAGCACATTATTATTTTAATGCCCTCAACTATACTATAAATGTAAATTTTCTCTGCCTTTTACCACTCTACCCTTGGTGTAATTTATGTTTATGGTTTGACCTGTGGGGGTGGGGGGGACTGCCTTTTAGTTGGCACTTCTAATATATCACTTTGCTTTGGTAACATTTTGGAAAATGAGGTCGATAAATCCATTAAAGCCGTGTTTGCCATTTTTGATACATAGATCTTAATTAGTTCGGAAATGTGATTTCAAAAATGGTATCTTTAGGAAGCTATTGAGAAAACTGTGAGATATATATATATATCCTTTTAAACTAAGAAATCACCATGACATAAGCTAGTATCATAGACAGCAAGATAAGCATGCTACAGCACAGCTTCCCAAGTTTGCGGGATTAGATAGAATGGCATGGTTTGTGAACTTGTTATATTCGGTAATTTAAAGCTTGGTGCTGCTGAAGTTAGATGAAGAGTGGAAGAGCAGAAAACTGTGAAAACTGGACCCAAAACTTAGTCCTTATCTGAGAGTTCCTCAGTGTGCAAGAGTAGTGTTAGTGCAGGTTCCCTGTGTAACCCAAAGTACTTTTATAAATAAATATGAGTCCATCAGGGCTTCAGTAAATGGAATTAATTACTAAGTGGCAGGTAAGTCCTAGTGAGATTATGATAATATAAAGTGTCGGCTTTACACTGATGGCAGTATCTAGAAGGTAGTAATTTTCCACCCCTGACATGTCTCTGTCTTTCTGATGACAGGACATTTCTAATTCAAAATCCTAGACCACCACAGTAAACATGAAGGCTCTTTAAAAAGGAGCGATCCTGCTAGAAAACTAACTTGTCTTTATATGGCTTACATGGCAGGCATGATCCCTCTGCCCCCCTGGACAAGACTAGCCCACTATGAAAAAGAACTGAGCCCCAGACTGAAACAACCAAATTAAGTCTTATTGTAACATTTTTTTAACTTGTCGATAAAACACTTGTGTTTATAGTACTCCCTGTAATATAGCTCTATTATAAAGTCATGGTAGCCTAACATTGAGATGTTCTGGGCTACATTCCCCTCGATCTGCTTGAATAGTCTTAGGTTGTGCCTCTATAAATTTAATAAAGAATAATCATATATATGATTATATATCATAGTTATATAATTATTTACATGACTGTGATAATAACGTTCTAAAATGTATTCCAACTTAAAACTGACTTACATATTAAACATAAGGAGGAGGGATTTTTTTTTGGTAAGAAAACTTTGCAATTATTTTATCAACAGTGTGTTTCTAGCCTAGAAGAATTTGGTGGTAACTTTTAGTTGATTGTTGGAAATATGGTAAACTATATTAAGTTCATCATAAAAGCAGTAATATTCTGCCACTCTCAGATATCCTAACATAATCCTTATTTGGCTGGGTGCTTATTGGCAAGGTTTATACGCATGTGTCTTCTGCATGCCTCAGATTAAACCCCATCACATGGTTTAGGAATGTGTCTATGGGAAGAACTATAGAGGAAGGTGAAGAATACTTGAAGATTGTAGGAAAAAAAACTGTACCGCTGTGAACAGGAGTGGTAGCACATGCCCCTGAACTCAGCTCCAGAGAGGATGAAGCAGGAAAACCCTGCTCAAGGTCAGCCTGGGCTCTGTCATCTTCCTTGTCTGCAAGAACAAAGGAAAGAAGGAAGACAAAAAGGAGGGCAAAGAGAGGGAGCAACACAAGCATAAGCTTTCACAGTAGTCGTGAAGAGAGAATACATGATTAGATAGCGAGGTTTAATTACAAGCAAGTTAGAAACAAAAAGATATTTTCATGCAACTTTGTATTTCCTGAAAATGATCCTGGTTTAACATACAGAATGAGCTCTGTGAGTCTCTCAGCACTGTGAGCGTATCTGACCATCTGCCCAATGAAGAACACAGCCTGGCAGCCCTGTGTGGTCTCCCCTGTGGGGTGCAATAGCTTCAGAAAGCAGATGAAAACTCAAGGGACAGTTTAGGAATGTCATCTTCTATGCGTTCAATAGTTACTGATATAGTCTGTATTTCTTCAGCACATCTGTGAGGCTGTAGGGAGGACCTGCATGCATCTATCCTTACCCCATGAGAGCAGCTGCTCTCCAAATACTTCCAGTACAGAGGACTAGGATTCCAGAGTCCTAGAATTCTGTGAGACAATGCTACATCTGTTTCATGTTTTTGATGTTAAGGAATTTATGTCGTTAGATATGTTGTAGGCCAAATCATAATTCTAATGTAGGTTCTATGTTGCTAGAATGAGCAAGCTTAACTGAATTGCTTGGGCATAACTTCAGCTCTCCATATTATTAGGAATCTCAAAATATTTGGACTGGTATTAAAACTGTGATCATGATTGAAATATCACTTTTCATCATATTTATGAAAAAGTATCATAATAAGGTTTCAAAGGACTCTTGCTGCATAGATTTTGGGTTCTGAACTGACATTCTTCCAAATAAATAGTCTTATATTGAACATAAAAATCTAATAATATTGGAAATGGTAGTTTTCCGTGCTCATAAAACAATCCATACTCTTTATTTTCATGCATGTGAGAATACATGAACATACCTACTGACACATAGGCAGGTAAATGTATCCACCAACTTCCTTAGATTTTTAGGAACAAGTGAAAAAAGTGTAAACTTGAGCAGAAGATTTGGGTTGGGGGAGTTGTAGTATCAACAAAACAGAAAATAAAGGTGAATTTTAAAATGCCATAAATGAATTTCAACTTTAATTCCCCATTTTCCCATCCAGAACAAGTGCCACCCAGGACCAGTGTTCGAATGGATTCCTCTGGCAAGTATTCAGAATTCACAGTTCTGTGAACACACGTCTTCCACTTTGTGTAACCAGTCATTCTCCTAGATAGTGTCAACTTTTCACTACGTAATATTCACTGTGACAATTAATTCGCCTACATATTCACATATGTTCAAGATAGAGAGCAAGCCTCAGCCCTGTGGGTCTGGATCCTGGCAACAAAAGTCAAAAAGTCATGAAAAAGTCCCTAAGAGACTGTACTTAGAAACAACTGCTGAAGAAACCCTTCAGGTTAGACAGATCTGTGCTGCCCAGCAGAGCAGCTACTAGCTACTAAAATGCTCACGTAGATGAATTATCAAATGTGTCTAATATCCACGCTGGATTTCCCAGACTGAATTCAAAAATAAGCCTTGTCAATTGCTTTATAGTAAGATGGAATTTGGATAATTGTTAAAATATATTATTAAAACTGATATCTGTTAAAAAATTTAAAGTGGCTGCTTAGCAATAATAAATAACTCCTATAATTTATATTTTATTTTAACCAGATAAGTGGAAATAAGAAGGTAGACTATCTCAGGAGAGGAAAGTTAAATATTGCCCCCTAAAAACCTTATTAAAGAATCTGCTAATATAGATTGAAATTATTTTCAGCTTAATGAAATACCTATTATCAACTTGGTTTTTTAAAAAATAATTCTAGTTACAAAACTTATTTTGATACTATTTTAAATTAAGGTACAATATTATAGCTTCTAGTTTAAGAACTTAAGAAATATCTTCTTAATACTTTTACTTGTTTTTTTTTTTTAACTTGTCCCTCCCAAAAACACAATATATAACATTGCCGTAGACACAAAGGAGGAAGAAGAATTAGACTCCCTTCCCTCTCAAGTCCCTAATGAGACCCCCTGAACAGCTGGCTAGACTGCTAGATCTGAGTCCTGCACACTCAGAGCATGTAGACAGCAGTGTCACTTAGTAACAGCTCTGCTTCACATCCGTGGGCCTCAGCACACATCCTAGTGCATTTCCATGGTGACAGCTCATTATCCACCTCAGCGTGCTCTAACACCCCTTGGAGAGTGTGTGCACTGGAGATCATTCATTCCCTAAGTTTCTCTGTCATTTTTTGAGTATGTACAAAACACAGAAGATACGGCTTAGCATCCAAATAATGTCTAAAGTAAGTGTTTAGCTTGGTCTGAAATCTTTAGGCTGTGGCTATTCTTACATCTGACTGAGCTGCTGACTATAAAATCCTTGTAATGTTTAAAAATATCTTATGCCCAGGGAGAAAATGAGGCCTAGTAATTATGTTTAAAATGGAAATCAGGACTTAATGTGGCTTCAGAAAATATACTTCTTGAAAAATCTCCATGTTCAAATGTATTTTATTTAAAAATAAAAGAGGAGAAGGGTTGCCCAATAGCTTGTTATCTTGATATATGTACAAAGTCGTACTTTACATCTAAACTATAAAAGATAAAACTTATTAGTTTGAATACCTTATTCTAATGTGTGACTCAAATTTTCAAGAAAGAACCAATCCAAATATTTTAAGTGTATACATAAATTATCAAAATATAGAAAATCATGACTATATTCAACATCGCTCTCTAATAAAATTTCTTACCTGGTTAAAATAATTTTTCATCAAATTATCAAAGGTAGTCATCAAAGCCAGACAAAGTGAGCCTTGCTAGGGAGTGTCACAGAAACCACATGCAACTTGCCTTGCTTAGGGTATTTCTTTAGAATCCAGGGCCATAAATCAGCAGTATCAATGAGTACAGAAGTCAATCAAATGGAAAAAGACTAAAAAGTCTGTTGAGTTTGTTATTAAAAGGATATAAGAACCTTAATTAAGTCAGGTATGGTGGTGCATGACTCTAACCTCAGCACTTGGGAGGCAGAGGCTAGTGGGAATCTCTGTGAGTTTCAGGCCAGCTTGATCTATAGAGTGAGTTTTGGGTCAGTCAGGGATACACAGATGAACCCTGAGAGAAAGAGAGGGAG
>NC_034591.1:15211871-15231075 GCF_900095145.1 Mus pahari
AGGAGAGAGGAGAGGGGAGAGGAGAGGGGAGGGGAGAGGAGAGGAGAGGGAAGGGCTTCTATTATGCCCACAGCCTGCCAGGCTACTATCTTATTACCAAAGGAATAAAGGGAGAAGGTAAGAAGAGAAATTCCTTAAAGCCAAATATATCAGCTACTTATAATGTTTGATTCCAGTGATCAAAACCAATTAATTCTTCTCTAACTCATTCAGTATTGATAGTGCCTGAAAACCCAAACCTGAGGATCTATTCAACAACACCCTTCAACTCCTCATTCCTTTCTCCTTCCTAGACCAAACCCGGCATCTGTCTTCTCAGTAGGGGAGAATGAATGAATAAAGGCTCTTACACCAAAGTGATAGCAAGTGAAGGCACAGAACTTTCGTTTTCATTAACACAGAAAAGGGATTCAACTACCAAAATACAACGGACATGTTTACAACAGCATCTCATGTGCCAAATCACTCCACGGAAAATGCCACTCTCAAACACGATTTTCAAAGGCATAAGTTCGTTACCATGTGAAGTGTCCTGTAATCTTAATGCAAACAAGAACCAGCTGTTAAAAATCTGCCGTCCTTTGTCATGAGGGAAATTGTCCTGGTAACATTTACTACTTTTTTGAGACAGAGTCTTACTCAGTGTCCCTGTCTTGTAACTTGAACGCACACTGATGCACTGGTGTCTGTGTCCTGGGTGCTGGGATTAATTTTGCACCAGCACACGGGGCTTTGTTGACTGTGCTTTGAATGTGAGCTTTTATAAGACTGGTGTGAGCCCAGGATAAATTAGAGCTTGTGCGTTCCCTCTCACTCGCTTGCCTCAAAGGTCACACAGAATCCCATCGGACCAATATAATAAAGTGCTTTGTTTCTTAATGCCTGTATGGTCTGGGACCCTTCTTCTAAGACTGAGGCAGCACTGTCCATGGCTAACCCATTGAACACCAATGTCCAAGCGGTCTTCCATCTCCTTTTAAGGCCGTCCCTCTACCCCAACCATCTCCTCAGACAAGAGTGTCCCTGACAGGCTTTCCCTAAGAGCTGAGGGAGAAGAAGAAAATAAAAAACAAGCACAAAACAAAAGCAAACAAGGCAGCAGAGGAGAGAAAGATGTGTGGGCGTGGCTGAGGCGCATCCTAAGTGACTCGGGACAGGTTAGGTATCTGCACAAGATGGACAGTGGAGATAATGCACTACAGAGGTGAAGAAGGAAGTGTTTGCTGTGGGACCTCCTCACTTACATTAGTAAGGGGAAAGATAAAACATGATATGGTAACTGAGCCATCATCAGAAGAACAGCCACAGTGAGGTATTAAAACCATCAACTCCTCCCCACAGCTAACAAAGCAAGGAGGGGAAAGAACAGTACATCCTATCTTTGTGCATAAAATCCTAGTTAATTTGTAAGGCCAGCCTCAAAAAGGAGAAAAACAGAACAGAAGGAAAATTATCTTTCTAGACGCACTTATAAAAAACAAAACAAACAAACAAACTCAAGACAATCTATCATTTAAACTATTTTCCAGCTATTTGTGTCCCTGAATCCTCTATGCAATGCCTTGTTGAGTCCTCTGCAGGCAATAGTGTGTAAACACATTTGTGCCTACAAAAGTTAATTCTTTGTAACTGTAAGTCATAGGCTTATAGTTGTCAGACAAAGGGCCATCAGAAAGTAGAAGGAGGTGCACTATCTTGCTTTTACATCTCAGAAATCTCAGAAGTAAATAAATAAACCAAATATAGATTTTTTTCCACTTCAAAAGAAAAAAAGGCCAAAAAACAAAAACAAAAGGCCACCTGTTTGATTCACTAGGAAACGTTCTTATATCCTACAACAGTGCTCTCCAACATCAACTAAATCCTTTGTACCTGACACATCCCAAAACCCCATTGCTGGCACTGTAATGATTTTGGCATTTTCTTATAGGGGACATCTCTGAACAGATAAGATGTAGCACACAGCAAAACCCTCTTGGCATTCCTAAGGCAGTATGCACAGGTACCAATGTCACTAAAGGAACCATTTCCCACTGGCGGGTACACACACCAGTCATGCAAGAGAGAGAATTAGGAAAAGGTCTGTCTCTTTAAATACAAAAGCACCGTTACCTTATGCATTTTCTGTGTTTCTGTGGTTGAGAGTGTTCTTAAAGTGACCTAGAGAGGGGATCAGTATGGATAGCTGTATCCTAACCAGCTGGTGGAGGTTGGACTGTTGTAGAATTAGTTGAATGTGAAAGACCATGGTTATATTATGTTTGGGCATAAAAGACACAAATGCTTGTGAGTCTTGGACAGTATATACATGTATAGTATTTATAAGCCAGTTCAAGTCTCTTAAGGGAGTACCTGGCAATTATCATTTGCCCACATGTCAGAAGTGGATGGCTTGCCTTTCACTTGTCACTGAGAATGGCCCAGGTGGTTGGGTACAAAGGCCAGTCTAGAATGACTATATTTGGTGTGCTGTATCCACAGCCCTTTACTGGAGAGCCTAGGTCAAATGTACGTACCATCACTCACTGAGTCCCTGTCTACTAATGTTCTTTCAGTTTTAAGATTTATTGATTTATTTTAGGTATATGAGTACGTGGTGGCTGTCTTCTGACACATCAAAAGGGGCATAAGATCCTATTACAGATGGTTGTGAGCCACCATGTGGGTGCTGGGAATTAAATTCAGGACCTCTGAAAGAGCAGCCAGTGCTCTTAACTGCTGAGCCATCTCTCCAGCCCCATAATATGCTACATTCAAGTAGCTTAGTCTTTTTGAGATTTTGCTTTTTGTTTCACGGGAATTCTCCAAAATCTCGTTCTGTTTTCAGAACTATCCTGTTTATTTAGTGCCTTTAAGCCACTACAGCCCATAAGTTGCTTAATATCTCTTAAGTCACAGATAGCTTAATAAATATTCCTCCAGACTGCTGACCACCCTGGAATGACAACAGGAAGACAAAACCCCACAACCCCACCGTGACGGATGTACTTCCCCAGAGACCGCAGAAAAGGCGCACATGACATTCTCCTTGAAGAGTCAAGTGCTTCCCATTGTTTTAGTTTATTCTAGAAATAAAATAAACGCCATTCAGGAGAGTTTCCCAGCTTTCTTAAAGATCCATTTCCGTTCTTTTACTCTGATGGTATATGGGTAAATCTCATCTATTTTCAAGATGCTAATGAAATCGGTAGTCCATACTGGCTTCTGTATTCTAAAATATCTGGGGGGGGGGGAGATTCGTCTCGGCCTAGATAGATTTCTGCCTGTATCTTATAAAAAGACTAAAGGAACATACAAAAAATTTACTTAAACCCCAATGAAGCAAAGTTTAAAGTATATTTTCGAATTTTTACAAGCTTAAAAGATACAACTTCTATTAGACATTATAACACACACATACACAAGACACACGGTAGAGACCAACTCTGGATGCATCGAATTGTAAACAGACGGTAGTAGCTTACTAGGCAGTACTTAAATAGCCACTTGCAGGTTTTGCCATCTGGTCTCGCACTCATTTTCTGAGGTAATCAGAGCAGACGTCCTCAAAGACACAGGGAGACAGGCACGTTTCTTAAAGGCAATCCAAAAGTTCTCTGGAAAATGAAAATTTATCATCAACTTTTTTCTCTCAGAAATTCATGTGTTCTCTCTACCTGTGGAAGATGCCCTAGCAATGCTCGCTGCCATTCCAGGGACTGCGTACATCTAGAGTGTATACTTCTTTGCCACCATGTTTTTTCTCTCCTCTGTGCTTTTCATTGACTAACAACACTCTCATTAATCACATCCACAAAATTAATTTATCATCAATGTGTTGTTTCTTGGGAGGTGGGGAAGAGACAGTATTCGTTACTCAATGGGGTTTCCTTTATGCCAGGTCCAGATTATAAGGAACTGGACGTTCACCTTCGGAGGATGGAGTCTGGATTTGGCTTTAGAATCCTTGGGGGAGATGAACCTGGACAGCCTGTAAGTTGAATCCAGTGTATTTCCACACGTGACTGTTTTGTGCATAAATACCAGGAAAGCATCAAAGTGTGACATTGAAAAAGAAATGTTTAGAAGATTGTGGGGTTTTTTTCTCTATTCTATCTCTCTTAACAATACCTCACAACACACAAGCATCTTTTTGGCTGTTATCTCACCATTACTCACACTAGAAGGGGATACTACAGTCTCAAAGAATGGACCGATTCTTGTTGGGTAGTTCAATTATTTAATGGTTCTGGAACATGGGATTCTATAAGAGACAGTCATAAAATAAGACAGAAGAGGTGGCTGGAAACCATAGATTTATATATGTTTGCAACAAAAAACAACAAAGGCCAGAAAACAGAGGGGGTAAATAGGCATAAAATCAAGTTCTCTGCTACAAAAGCTACACCAGATTGAATTAAGTCATTATGAGAAGAGTATGTTCATGAATCAGCAGCAGTTGAAAGACTATGGAGAATCTGAGAATGGTTCTGGAGTAATCTTTATATTAATAGATCCATATAGCTATATGGATGCACATATTCAGAATGAAAGCATAAAGTAGCCGTACTCATTGATTCACAGAAAACATAGTGAACCTTTGTGAGTGTATAGTAAAATATCCTCCCCAAAACACTCATTGTAGAGATGGATCTTAAATGATGCTCAAGGAAACAGGAGCCCAATGTGAGTACATCACATCCTACCTCATATAAGAAACAAAACAGTAAGCATCTGTTTGGTCATCTGCAAGATAAGGATAGCTAGAATCACCATCCCATAAGGAATAAAGATGACAGAAGCTAAAAGTCTTGGTACCTTCGTCATTAACAGCTTCAAAGTAAATCTCTATGATCATCAGCCTGTCTGCCATCATATTAGTAGATTGTCTCCTAAAAGAAAGATAAAATTGAGTATCAGAAATTCCCAAAAGAAAAAAGAAAAGTTAGTCTAACAAAAGAAAGGAACCCATAATAATTAAAACTGTCCCCAGGTAGATGGCCTTTGTATAGACAGATAAGAGTGAGCTCCTTCACTCTGGAGACATTCAAGCAGAGTCACTGAGAGACTAAGAAGAATCATGGGGACACTTAATCTGCCCAACAAGAGAGGCTCTACTGGGTACTGTAGGAGGTCTCTTACTGCAGAAAACTCCAGGGAAAGGGTTTTCTAATTCCCAGGAACAAAATAGGCAACAATTACCCAGCATGCTCCTAAGCCCCCAGCTGCCAATGGGAAGACTCATTGGCCAAAACCTGGTCCCACTTTCCTTTAGTCTTTCAGGAAGGGAGAGGGTAGCAAGCTAAGGCAGGCCCTAAGGACCCTTAGACTTCCTGGAGTGGCGTAGTCACAGGAGACTTAGTTAAGGACTGTGCTTTCGTTTGCTCCCTTCACAGCTGCAGTCCTTTATCTCCCGTACCACCTCACTCAGAGATGCTCAGTCACCTGACCAGCCCTCCCAGCTCGTTTCCCCCAACAGCTCATTCCATATGCAAAGGAGTGAGATGCCCTGGAGCTTCTTCATAGATGTAAACGTGGACAGCACGTTGATTATCCTCTAGGCAGGGCTGGGGAGGGTAGACTAGCCTCTACAGGGTGTCTGTCTGGCTTGGTTTCCTTCAGAACTGTGCAGACATGCTCATTTGTTGACACTTTCTGTTTGATCAGCAAGAATTTCTATTTATTCTAAGCAGGGATTTCATCTTCCCTGTTTTATCTCTTATTCCATAAATGAAAGTAAGTTGTACCATTTAACCAGAGTGGCTCAAAACCAAGCTTAAATTCATCATCCGCCCAAGTCTACCCAAGACTCCTCCCATCAACTGAGTTTGCTAAACTACAAAGTAAAGAAAAAGAGTGTCTACAAATTTAGCTCCACCTGTAGATCTGGAGGTGCCTAATGTGTAAATTTCACAGCATACCAGGTGAATTTTGTCTAAGTTCACCGAAAGGCTGTGCACACTCAGAGTACATGAAGTACACTGAGTACTTGTGGATAGTCAGCAAGGGGTAAGAAAGGCTGAAGATTCCCTGTGTGCTAGTCTCCTCTGGCTCAGGAATGTTTCCAAGACAGATGCAGCCTCACCTGCCCCTGCCTCAAGCTGTGAACACCCCCAAAGCAGCCACTATGGGTTCTATGCTCTGAAATAACAGGACTCTCAGGCCAAAGGACATTCTGTGTATAGGAGTAATGGAAACATAGCCCAGGCTATCCTAGCCAGCCCTCCTTATCTCAGGGTGTTTTACCCTCAGAACATTCAAGTTGTTCTTAATGAACTACAAACGAGAAAGTGGGGATGGCTATGTCAGTCTGAAGCCACTGGAGACTGCCCTGTCTACCCACAGCCTTCCTCAGCTTTGGTAATTGGTCAAGACAACCAAGAGCTCAAAAACGTGTTATGATTATAGTTTTATTATAGTGAAAGAACAGGCCCAAGAAGCATCCAAAAGAAGAGACGCATACAACCAAGTCATAAAAGAAAATTCAAGCAGGAAGTCTTCAGTAGTCTCAGAGCCGCTTTGCCACCAGGGATGTCCAGCCAGGCTTCGGTGATTAATGTTCTTATTCAAAGTTTCATACATGGGCACAAGGCACTGAATCATCAATTTCATGGTCAAATTCTGTCTCTAGTGCCCTCTTTTTCCAAAGTCAGACTGACATCATCTACTTCAAAGGCCCAACCCTGTATTCACCAGCCTCCTACAATTGTTGGTATGGCTGGCCAGTCCTGAATCATCTCTGAAATATAAACCATGTCAGATAAGGTCCAAGAAGCTCACCATGGACAATAAAGACATTCCACTTTGAAAGTTACCTCTCATGAGGTACACCAGGGCGCTCCTTGGGCCAAGGTAAAATTATTTAGAATAAAATGACAGGTTTAAAATATACCAAATAAAAGAATGCATACTCATAATAAGATGCCACCATAAGCTAATTCATCCCTTTGTCTGCAATAGTGGGCACTGGGACACTGCAGAGCATGTGACAATAAACCCAGATAGAACTTGTCATGTTCTGGACAACATACCAACCTCGAGTCCTTTCCAAATAGATGTGTTCCCTGTTCCACAATGCACTAACTGATATGGTTTTGTTCAGCATACCAAACCATGAGCATACAGTCACCATAGAGACTGGCAAAGATCAGCACTGTTGCCAGGTGTGGTGGCGCATGCCTTTAATCCCAGCACTCGGGAGGCAGAGGCAGGCGGATTTCTGAGTTCAAGGCCAGCCTGGTCTACAAAGTGAGTTCCAGGACAGCCAGGGCTATACAGAGAAACCCTGTCTTGAAAAACAAAAAGCAAAAAGCAAAAAACAAAAAAACAAAATGAAAAGAAAAAAAATTAGCACTGTTGAATATACAGCAAGTTGTCACAGCAGGGTACTGGGGAAAGTTTCCAATTAACAATAATCGTGCCTTGGCTACCTTATACCACTCTGCAAAACTCCATGAGCTTCTTGAAGACAGGACTATGATAACCTGGTAAAACATATATGTGTTAGTTGGAACTGAAGAGAGTATTTAACCTCAAGACAAAGCTGAGTATTTCACAGTGAGTGCTGATCTGCAGCTCATACTGAGGCCTCTCTCTAGAAAGTGGGAGTGGCCTTGTTCTAGACAGGATGCAGTTCCAGTTCCGCGGTATTTTTACACGGCCAAGCACTGATTCATTTTTTAAAATATAATTTCTATTTTCTCTTGAAAAACAGATTTAATAGCATGTCTATTATAACAACTGGCTGGAGTCAGTTAAGACCAAGTAGGATCATAGTTCCAAAAATTCCCTTGATGCTTCTATTGCTCATTTACCTAACAGTCTTTGAAACTATCTTTTAAGACAGTTGGATTAAAAGAAATTAAGAAAGTGACTGCTTTATATGAAAGGAGTATCCAACCTAGGGCAGATTATGGCTCATATATTCCCTAAGCACTAACAATATTGCCATTTTAATTCGACAGAGCCTTAGATCCTTTCTCCTATGTATGAATACACATGTTGAACTATGAAACAGACATAAGGCATGGCAGCAATGATATGGATTTGGTATCTGCTGAACCCCTATGCTCAGGACTATTGAGAGATACGCCAGCACCCCAGTCAGTAAATATTGCCTTCATCCATCCCACTCCCCAGAAGCAGATGGGCTTGCTTAAGTCATGGGACATGTGTAGACTTAGCTAGCTCAAGAAGGAGGTAGACCAGTAGTTTACAACCTGTGGATCATAATCTGGGTGCTGTGACCCCTTTGGGGGTCAAATATCAGATATCCTGCATATCAACTATTTATACTGCAATTCATAACAATAGCAAAATACAGTTATGAAATAGCAACAAAGTACTTTATGGTTGGGGTCACCATAACATAAGGACCTACCTCTGCCCATTTCATACACAGGCTCCCAGATTCCCAGCCCTTCTGAACTTAGTCTTTGCATTCCTAGATCCTTCCTCTCCTTTAGCAGGTAGGCATAAAGTATTTATGATAAGTCTCAGGTTAGATGGATTTCTGGATATATTTATTGTTTTTATTGAGATTTATTCCTTCATTTAAATGATTTAAAGCATACTCCCAGGGCTGGAGAGATGACTCAGTGATTAAGAGCACTGGCTGCTCTCCCAGAGGTCCTGAGTTCAATTCCCAGCACCCACATGGTGGCTCACAACCATCTGTAAAGTGGATCTGATGCCTTCTTCTGTCATTCAGGTGCACATGCATCAGAACACTCACATGTTAAATTTTAAAAAATAAACGTAAAAAGATTAGAAGAGGTTAAGAAAAGACATACCCATGCTGCAGTTTTCAATTCTGGCCCTTGCACCATAAACTAGAAACCTATCTCATCTTAATGCAAGAAAAGCTAAAAAGTGTGCCTTCCTAACCAGACTGCCAACCTCAGAGGATGACTGTCAATAACAGGGAGTCAACTCCAAGAAAAATCTCCTATCAGTCTGTCCTTCCTGCTTCTCCACATTGCTAAGCTCAGCCAGAGCATACAAACCCACAGTCTGATTGCTAGTGTGCCGCGGAGGCTGAGGCAGGGAAGGTGATGTGATGTGTTCATCAACCACAAGTCTCATGGGTCACATCCAACAGGTTTCTGCCTCCGTATTTATGAAATGGTACTGACACCCCGGGGTTCACGTTGAACATGACAACTAGGTTCCCACAAACAACGAACAGCAGGACTCCTATTCAAGCAAAGCTTCCTCCAGGCATTTTTTTTTTTCTTTAAAAAGGAGATACTTTTCACAGTTAAATAACAATAGAAATAGAAAGAAATGAAAAACTGCCAGAGAGGAACAAAAATGAGATTCCCTGCTGTGAGTTGAAAAGCAATAGAAAGGCATCAAAACGGAAAGATCTAGAAAATATCGCAGTGGAGAAAAACCTTCGGAAGTAAAAGAAGACATGGTACAGACCTATCCCCTGCCCTGGAGTCTGACCACGTTCGCTCGCTCGCTCGCTCGCTCGCTCCCAGAGTTGTTTTGAAAGGAAAGGACCAGAAGTGTTTTCGCAGGACTTTGTTGCTGAACAGATCTGCTGGGGTTGTGTTTACTTGAGGCAGGCAGTACAGGAAGGATCAAAAGAATTTAAAGGCCAGCAGAGAGGGTTTGTGGTTGGGTTTTTGTTTGGTCGTGCTTTCTTTTTCTCATTATCTCTTCCCCCGGCTTCCTGGGCCCTCTGCAACTTGAATCTAAATTACTGTTTCACATCACACACTGTTTTGTTCTGTGCCCTCAGAGCTTGAGAGAAAGAGTCATGAAGGTGGTCTGTCTATTTGGAGCTTATTTATTTATTTATTTATTTATTCAGAATTTACTATATGAGCACCATATTTGCAACATCTTCTCCTCCTCTCTCCCCTGCCCCTCCCCTTCCTTCCTCCAACTCTTCTCATGCCACACAGACCCTAGTCCCTCTCTAGTTTATGGCCTCTTCATTATGTATTATTGTTACATAAACACTCACATAAATACAACTTGCTAAGTCCACTTAGCATGGCTCAAATGAATATGATTTTAGTGCTGAGCAGTTAGTATTAGAGGACATGATGGAAAAGGTCCTGGCCATTTATGGGCTCACTGTTTTCTAAATTTTCCCACTGAGTTTTTCCTTCCAGGAAGAAACAATAGAGTTGGGATAGAGTGTTCTCCTGAGTGTGGAGAAGGGGACTCTGAAGGGTCTGAGGCTGAAGTGTCCACTGAAGCCAGAGGGAGGTGAATAGGCAGTGTTACCTGAGCTGGCTTGCTGGCCAGTGTGATCCATGGTCAATAAGACCAGAAGGACGCTATGACTTGATACATAAGAGAACCCACACCAGCAATTCTTAATATACCCAGAAAATGACTAGTATGACGGCTGGGGACCAACTTGGGATATGACTAGTAAGACCATAGGTTTTGTGGCCATTGAACTAAATGGAAATGCTCAGCGTGGCTCATAAGAGCATGAGTCTTCCATCAGCTCCCAGGAGCTTAATAAATACACAAAATCTGATACTTGGGCTGGTTGTCGTGGCACATGCTTCTAGTTCCACCTCTTAGAGGTCAAAAATTGGCATGTTTCTATGAGTTTGGAGCCAGCTTGACCTACGTAAAGAGTATCACAGCAGCCAGGGCTACCTAGTGAGCCCATACCCCAAAACAACCAAAAATAATATTGATAACCTGATACCTTATCTCTGGCCTGTAGAATCCCAAGGATGGGTGGGCTGGAAGAGTTTAACAGTGCATAATAGGTGATACCAAAATACCCTAACACTTGGGAACAACTATCTGAAAGGGTCAAGGCATCCTGAGACATGTTCGCATGAGCTTACACCAGTTTGTAACACACACACTGGAAAGTCAACATGAGTTACTTGTGAGAGTGATAGGAGATCAAGAGAGAGCCACAGATCATCCAGTCCCTGCAGTTAACATAGCAAATGGGAAATAATAGATATCAAGTGTGCAAATTATATTCAAAGGTTTTTAAAAACAGGTTTTCCTGAATAGAGAGACACATAGAGCTTTCTCTGTATCCCCAATGAAATATAGTACACCAAGGTATGGAGCCACCACAGGCTGAGAAGCGAGGATAGTGAGAGACCTGGAAGCCTCGGCAGTATGAGTTTTCGGCCTCCGTCAGCAGAGACAGCTGCTCCTGGTGGACAGAGAAAATGTGCTTTAACTGATGGACAGATACCTCTAATGCCTATCGGGCACGCCAGGCTCACGCCGGGTCATAATGCTTGCCTAGTGCATAGCACACATCAACTCAATAGCTACAGCAACCTTTTAAAAACCAAAATAGAGTGTATGTTATCCAGTATAATTAGATATTATTATACAAAAACCAATTACATAGTGCTACATAATAAATAATAACATATTGAGTTTATTTAAAAGTATTAATTGAAAAAATATAAAGATTTGAAAGAAAAAGCAAAGGAAGGTTTGAAAGATTGAAACTCCAAAACAAAACTTAAATGTGCCCAGACAGAAATCAAAGTGATAACTCACCTGGAAGTTTCAACCCTACTGGCTTTCATAGCTCTGGAAGGTCTACATGTAATCACTAAAAGCAATTGCAGTCTTCCCTAGCTGTGAACCATGTGAGCTCTAACGACCAGCCTAGTAAGGCATGCCTACTGCTGCAAAAATGCCACAAAAGTCACGGGTGTAACCAGCTACCTTCTGATCCTATGTAAGGCCTGCTATACAAGTTGAAAACAATATCTGCCACCACTATTAAGGCCACCAAGAACCTGTAGCTAAAGTGATCATTAGCCCTAGAGGAGAGCCTACAGATGTCACTTTGCCAAACAGACATAAAATTCATCTGATTCCTAATGACATTGTTATACACGCAGATTATTACTTCTTTCAGTTCTCACCAGGACAGCGGTTAGCACAGAAACCCACAACTAGTCAAGGTATAGAGAAGATGAGAACATGAAACACTCAGCTCTAAACCAGACATCTACAAATCAACCATCTTCCTGGGGCTTAGGGATCCTTACAAAGAAGGCAGGGCAAGATTGTAAGAACCAGAGGAAGCAGACAACACCAAAGAGACAGGGTTTCCCAGATATAGAAGGGCAGTTAGCCATGTGAATCCACAGTTCTTAGGACAGCACAAAGGCTGTGCAAGCTATAACCAGACATAACCTCGGCAAGGAGAAGGGCAGACAGAAACCAAGGACCACCCTTAGCTTAAGAGCTACTGTCAACTGATAGCTGCTGGAAAAAGGAGGGTCAGTTTTCTTTAAGAGTATAGTTCCTGGTGGGTCCCTCCTGCTACAGAAAAGGGTGCACATCACAGAGTCTTTGGGCAGCACAAACTGTAGTTGATGAGTTTAGGAAGAAAGAAACAACACGGAGTTTGGTGGGTAGGGAACAGGGAGTGATCTAGGAAGAGTTGTCAGGGGAGACGGCATTCAGCCAAAATACATGGTATGAAATTCTCAAAGAATTAACAAAAAAGATGTGCCCGTGCACTTCCCCGTCATCTGACAGTTCCGAGTGTCAGCTTTCAGGGATAGCTATCCAAAGCAACCCTAAGGCTCCCTTGACTCTAAGGCTCACCTGCTACTCTTCCCCATTGCACATGCCTTCTGACATTACTATTTAGCTTGCACACTTTTTACATCGTTTACGCGCCACAAGAGTGGTGGTTCCATAAGTTGAGGATTATTGCTATCTTTGCTGTGGATTCCTGGCTGTTATATAGGATCCCTGTGCTCCATGAGTATTTGTTGAAATGAATAAATGCAGAGAATATGACCTATCACTGCAATATGGCAGAAAAGAACTGTTCTCCGGGGATCCTCCTTCAACGAGTAACACAAAACGAACAGCAAGGCGGCTTCAAGAGTGTGTCTACACCCTTGCCTTTTTCTCACAGAAAGAGAGAAACAAGAATTTTCCCAGTGTGTAAATTATCTTTCTTATGTTTGTATAAAGCCCAGGTAAAACTATGAGCTCTCATAGCTGTAAATGTTCACCAGCCAGAAGCAGAATTTTGCCTTAAAGTTGGTGATTATCCAGCCAAAAGGTTCATAAACTGTTTTCTTTATAACTAGTTATAAGCTCCTCTATTCCCTGTGTACAGGAAATTTAAAGGTTGAAGCATTTTCTTTGGGCAGACCCTACCTAAATTCAGTTCTTCCTGGAGCAATAGAGAAACAAGCACTTATTTTTTAAGTGGCTTTTGTACAAAGCACTTAGAAATCCTTTGAAGCATTCCATAGCGGACTGAGCCTTTTGAAGAATGACCAGAATATCTGAATAGAAAGAAATTCAAAAATTCAGGTTGGCATGGCAATAAAGGAAATAGAGACTGTCAGAAGTGTACCCAAGAAGTGTACTCAAGTAGGTACGGCAGGTCAGAGGGGAAGGACAAGACCATAGGTAACCTAAAGCAGAAGGTGCAACACCATCCCTGTGATAGCAGTAGTGAATGGCTCATCAGAACAGTGCTATTCATTGTGGAAGCAGCGTTACTTCTCACCCTAAAGCCAGGAATAGAAGAAGACTGCAGCAATATTGTAGAAAGTAGTCATCCCTCTATGCAATGTGTAAAGCCCTGAAATCCTTCCGACTGAAATGCTGCCCGTACTTAAGAGGTCCGATGCATTCAGAACCAGTTGCCATGTTGACAGACATGAAAAATTAGGACTAAGCTCGGGAGCATCCATTCTGGTACCAAGCCTGAAGACATGCCGCTCAGGCTGGGGCTATTCTACAAGCTGGCTGGAATCCACACATCTGAGACTTGAAAGAAATTATTATGCCTGAAAGAAATCAATTTTTGAGCAACGAATCGCTTTATAAGGATTTAAAACCTAGAGTGAGGCCTCTGTGACATTGTCAGGCTGATGGAAACTGCTGCCTTCAGGAGCCAGGCAGCTCAGCCAATGACAAAAGAAAAAAGAGGCCTGTCGTGCATGACTCGGAGAAACTGTTCTGTAGGTTAAACAGCAAAACTAAAATACTAAGTACCATTTATTTTCCTCTGAGATAGAAAAGGAAAAAAAAAAATGAGGCCTTGCTTATGGACACTAAATCAGGTGATCCCGTCAGGTTGTAGAAAGTCATATACACTGCTTTGCATCATGGTCCTGTTTGGCGTGGTATAATAATACCTGTGTTCCAAAATGCACACCACCTCTCTTCCTGGCACAGTGGTACTGTATCTAACATAGAAATGTTTGAGGGGCCATGGAGCTGGAAACGTTCTAAGGAAATTCTCAATAGATGGAACAAGAATTTGGAGATAGTTCAGCTGAGAATATTTGAGTGAGCTAATTGGCCAGAAAAAAAAAAAAATGTCTTGTTCTTTTTGCTTTACCCTTCCATTGTCTCAAAGGAAACAAGCAAGCAAAATAAAATAAAATAAAAATTGTGACCCTCTGTCAGAGTTTAACGGGGAGCAACAAGTGGTTCCCCCTTACATTCGCAGGCCTACAATGTGAGTCATGCGAAAGTTAAATTCCTTCCTCACATTTTCTCATTGGCTTCTCCCATCATTATCATCCCATTTTGTAGATGAATAGAGTGAGGCTCACAAAGCTTAAGAAGCTTAATTCAAGTCTGCACAGTTAAGAACTGGGGCCAGGACTCGTTCTCTACATTATTTCAATGCAGATGTCCTCTGTGGTAGCCGACTACTGTCAGCAGACTTTGAGTTATAATTTCCCTTGAGGCCCACAGCATATGAGCCAGCAAGCAAGTGTCCCCTCTGGGAAAGCAGCAGTAAGTGGTAGACAGTGGGGGACAGTCCCTGTAATGATCCTTCCTGCCTCTCCTCACCCACTTGTCAAGAGCGTGCCCTTGTATATATGTGTGTGAATGTTCTCTCTAGATTTTGATCGGAGCCGTCATTGCCATGGGCTCAGCTGACAGAGACGGCCGTCTGCACCCAGGAGATGAGCTTGTCTATGTGGATGGGATCCCGGTGGCTGGCAAGACCCACCGCTATGTCATCGACCTCATGCACCATGCGGCCCGCAACGGGCAGGTTAACCTCACTGTGAGAAGAAAGGTGCTATGTGGAGGTATGTACTGAGGTGGGCAGCAAGAGCCGGGGGGAGGCAGTGGGATGCTAGAAACAAACTAAAATTGGTCTCTGTGTTATACAGGGACAGGAACAAACCCCATGTTCTCCACGTAACAATTTTTCAACATGCAGTTTGACAACCCTGCTGATCCAGTCTCTCAGGCCTACATTTTAAATGTAGTCATTATATTTTTCTAGCAAAGCCTGGGGCTGATTCAAGATGTGTGTGCTCTGTGCTCTTTGATATATGCTTGTTATGAGTAACACATTATAATAACAAAAAATATGCCATTTGAAAATGTTTCTCATTGTGTTTACAAACAAAGGACTCCAGCACTTTTGTACTGTAATAAGGACAGCGGGGTGGGAAGTGAGCTTTCATTGGAGAGCCTGAGATAGGTAACAACACACCTACCACCCTGAACGGGGACATACAGCTCTCACCCTGAGAAAACAAGTCATATAGCACCAGGCTTATGAAACAGATAAATTACAAGTAATTCTTCCCTTTACAGCTATTCTCTTGGCTTCAAAAAGAACCCACCAAAGACATATATTTAAAAGCCCATTTATTCATAATTTTGTTTCACTTGCTTCTCTCTACTATGAAGTCCCACTGGAGGGCTGTGTTCCAGAGGGTCTGTCTGCTGCAATCACCATACTGAGTAATGTTAGCATTACAGATGGGTGTTTTTCCCCCTAAGACTTAACTGTCCTTTGCCTTGTGAATCACAGAAGCAGAAACTCCAGCCATGTTCCCCTTTCACCCTCTGCCCACCCGAGTTCACTGACCTGTCTCTCCGGGGACTTGAACACCCTCTCACAGACTCAATTCTAAAATTAGGAGTGACCTTGGCCACGTGAACTCTTTGCATTACAGATAAGGAAATTGAGACCCAAGGAATAATAGATTGCCTAATGGACCACAGTGAGTTAGTGACGGTGCCAACGTGGACTTATTCCAGGGCTAGTCTTGGTTCTGATGCTATTATGAGCTCCAGATTCCACTTTGAGACACTCCCCTCACTCCCAGAGACTGCAAAGACAGGTAGCTGCTGATTTATGTCACTCTCAAATACTTCCAAATGTGTTCATATATAACATTGGAACTTTTTAAAAGGCCACCTGCTAATCACAGGCTGTGGGAGAATCAAAGGCGTAAGATTTACTGCTTGAACTAAATATCTTTTTCTTTTGGGTTCCCTAGAGACTAGACTTTGAGCAAGGGCAGTCATTTCCAAGGGCGAATCAGACAAATCATGAGCCTTCACCAGCAGGGACCGCTATATATCTCACACTGGATAGAGGTTTTGCTACGCGGTGCCATTTGTCTTCCAAAATCCACGGTGTACCACTTGACCCAAAGAAATAAAACACCTTGAATTATGCCTTCTCCTCGAGCAAGTGGCCAGGATGGAGACGGTGCTTGCTTGGTTAACATTTAACCGCCTCTCTACCTACAGTGATTCTTAACAAAACAAAACAACCCAAAAAAGTTTGATGTACCTATGTACTGTAACCTGAAGGTAAATGAGAAAGACAGCCGACGTAGGAGGGACTAGACTACAAAGTGCAAGTTCAGTATACTGACGTAATTTCATGCTCTCCTGGCCCCAAGCTGAGGATTGCAAATTAAATCTGGTTCTAATCAATCCAAGCTGTTGGAGTACAGGCCAATGCTGCACAAAGGTACTCTTGCTGGTTGTAGGGCATTGTAACGTCTGTAAAGGGCCCTCTCTGCTGCAGTTCTTACAAAGTTTACTCTGCCAGGCTTCAGGCTCCATTTGGGGTGCATTTACTTTTTGATAGCATTCCCCTACAGATTACTCATGCTAGGAGAGACTCTGTGTTCATCCAGCCTCCTTGAGAGCTGCATCTGTACCAAGAATGATTAAATTCAAGACATGCTTTGAGAGTAACATAAACACCTAAAAATCAGGGTAGAAGAAATCTACAAGGCATAGAAAAACAAACTTCTGCATTACTGTCATCCCATCAAAGTGATAAAGGTCAATTCAGGATGGGGCAGACAGGGGAGATGTCTTTTTAAGTAGTGTTGCTGTTATTCTGCTCTGGTAAGCAAGGCAGTGGGAGGGGCCAGCGTGGCTTAGGATGGGAAGGTCCAGAGCTGACAAGAAGTGAGCAGTCAGCTTAGCAGAACCACAGTCATAGAAGAGAAATGGTTGGTGCGTTTGCTCTCCACAGTGCAGTTTGAAGCACAGAGAACTGGGGAACTGTCCAGTCAAATAGATTTTACCCTTCTCTCTTGCGCTGGCCTTGGCTCATGCAGACAGACCACTGCTGGTTTCCACACTGATGCTTCGGAACAAGAGCACAGGCAGGATGGCAGACAGATAAGTTAGGACATTGGACAAAGATTAAAAGAACACAAAACCCTTCTACAAATATTCACTCCTAAGAAACACGTATACACTAAAAGTAGTGAAAGGCAAATTCTTTTCATCTTTAAGCTGGATCATCAAAAGTGAGAAATTGCTGCGTTAGAGAGCAAACGATGCCGTAAACCTCCAGTGTCCTTTGCCTGGGAATCACAAGCACAAATCTTGTACCTTGAACTAGTTTTGAGAGCTGTCTCATCTGTGCCACTAGCTCCAGCATTTGGTTGGATTTCTCCCCCCCTGAGGATATTAGGAGAGTGGCTTTAATTACTCTGCTGAAAGTATAAATATTTAAGTGTTTGGTAGCTCAGCTTGGAGATGTTCAACTTAATGACACATTGTTTTGGATGCCCACTGTTTGTTTGAGAGTAAGATGTCCCTGAGGAACTCCTTAACGTGTGAATTGAGAATGGATATGCAAGAAAGTTTTATGGCTTAATCAAAACATCCAGTCTTGTGCTATCAGCATCTTTCTCCAATACCCAAGGAGAATATAATTCTTGGCCCAATGTTAAGGAAGGGGAGCCCATTGGCAGTACAGTGAAACACACTGGTGGGCACTGTCCTGGTCTTGGTCTAGCCTTTGTCCATGTAAGTGTGTTCCCTTTCCCTTTGTAAATATGTTACCCATCCAGTAAACTGTCTACCTTGATGAGTATAAACCAATTGTAGCTACCCAAACAGGGTCAGGGACATACCCAGGGCTATCCCCTTTCCCAAGTGGTACTATGATGGTGCCTATACATATGGACACCCCTACCCCTGTATAAGACTATATAGTACATGCATGCCCCATGGCCCTAGCTATGCTTCAAGGCAAGATGTACCCATTACAGTCTGGAAGCAGGCACAGTCCATCTGGTTTACAGAATCCTCAAGTCCTGCTACCGAGAATGGGGATCTAAAAGAGAAATGGAGGCTCTGATCAAAAAAGTCCTGCTGGGTTCATGACTTCCTTATTTAGTGAGCAGATGAATAAATTGGGTATTTACAAGAGGTATCGTGGAGCTGTCAGAAATATGGTGGCCATGATCCAGCTCCAAAAAGTCCAGAGAAATTACAAACCCCTATTCCTATCATATCTCTCTATTAATAAACACCAATTAATCGTAACAAATAGCATTAAAAGTTTAGACCAGAAATGTGCCAATGAGAAGCAAGCCCCACCAGGAAGAAACATTTAGGTCCAAAGCTTCTGACCTACAGGCAGCATCAGTCCATCCCTGCCCTCCAAAAGGAAGAGTCTCTTCTAGTAAAGTGCCATGCTGTTTTCTAGTGTCACTAATGGAGACGGAACAGAACCTAACCTGAAACCTAAGTATTTCACTTCAGGAAATGCGAAATGGCTGAATCTTGAATGGCCATGCGTGTATGAGGCATCAGGTATTTTTTGAAATTAGTATGGTGTGGAGTCACCTTCTGGCCTTTTTCTTTATTGTTCAGAAGCAACCCTGTTGATGTGCTATGCCACAAAGAGTTTTTTGAAAGAAAGCAGTCTTGTCCAGATGGAGAGCCAGTTGTATAGGAAGCACTTGACGTCAAGCAACCCCTCAAAGACAACCATGCTACCAAATCCCAAGGGACAGAGACCAGAACAACCCTGGGACAGCTTGAACAGCTTCCTAGTTAACCGCCTGACTTAAAACATGCTCATTTTTGCTCACAGCCAGCTATTGGATGGAACACAGGGTCCCCAATGAAGGAGCTAGAGAAAGTACCCAAGGAGCTGAAGGGGGCTGCAACCCTATAGGTGGAACAACAATATGAACTAACCAGT